>NC_088889.1:22908579-23211989 GCF_037157495.1 Lathamus discolor | reverse complement strand
TACATCAAGGATAAGATCCTGCTCACAAAGGTGAAGGCTTGGCTAGAAGTCTAAAGAGGCTTTAGCCCCTCTTTGTCACTGCTTCTCCCTGAATGCTGAGTGAAAACCCCATGTCTCTCCTTCCTTTGGCTCTGGGAGACTCAATCCTCCCTCACTCCCCAGCCACCACTCCATCAGAGGAAGGATTCAGCCCAGTTCATCACACTTTTGCAATGTGGCCTGTTCATCTCCTAAGCATAACCTGTGTGAGAAACAGAGGAAGGATATGGCCCTGAATTTTACATCTTGAATTGCAAAGAACAACTTCATGTTGTTCCTCACTTGCTGAGATATTCAGCAATCAACTCTAAAATGCTCAATTTGAAACTAATCTCCTGATCATCCTTCAGGTTAACATCTTTATAATCTTTATTTTTCACTGAGGATGGTTTGAACTAAGGTTATTTCCTTTTGCACTCTGAAATCAATTACGAAGAAAAAACAAACAATTACAAAAAAACAACAACATAGCAACATCCCCCCCCTCCACCCCCCCCATTGATATTCCAGACCATCCATTTTATAGTTAGAAAAAGCCTCTGTACACAAATTCATGCTCACAGTGTCTTAGGAAGCGCTGTTGTTTAGCTTGCTAAAGGCCTGCATATAGATCATATTTCTCTCCAAGAGCAAAGTATGATTTTATTTTTCTTAGGCATTTCTAAGGAGTATTTATTGTTCTCCTGGAGAAAGGGGGATATAAAAGAGGATTCTGGAAAAAACTTGGTATCATTAAACTAACGCTGCTGTGCATTACAATGAAATGCTGTACTTGTGAAAGTATGTGACATTCAATATCCAGGAAATTCATTGTTATTACTGTACATTGAATGTCAAATGAATTCATAATGGTTGTATATCGAAGGTAAAATATTATGCTGGATTCAAACAAAGCAGTTCCATTGAAAACTCACACCCACTGTTATGGCAGTGCATGGCACTTTCAGAGTTCCACTGACGGGAATTTTTAGCACTCCTGTTAGCTCACTTATAAAAACAAATGGCCCAGGAATGGAAGCGTGATCCAAAGCCGCATGAGGTCAGTGTGGGTTTTTCCTTTGACATCAATGGGCTGAGGACTGAGGCACAGGGTGGAGAGGGGAGGAAGGAAGAAAAACAGTGTTAGAAGAGAAATCAGTGAAGAGAAACTCTCCATCACACTTCCCTTGGGTATTTTTTCATAACAGTTTTCTGGCTGGATTGAGCACTCTGCAGAGGGAATTAAAAACACAACAGCAACTTGCTTCTGCAGGAGAAAGGTAGAATGATGTTAAAAACAATTGCTTAGCACAGCTAGAGTTGTTTAATACAATCTCTGCTTCCTTTTATTTGCTTATGCCCATCATGGCATGGTCTTGTGAAGGCCTTTGAAAGGAGAAACTGCTTTGTGGCATGTATAGGCAGAACCGTGTTAGACCAGCTACACCTCTGCAGCAGGCATCTCCACCTCCACACTGGGAAGAATGCAATATGGACAGAATACAGTACGACTGTAAAAGGCATTAGCTCTGAGAATGAAACTGTAGAATAAAGTTTATTCCTTTTTGTTGAAATGTGAGACTGGTATGTTATTCTAGATGATTTAGAGCTTTTTGCTCTTAGTTCATTATATCATCAAGTGGAGTGGGAAATTATCTAGATTGCAGTAGAATGATTTTTGTTTTTGCTTAAGAATGAGGATTGCCTCATACACTTGCTGTTAAAAAAAATGTTCAGCAGGCAAAATAGGCCCAAATAGAATTTTCTCTTTATTTTTTTTTTAATCTTCTTTCATCATTCTTTATTTGCTTTTGAGGGCTTTTTCTCCCCTTTTTCTATTGTCTCTCTTTTTCCAGTGCCATTTTCCTTTTTTTACACTTTTCTTAGAGCAAGCACAGATGCAGGCTTCTTGTTTTCTCTCTCCCTTCCATCCAAAGTTTTAAACTACTACTGATTTGTTCTGAGAGCCCTGTTGATGTTCTCTGCAGTATCTTATCAGGCGGCTCCCAGCATTTCTTAGTATCAATTCAAAATGTCACAAAATGGAGGGGGCTTATCTAGCCTATGCAGTATTAACATATGACTCTTGATTTACGAGGAAGCTAACAAGTAGCATGACATTGATTCACTTTACGTAATTTTCAAACAAACAGCTTCCCTCTATTTGCCATTTCAAGAGGAGACCACAAAGGTGCTCTGAGTGCTGGAGAACCTCTCCCTATGAAGGCAGGCTAAGATAGCTGGGCTTGTTCAGCCTGCAGAAGAGAAAGCTCCAGGAAGATCTTAGAGCAGCTTCCAGTACTTAAAGGGGACCTACAAGAAATCTGGAGAGGGGCTTTTTTCAAGGTTATGTAGGGATAGGACAAGGAGGAAACGGGTTTAAACCTGAAGATGGTAGACTTAGACATTAGGAAGAAATTCTTCACTGTGAGGGTGCTGAGACACCGGCACAGGTTGCCGAGAGAAGCTGTGGCTGCCCCATCCCTGGCAGCGTTTAAGGCCAGGTTGAATGGGGCTTTGAGTAACCTGATCTGGTGGAAGGTGTTCCTACTCATGACAGGTGGTTGGAACTAGATGATCTTGAAGGTTCCTTCCAACCTAAACCATTCTCTGATTCTCTGATCCTCTGACTCTATGATTCTATGACTCAAGGCTTGATTATTGAAACCAGAAAGCCTACACAACACTTTCAGAGACTTGTAAACTACTTATAAAGTGTCATGAATAATCTAGGGCAAGGGAAGTTTTTATACCTTTGCCCCAGGTAGAAGAACGTGCCTGCAACATTATTGTTATTTTTGTTTCTGTCAAAAGCATATGACCCATGTCCCATTAGCAAGAAGACTCAAAATGTTAGCCCTGCTGGAATCGGAAGGTGTTTTGAGACTGGGGGTAGAATTTCACCAATACTGCCCAGAATCAAGGATACTTGCAAACATGTCGCATTTAAGCAAACAAGTTATGAATGAATATTAGTTCAGCACAATGCAGTACTTTGGCGTCTGCTCTCTTCCTAAAGCATGCATTGGGATTGCCACGTCTAGTCAGATCAGAGTTCCCCTCAGACTGGAAATCGCCCTCACCTCTGGCATTTATTCAGCTGCTTCAAAGTAAGCTCACAATTTCTTGAACATTCTTAGAAATATGGTTACAGTAAGGGAGAGTCACTCAAAGTGTTATACTTTAAACAACAGACTGGGAATTTAGAAAAAAAATGGCTACAAACTGCAACAATGATGGATAAAAAATACCTTCAAGAAAATGCTTACTAAAATTAATCTTTTGCCATTATTCGTGGCAGTCTGCTGAAGGCAAGATCCTTCTTGTGTGCTCCTGTAACCCAGGTATAGACCTTCTGGACTAGCATGACATATCCACTCCACTATTGCAGTTGAGTGGAGTAACCCTCCAGAAAGACCAGGTGACAAGATACCAGGTGTGAGTTTGGGCAAAATAATTTCTTTGTTTGTGAAAAATCCAATGGCTTTCAGTATCGCTATTCATGGAAGAAGGTAAGTGCAGTACAAAAAACAAATCTTACAACTGCTATAATAAAAAAATTAAGAGGTTTAGCAATCTGCACACCCTGAAATGTTGAGTTTATAACAGCACTTCTCATGACATGTCATAGAAACAGAGTACCACAAGCAGCATTTTTGTCAGACAGTGAGTAAGGTCAGGATGTACTTGGATACAAAACCCTCAAGGGAAATGCAATTTCTGTAGGGAAGTCTTGAGTATTTCACTCTAGTGGAAGTATATGCACTATAAATCTCTGTTCTCACAAAATGAGCAAACACAGGCTTTGAGGTCAGTTCCTAAATAACACTGTAAGCCAACCCTAAGGAGCAGCCCAGTGTGCTGCTAGCAACTGTGCTAACAGGAAGATGAGAGCCATTGACATCTTGCTTAAGCCCACCCCCCCCCACCCCCCCCCCTTTTTTTTTTTTTTCTGAGATGTTCTTTTTGCTGCTTTCAAGTCAGGTTAGTAAGGCATGTATATAAAGGACTTTTGTCTAATACTATAAAATGAAAAAACAAAATGTGAAGAATTGTGGTGACTTGCCAGAAGGGATCTCAAGTGCAGCCCAGATCTGAGTCTCACTCAAATGCTTTCACCACTGCATCAAACATCTACTCCTCTTCTTCTCACCACAGTGTTCAAAAATGCTTATAAAATATTGGTTTAGTGACTCAGCTTATGGTTTCACCCTAGGAGCACTTCTGTTTGGAAAACTTCAGATTGGATGGCAGATGAAAGGATGTCAACTCTTGACCAAGATCTGTTTCCCAGTAACAATAAACAGTAGGATTTTGCATTTCATAAGAGGAATTCAATCCAAAACCCAAAAAGTTGCTATATTGGCTCACTGGTTTCAGGGCCACTTCATCAAAACTATGTAGCAGCCTCCAAATCAAAAATTTTGAACACATGTGGAGCCAATTTTCAATGACAATCTGAGTATACCAAGGTTTTAATTCCCCCATGTAGGACATTCAGCTTACACTGAAGGAAATTCTGTCCCCAGGAGACTTTATAGAAGGTCTGAGCTGATGTAATACTAGCTCCCTGGCAAGTAAATTCATGTAAGAATGGCCAACCATTTACTATTAGATTCCCTGCCATCCTTCAAAAGTGTCAGTTACACAAGCCCAAATTCTCTGTCAGCGCTGTAGGCTGCTGGTGGATATCTGAAAGGCAATCACAGGGGACCTGAGACAGTCTAAATTGCTGTAAGAGGAAGTCTCGCTTAAGCATACATACACGTTTTACTACTGAGACGGGTTTGCACTGGTTATGACTTTAACCCAGTCACTGGTCTCCTGGGTACCTCTGTCATGTTTCAAAAAGCATGCTGTGGTCACCAGTTATTTTTATTGTATTTGCTGCCAAAAAGCGGTGTTGCAGATGGCACACATATGGAGACAATGTAGTAATGGTGAAATTTGTGATACCAAACCATGCCTCATTCTTTTTACCATCTTTGGCTTTGTAAAATCTATTTTCATCTCAACAATCAAAAACATTATTCTGAATGCTGCATATTTTTCCTTTAATATTGCTTTTTAAGGTTAATAACTTTCTTTTTTTACCCCTCCTGCCCATTCACTATTATATATTCAATACTATATTATCCTCTGGGGAAGAAAGAGGGAGGACAAGGTCTGAGCATTGAAGACCAGTTGCTGTAGATAGAGTTCCCTAAAGATTTGAAACAAGTCTCGGAATTTCCTTTTCACTGAGGTACTAATGATGCCCAGGGGATATCAGCCATTTTTAGCATACCAATTTCCCTGATTTGTACAACCCCTCACTAATCAAAAAGAATACAAAAAAGACTGCAGAATGTCAGGCCAAAGCTCCACCAAGTCCAGTGTCTGGTCAGCGTTTACCAGGTCCCTGGACATGTGCAAGGATGGGGGGGGAAATACTGGAGCCATTCTGATATGTGTATCCTGTTGTTTTCCTATTTTTATTTTCAGACATTTGACCCATACACTTCTTCCCTGTACTTACGTCTTTTGTCTCCTGACATCACTTGGCTTCTTTGCATTTTCCACTGCTAGGTCCTCTTTTTCTGAAGAGGTTTGGGAGGTTTAAGGCCAAGTGTCAGCTTGATAATATTGGCAGTGGTGGTAGGAAATGTTATTTAGAGAGAACATGAGGGACTGTCTGCTGACTGCAGCACTCATAGTTGTGGACTAGCAGAGGGGAAGGACTGGGTCAACTCTTTTTGCACTTAATAGCTCCCACTGGATTTTCCCACTGAGGATTGTCTCTTATGTCGCACTCATGCAGTCTCATAGAAGTAAACGTGTTTAGGTAGGTTGCTCAAGAAACTCATAATCCATCTGAAACATCAACAACTTAAGGTATTTACATATTTGTGCTGGCTTTGGCTGTGATAATTTTCCTTATAGTAGCTAGTATGTATTTATGTTTTGCATTTGTGCTGGAAACAGCATTGGTAACACAGGGACGTTTTTGTTACTGCTGAGCAGTGCTTACACAGAGTCTAGGCCTTTTCTGCTCCTCACTGTACGATTCCATATGATATAGTGTCATGCTCCCCTATATAAAGCTGGGGGAAAAAGAACAAAGGTAGGACGTTCAGAGTGATGGTGTTTTGTTTTCCCAAGTAACCATTGCATGTGATGGAGCCCTGATGTCCTGGAGATGGCTGAACACCTGCCTGCCAATGGGAAGGATAAATTAATTCCTTGTTTTATTTTGCTTGTGTGCACAGCTTTTGTTTTACCTAGTAAGTTGCCTTTATCTTAACCCATGAGTTTTCTCAGTTTTACTCTTTTAAGTCTTTCCTCCATCCCACTGGTGGGGAGTGAGTGAGTGGCTCTGTAGTGCTTAGTTGCCAGCTGGGGTTTACACCACAGCAATATCTGAAAGTTCCAAATGTCCTTGCTTATCTCCAGCTGCTGAAACATGCTAAGATACAGCAGATACACTAAGCCTTAAAACAGATTTACCACATTGACTGAGTATCTTCTGGTTTGTAGTCATCCTTGACCTTCTGCCTGGAGCTCAATACAGTGCTGAAGCTGGGAGTAACTCCAGCTGATGAGAAAAACCCAAACAGTCCAATGTGGACTTCATGCAAATCTAGTTAACACACAGGCCTCACCTCACCCTGCACTAACCCAGTTCCTAGGCTGTTTCCAGATCCTAATACTACCATTAAAATCTTCCTTGGGTTATGGTCTGAACGTAGTGGGCCATTCCTTTCTTACTACATTCATCTGGGATAACAGGAGGCACTGAAAAACATTTACTACTGGTATCAGCATTAAAATAGGGTGCAAACTAACCAATATCACTTATGTGCTTTTCTGCACTGCTCCAAACCCCAGCACAACAAACAAAATGCTAAACTGAAGAGTGCAGGATGGTAGGGGAATGCAGTAATCTGCTACATCACCCTTGGTACCACAAAGAACATAGAATGAATAAGACCATAAATCAGACTAAGTTTTGTATATACATGTAAACAGTATGATATCCTAGTTAAAAGCTGCTCCTAATCCCTGCTACATTTCACATTTCAGCTGTGCTTGAAACATGACACATTTACTAGATAGTCCTTCCTTATCAATACAACCCTGTTTAAAAAGCTCTACAGCTTGCCACTGGGACGGCAAGATACTATAAATGAGATCGCTGCAGTAGGCAAGGCTGTATTACCAGCCAGCAACACCGACATGACACATCCTGATTAAAAGAGTGTAGCAAGGATGGAAATGTCATCTCTGTCCTGTGATGTAGTGTGCTAAAGGCCACTTAGGAATGAAATACTAATTTGAAAAGATGTCTCTGTTCTATGCTTTTATATTAACCCCTGCTGTTGGAGTTGGTGTGTACCTGCTAGTGCCCACTCTTCTCAGAATGGCATTTGCATGAGTGTTTTTAGTGCTGTTGGGTTCTTCCTTTCAAAGGATGGGCTTGAGCAGGACTGGGTGTGGATTTTGAGACCTGGCTTGCACCAACACTCAGCACAACATAAATACATGTTTTCTATGGCAACAGAGACCACAGGGAATCTTGATTTCTGTTGCTCTTTTATACTTGTGAAGTGGAGGTCTCTGTGCTTTTTTTTTTTTTTGGTTGTTGTGTTTTTGTTTGTTTTTTCATGGGGAGGACTGCAGAATTAATCCTGAAAAATCAGTTAGCAGCAGCAACCTCAACTTTCTGAAACTCAACCTAATATTCCTAGCTAGGGCAGTGTTCCTGCTGCTTCTGATGGACTTCATGCTGAGTGAGCAGCATAGAGTCAGATGCCAGAGCCAAATTCAGAGTAGTTGCACCTCGCATGCCACTTGATAGCACAGTCAAAGAGAAAGACAACACAGTATAGAGCCTTGCCAGTCAGCTCTTACAGTAACCTAATTGCTGCCATAGGTTCTTTGTGTGGTAGTGCAAAGAGACATTTACTCAAAGATTTTCACTTACGAAAAAAATTCCAGCATTTTAACTTCCAGGAGGAAATACTAGATCACTTTCTTGGGTGACATGGCTTAGTGCGAGGTGTCCCTGCTCAGGGCGGGGGTTTGGAACTAGATGATCTTAAGGTCCTTTCCAACCCTAACTATTCTATGATTTTATGATACTGGTTGATTCATAATCCTGAAGAGGTATTTTTCACAAGATAAATATTTGGAGCCCAACTGCTTTGTCCTTTCTGGATCTTGACTGGAGCTTAGCATTGCAACTATTACAATGATCTTTCAGAGACAGGTAAGTTAGGAATGAGTTATCAGCTGCCAACACGTAATAAGAAATGTGTAATGAGTCAAACCCAGATGGACTGTGTGTAGGAATCAGACAATTCTGTTCACTGCTGATTTAGGGTGATCAATGACTCAGAACAAGCTGATTCTGTTGTTGGACCTTGGAAGCAATTGCACAAATATAACCTCCTTCCACAACTACAACTGACTGACTAGCTGTGTACAAACAGAATTGCTCAGAATTAATCATGTGGGCTGAAACCAGTGCTGGGGAATGGCTGCTGGATAGTGACTTCAAGTCAACTTCAGTAGGTCCCTGCTTTGTTCCCATTGGTAGCCACAGGGCAAAACTTGACCTAAGCTTTTCAAGAGCGGAGGCAAAACTGAGTTTTTCTGTCCTAAGAGGAATTTTGGCAGTGGGAAAGGCTGAGGTGGAGCTGGGAAGAGACCTTGGTTTTATGAGCAGGAATGGGACATGAAGTGGCTGGACACCTATTTCCCTCCCAGAGTAGCCACCACTCTGGCTCACCCCAGGTCATCCATCTCAGCAGCAAGAAGGAACCAGCCTGATATAGACCAATTTGGCTGTCTTGGGGCACAGAGTAATCTGCATGTGCTCTGTACCTGGCTCTAACTCCCTGAGTTGCGGGTCCTTGGCAGTGGTTGGGATTTACATCAGGCTAGAAGCCCATCAACAGGCTAGAAAGGGGGAAGTGAGACTTCAACAAGATTTAAAACACAGGCAAGGACTGTAGACTAGGGAAATGTAGGAAAAAAATTCAGTGATGAGTTTTTTGAGTTAGTGCTATCTTGACTGCCACACAGGTGACCTGCTCCTCACTTGACTGGCTGCTGATAAAAATCTTAGCTAATGCCCATAATAATAACAAAAAATGGCTCTAGCCCTCAAAATATGAGACATCAGCCCGTTTGAACCTAGGTGTGGTATATGGACAGGCGTACAAGAGGGCTGATTCTTTTTCAGCTGTCAAAAATGGAGAACATAAACCTGTGGCATGAGATGTATTCTGGGGGGTCGATTCATGTGTAGCCTGTGTGGTTGCCTGAAAGGCTTGTCACAGAGAGCCAATATACATAGAGTTGCTGAGGTGCCCCCTTCTATGTGTCAGATACATAGCAGAACACTTTTTAATGAAGGGTGCTGCAAAACATTGTGCTATTTGTTAATGGACTCTGTGGAAAGGTCCTCAAACTGGCTGCTTCCAACACAGAAGTATCAAGAGGAAAATTCATGAGATGCATTTTTCCTAGGTCAGGAAGAGATAAAACCAACCCATCCTGCCTGTATTGCAGTACTTCATAGGTTCATAACCTTTGTTGGTCTCCTACAAAAGTGGTGATTGGAAGGAGCAAATGTAAAGCAGCTTTATGTGCTTTACATCCAACAGGATTGTCCTTAAATACAGGAACTGATCTAGCTGAATTTTGCAAACTGTCTTTCCAAATCTTACAAATAATAGTCCTCATCAACCTTGATTTTCTTTTTTTTAGTTTTTATTTATAAAGGTCACATTATGAATGGTGGACCAGGGTATTTGGGATTTCAAGATTAGTCCTGATCTCTGCAGCATATTGAGGTTACATTATGATTTAATCTGAAAAATACTCTAACACCTTGAGCCTGTGGGGATTTTTTCCTCAAAAAATGGTAAATACATAAATAGAAAGGTGGAATAACCTTAGTTTCATGTGATCTTGAAACATCAAATTAAAAGCACAGGGACAAGTGAAGATGATGTCCTGGGTTCAGGTGTAACAGTTAAGTTTCTCCTTCCTAGTAGCTGATACAGAGCTGTGTTTCAGCTTTAGTCTGAGAACAATGCTGATAACACAACAATGTTTTAGTTGTTGCTAAGTAGCACTTACTCTGATCAAGGACTTTCCAGTCTCTAATGCTCTGCCAGTGAGGAGGAGCACAAGAAGCTGTGAGGAAGCAGAGACCAGACACCTGACCCAAACTAGCCAAGGGGGTATTCCATACCACAGCACATCGTGCTCAGTATATAAACTGGGGGGAGTGACCCAGAAGGGCAGATCACTGCTCAGGTCAGGCTGGGTATCACTCAGCGGGTGGTGAGCAATTGTATTGTGCATAGCTTGGGTTTATTGTTTTTTTTCACTTTCCCCTCTTAGTTTTATATTCTCTCCCCATGCTATTTCCCTTATTATAATTAATAGTAATAGTTTAATATTATACTTTAGTTATTAAACTGTTCTTATCTCAACCCCTGAGGTTTACATTCTTTCAATTCTCCTCCCCATCGGCAGGGAGATCTGTCCAGAGTGGGGGAAAAGGAAGTGAGTGTGGTTCTGAGTTACTGGCTGGGCTTAAACCACGACAGAAGGCCACCAAAGGACATTAACAGCTCAAAGTTTTGAATGGATGTGAGGAGAATTAAGAGGATTTTGAAAAAAGCAACAGGCTGAAGAGGTTTGAATAATCAAGGTGAGAGAAAAACTTTTTCCTAGGAGTGTTTTATGGGACAGGCATAAAGAAAAAACTAAATATTTTGTAAAACGAAATCTTAGCTAAGTGACTCCAAGAAGAGCCCATAAGAGTTCATATACCCTGGTTGTCAGTTTCTATAGCTTGATGGCAGAGGTCTGACATAGTTGTAACATCAAATTTTGCCCCTACTTTGCACCAGGTGAAAAGTTAGTGTGCTTGTTAAAATCAACAGCCCTCACAAAGTACTTAGTGTCAGACTAGAAATGACCCTGCCTGTTCACTTGCCCTAGGATATTCTTTTATGTAACTACCAAAGGGATTCTTGGCCTTCTCCTTTTGAAAGAGGCATCCCATTCCTCCCATACATCAGAAATAAGTAATCAGCAATATCCTGAATTTCATCTAAAGCCCAGCTGTCTAGCTTATTCCATTAATCAAACTGCAGGCTGTATTTGGAAGGTTTAGCTGAATTAATTGAATGAACGGGTATTTCTGATAGTAAATCATTTTGGTTCCTGCAAGCATTTCAATTACAGTTTTATTTTAAGGCTGGTTAGCAACACCTATCCAATGCTGAATAAACAAGCTGTCTGTCTCTGTAACCAGTATCTGGGATTTCCCTCTTCTGCAATAATACAATACATGTACTGCAGGTGGAATTTTCCATGTTCCATGAAAATTATTTTTTAATGTGATTTTCCACCAGAAAATGGAAACCACAGTACAAAACAAGGACTCTACTACCATTTTTGAGCATCTGGGAACTTACTGGGTGGTATTGCTGGAACTGTGTTATTTGTTCCCCTAGTTCTGGACGTCACATTTTCTTGGACTAACACATATTGACAAGTAGATCTCAAACAAATGGAGGTGAGAACTGCAGGACCTCTGTAGCTCAGATTTACCTCTGCACTGGAACAGAAAAATAAACCTAAATGAAAACCTACTTGAAATCTGATAAAGTGTGTACCATATGTGATCTGTCAGAACACTATGCTGAGAGTATTGAACTCCCCATTGGGGGTCAGAATCACATATCTTTTCTCATCTCCTTTGCCAAAAGACAACAACATTAGCACAGGCACATACAGAAGAGCTACCATGTGACTTCTGGTTCCCCTGCATTGGCTAGACCCCATGTCCCATTGCCTGCAATAGCCTTAGGAGAGGTTTTAACTTCCCACATAGCCTCATCTCCTCTCATTCCTTTGCTGCAGAGGCGACCCTGGTTGAACCTCCATCGTGGTGCTGAAACTCTTTGGACAGATGAATTGGGAACACAAATTATGCCAGTACTGTGGCATCTAAATAAAAGAGAGGAAGAAGTGTAAAGTCTGTTTCTTTTGGTAAAAAGCATGCTTGTTGTTCTTATAATTCAAACACATTGCTTTCACTGGGCTTTTAGCTGCGTTTAGGAGAGAGGAGATGAAACTGTTATAACAGGAGATCTGCAGATTAGTCTTTGACACATTTACTCTAAGTCGTTTGAGCTGTATCAGGCAATACCAGCTGTAAATCAGATCTCTAGTCTGAATGGTTAAATCTCTTAATCTGCAGGGAAAAACAGTGATGAACATCAATTTTTATTTGACATTGAGTGGCTGTAAGCATTTTCACAGAGCCTTGGTATCGTCTGTGTGTCATCTGGAGCTACTGAATATACCATCTGAAACCCCTGCAGCATGAAGCACTGGTTATTCCTTTTTTGCCAGAAATGTTTGCAGAGCTACTGATAGCCACTGGGATATATTCCAGCGCTTCCTAATAAAAGAGAGAAAACTAAGCTCTCAAGACAAGTTGCTGCTGGGCTAACTTGCTGTAGCCACATGATTTTCACATTTTCTGCAGAATGAATTAAATGATCCACATCGAACATCAACAATGGGAGTAACTGAATCTACACTTTGAAGAGCTGGTTGAAGCCCACACTTCCTCTAGCTTCAGGCACTGATGACTGATAGCAAGACTTGTAAACAAACCAGGAGAAACAGCACGGTCCTGCTCATCTTCAGTCCCCTGCTGTCACAACTCCTCCTTTTTCCCCCGACCTGGATAATCTTTATTCTAACCCAGGTACCCCACCTCTGGTATAGCCAGACGAAAACATCCCTGTGTATTTCAAACGAAGCAAATAGCTTTAGGCTATTGACGATTAATCACAGATAAGTCAGAGTCCAAACACTTAAATGTGAATTCCAAATGCCTATAGAATTGTGGATATTTTTATTTCCAGGTTCTTTTATAAGAACAGCTTTCTTTAAGAAAAAATATGACATATTCTCATGCCCATTTTGATTCAGGTTAGTGAGTAATCATTGGCTGAAGTGTTCATATTACAGAGATTTTTTTTGCATCAGGAGGAGCAAGTGGCTGCTCCCTCAATCTCTTCACCAAAATTCATGTTTAAGGACAGTGGAAAACCAATGTTTTCTCCTTGCATTTTGAATCAGATTTGAAGTTAAAAAGAAAATCAAATAAAAATCACTTATGCACCCTGAAGCATCAAAGCAAGATTGGTAAAGGCAGCTTCACTGATCCGATTCAGAGACATCATCTCCATCCCCAGTGTGACTGTGATCCACCAGAAGACAGCATGGAGCAGGTAATCTGGAGCATTTGATTCTCTGTTCTGTGATGAATGTAAAAAATCTGGATCCATTTGTGGTGTTTGTGCTAGACTCATGGTTCAGAAGGAGCTTCTGCAGAGATTGATTTACTTCTTAACTTAAAGATATGTCTCTGAAGAAAGCCTAGAATAGCAAGTGTTTTTTCCACTGCCCACTTGGGTTGCAGACTTTCCAAGTCTATGGACATCTGCTGCTTTGTAGCCATAACAGGCCATGTTGTAGTTATCCCATATCATCTTCATAATTACTAACAGATTTATATGGCTTTGAAGTTTTGATTTCTTTGCTGGCTTGGGAGAACAACAGTGAGCAATGTGGGCCTGGGTGTTTCTTCAATCTTTCTTTGGCAGAGAATTGCAAATCAAAAGCCAAACTAGTGGAAAGGTTGTTAGATGTGAGAGAAGGCAGCCCACAATCACTTGAATGCAGTGATCCTTATCTGGTCTTGTCTTGGTTTTTAACAAAAAATTAAGCCAACTGGTCTTTGCATAATCTGAACTTGATTTTTATTCTTGAAATCGAAGAGAAAAAAATAATCTCTGTAGAATAGAAATTTGACTCTTGCATAGACATTTAGTTAGACATTAATACAGGAACACATAAAATGTAATTTGCTTATGGTAAATGGTTTCCTACAGCTAAAAAGAAAGTACAGGAGCCTCTGAATTCCTTCTGTTGTGCTTATCACCCAGAAATCATAACAGAATGATACTTTGTATTTTTGAAAGCATCATAAATCCAAAATAGCTTTACAAGTTTAAAAAACCACAATGCAATATGCTTTCATTTCAAGTTGAAAGGTGACTGATGAAAATACAAACTGACTGAAGCTTCTTTTCACAGGCAAATGCAAAATTTAATAAAATCTTCCTTTTAATTTTTTTTTTTTTCAGGAGCACATGGACTTGCTGGTCAAAAGATGTGAGATGCTAAACTGTATCTGACATTGAAAGCCAACATGTGAATATGACCAAAGCACTATGCCAGGGTCTATTTTCAGTCTTTTGTTTTCTACAGATAATTTACAAATGTTTCAGTTAACAAAGAGGAAAAATAAAAATCTCAAGAAGTTCTGAATTTCCTGCTTTTAATAGCAAAAAAGCCAGACTGCACAGTGCTTAAAGACTGGAAGTAGAGAATGCCAGAGGGAGAAATTCACTCTGTTGCAAACATGCTGTTGCTCATATTTGTCAAGGGCAGTGGAGTTAACCATTGCTCCTCCTAGTAATATCTAGAGATTTGATGCAAATGTAAATGTCCATAGAAGTCATCAAGTCTCTTCAGTGATAAATACAACCCCCAAAACTAAGCCACCATCAGCAAAATGCTGCTGCTTTTGTGCTCAGTCTTTGCACTGAGTCAGTGGCAGAAACTGCAGGAGGAATAATGCTCATCCTAGTTTTTAGTGTGTGGTAGTAAGCAATCTGTGAGATTTGGATGGCTGCAATCTAGTGTTCAAGTACGAAGAAATAGGTGCTGAAGTGTGTGGAAGACCTGCCTGATGACTCTGATGGGAATATCATCTGTAATATACCAAGGTTTTTTTTACCTCTTCATCTTAAAAAAAATGATTAGCAATTTTTAATCATTACTTCTGGAAGGAGAATCCTGCAAAGCAAAGTGTGGCAGTGTCAGATGGGGTGGGACGGCCTATAGTAGCTGTCTGCTTCTTTTTATTTTTTAACAGAAGATGTAACATAGGTGGTACTTTGTGGCTCACTTTTCCATTTACAAAAACTTATCTGGAGCTTTAGTCATGGAAATGTTATTCGCAGTACTTTGTTTCCTCTCAAATTAAGGTCAAAATGTGCTAATGTCTGGTGGGAAGGGCTACAGAGTCTAAGGCATGATGCACTGAAAGAGC
Organism: Lathamus discolor; assembly: GCF_037157495.1. Taxonomy (NCBI): domain Eukaryota; kingdom Metazoa; phylum Chordata; class Aves; order Psittaciformes; family Psittacidae; genus Lathamus; species Lathamus discolor. The sequence goes on along the minus strand of NC_088889.1, from coordinate 23,196,769 downwards.
CATTAAAATTCAGGTAAGGTAGAAATAGCCCTGCAGTGTATGGGGCTAGATTCCTGTGCTGAATTGTAATGAATTATTAAGGTGATCTCAGAGGATTGAACTAATGATAAGTCACCAAAGACTGGTTAAATAAAGGTGAAACTAAACACAACCATGTAAACAAGAAAGATAGCGTGATTGGCATCCCGGCTAATTTCCTAGCAGGATTTATTTCTCTATAAAAAAAATACTTGAAAGATTTTAGTAACATTTTCAGAGGTCATTAAGCCAAAGCAATTTATTTAAACAAAGCAAAAAACCTGCTGTTTGCCATTCAGGACCTTTTCTATTTTTGGATATAAGTGGCGCAACTCCAATAATGTCATTACCCTTTGAAGACCTAGTCCTGCTGAAGACCAAGCTCATAATGATTGTGTAGGCTCTTTAGTAATGCTAACTCTTACTGCACTGTGCCTCCCTTCTCTGCCATAGAGCACATAAGCAGAGATCCTGGAAAGCACTGAAAGGAAAACCAGAACAAAGTCCTGTGAAGAGGATGTAGATCATGAGGGCAAAAGGAATATATCTGGGACATGCCCAAATCCATAATTTATTTTTTTTTTCCCTGTTCACAGTTATTTGCAAATGCTCCTACCTCATAAAACATTCTGGAAGAGGCTGGATTATTCAAGCGTTCAGTGTCGTTCCCCACAAGGTCTTTTACAAAGCAGTGAGTAATCCAAGCAACGAAAGTAATTCAAGACATTAGTTAATCCATTTTGCAGCTGTTGGCAGCTTCATCTCTGATCACCATGCACAGGAGAACAGACCACCAGGCAGATTCAGCGCACTTACAAGCAGAAGATTTTCCATCATTTAACCGATTTCCATGTTGGGGCAAGATCATTCCTTATTTGTACATTGAACAGCCTGTTTAATTTTAAACATCCCACCAGTGGGGTTCTTTCCACTCTCCCTGGAGACAGGACCTTTCCACAACAATTAGCAGAAAAGTTTTCTTGTAAAAATGTCAGCCTACCCTTGGGGCCAGGCTAAGAAGCACAAAGACCAGATATGTGGTATCTGGGGGGAGGAAGGGAAGCTGCTGGTGTTGGTTCTGGGACATGTTAAGGAGGGCAACCTCACCTCCTACTCTGGTTGACTACTGTAGATGTATTGAGGGGTCACGAGAAGGAGACTGTTAATTTGGACTGATGGTTTTCAGTGATTATCATTAACAACATTTTGCAGTGTTTAGTGTGAGGTGTCCCTGTGCACAGCAGGGGAGTTGGAACTAGATGATCTTAAGGTCCTTTCGAACCCTGACTATTCTATGATTCTATGATTCTATGATTCTACGATTCTACGATTCTACAGTCACAGCTGGCATCATGGGTTTGGAAAGAAAACACTGGCTAGAACTGTCCAGACCAGTCTTTCTTGCCTTTACATTAACATGCCTGGCTTTTGTATGGGTTTTTTTTTTCTTCTCCAATTCTCCCCTTCCCCCAAGAACTTCACAAAATGCATGGAAACAAAAGCAGGAGCTGAGATCTTGAAAAACTGACCTTTAATGTGGTTTTTTTCTGATTCTGCTTACACTTTTCAAGGGTGTTGCAATCTCCTGTTTCTCCATCATTTCATCTGAGCTCTGAACTAGGCATCCACAACCAGAACCAGCTAAACCAGAACCAGCTAAACACGGAGCTGTTTCCTGTCCAGTGTTAGATTTGATATCTAGTTTTTGCAGCAGGGCAGTATGGCACGAGATTGCAGGGGTGTGTGAAGAACAAAATGTCATTCCACAGCTCAAGGAAACCCAGCCTACTTCTAGCTTTTATTTCAAACAAATCATCTCTATTCTAAGACAGCTTTTCCCCCATTTGGGACTCCTTCTTTTATTATAATGTGTTATTATAAAGAATAAGGTCTGGAGCCCTCTGTCACTCAAGGTTTTTAAAATAAACCCATTATTCTGGCATTTGGGATTCTTTGAAATATACCATACCAGAAGAATCCAGACCCAGGAGAAAAGAGGTTCAGTGACATGATCTCTTTTCACAGCATTATTGTTCTTACTCCCAGCTCATCATTTGAGGGTTTTTTCCCAGTGGCTACATGAACAGCCTATGGCTAACATCTTTGTCAAGTACAATAGGTCAAACATGTATCCATGGAACAAGTACACTCAGTAACTACATTTTTAAGACATGGGCAATCAATTAGGAACCATACTGGCATGGAGATATATTGACTGTACTAATTGTCTTCTATTACTGTCACTGCTTATCCTGCTTCATTTTGGGCATTCCCTTCATTTTCCCAGATTCACATGAGGTCTGCTGGGCAGCTGCGTGAGCTGGATGCCAATGTTTGGAGTGCATTTCCTGGCCTCCTTAGCTCTGATATGTGAGTAGCAGGCTTTCCACTAACGATATCCACTTTTAAGGGCTTAGATATGACTCTGCTTTGGCTGGCTGCAGTAGCTTTGGGGGCCAAGTACAAACCAGCATGGGGTCAGCTTGAAAATGAGTCATGGAGCCACCCCGAGTAATGTTTTCTTTCAGCGTGCTCTGAATTGCGAAAGTGTCGAGTTCTCTGTGATTCTGTGCCAGATGCAGAACTGAAATACCCTTTTTGGGTTTTTTTTTAAGCTTAAAATAATATGTCCCCATGGCACATCCTAAACGTATAGAATCTACCCATGTAGAGCTTCACCTCCTGAAGAACTGTGAAAGTGTGCCCAACTTCTAAGGAATGTAAGAAGGAAAGAGGATAGTTTTACTAAGCTTTATACGCTGATTACTATATGTGCATCTGCTGTTTCATTTAACAAATTTCCCACTATTTTTCATCACTCTTTTCTTTCTCTTTTTTTTTTTTTTTTGCTTTTTGAAAAGGTATTGAATAGAGTGTATTTCATGAAATTAATTCAATATGCATATAAACTCGCAAGAAATAGGAGAGGCTTTGCCAGTGCATGACTATGGAACATCAAAATGGGGAAAAAATTCTGCATATCATTTTAACTTTATATAACAGTAAATAGGAGTTATCAGGAAGAGAAGTCTTATTAACAGCATAAAGAAGAGCAAGGAATGTAAGAAAACTTTCTTGCACTGCCATTAGGGTGAATGGCAGTGATAGTGAAGCATGTATAAAGGAAAAAGTGAGACTAAGATATTAGTAGGGTTTGGGAATAAAGGAAGAAGCTGGAAGAATTTGTAAATGGAAGACTGCAAACAAGAATGAAAATATAATAACTGAAACTTTAGAAGAGAGGTAAACTAGAGGGAATATATACTCAATAGAGCTTCAGCAATTTGTAAACATAATCTCTGTATGGGAAATTACTAATTCAACACAAATTCGCAAAGCTTGTCCACACATCATCTCTCCCCTCAGTGAATTTTTCTCGCACCATACTGTATTGCTCCTTCTGTACTGAAAGTGAAGCTGGGAAGTCCAGGGATATTGAAGAGCTCACACAAACTTGTCATCTCACAGACAGACTCTTCAGGTGGAAAAATATTGAGCTATGAAGTACACCTCTTTCTCTACTTTGACCCTGTTTAGGTTTCTACAGTTTATGCATAGTCTAACAGAACATTCAAACATTCAAACAAAACCCAAACCCAATCCCCTCCTCCAAAACCACCTCCCCGCACACCCCGCATCCCCCCCCCCCCCAACTGATCCTCAAATGACTTTGCACTAGCCAAAGCTCTAATGGACATTGTCAGTGTATTTTCATATAACCAGCAAAGCCAGTTCAGTTCGAAACTCGGAATTTAAAATCCAGGCCATCATGAGCAATGACATAGAAAAACAACCTGATGTGGAAAAAATCCTTTCCCTGGTCTTGGAACTCTTTAATGGAGGAGGTAGGAAGCATTTTTCATGATTTCTTTCTATATGTTGCAAACACCCTCTGTAAATATTGCAACAGAGATGTCTGAGAGGAAATAGAACGAAATCTAGAAAGAACGCACAATTGGTAGAAGTTCAGTAGCTTGAAAACACAGTTTTAATATATGGAATTATTGCCTAAAAGGAAGTTCAAAACTAATACATGCATTGCCTTTTTTTCTGCTTTGCTCCAGCTGTATGTTTTTATACAAGACATAAACTTCATTCTGTCAAGGAGATGAGATATACCTCCAAGTCCTGTTTTCCCAACAGCAGAAATCCAGCTATTGACCTAATTATGGGACTCTCCTTGCTGAAGGCAAAGGAATGACCTTTTCTGCATAGGAGAAGATTGCATATTTCTGCATACCGCTTCCAGCTGGTTATCAAGGGTTATCTGTCAGCCTCCCTAACTCCTCATCATGGTGGTAATATTATCTGACCTGTACATTACTGAGTAATTCAGGTACAAGGTTGCACAAGAAAGGACCTGGTAGCTCTTTATGAGCAGAAAACTAAGCATTTAGGGTAAAACTCTGCCTCAGTTGTAGCCATGAAATGCTAATGAAAGTGAGAGTACCTGAGCACAAAATACTGGTCTTCCATTTTAGAGTGTGCTTGACTGTCTCAACTCTGCAGCTGGCAGTTTCCTCTCTGCCCAGCACCCTTTCTCAGTGGGACTCCTAGTCATTGTTTGGGTTCCAGCTGATGGTTCTTTCTCATCTCATTGTTTATACTGTCATGACCTTTTGTTGTTCTGGTGTCAAGAGTCCTCATCATAATTTTAGACATGAGGTCATGCTTCTAATCAACCCTTCTCTCCTATTCATTTAACATTTCCAGTGCTTTTAAATTGTATTGGTCTACAGGCCAGGGGATTTCCTTCCAATTAGTACTAGTAGTGAAAGGCACATATCAAAGTTTATTTGCTTGTATCAGTACTCTCTTTTGATCTGCTAGAAGGATCTGGTGAACGCACAATTAAGAAGTTCCTCCTAGGTATCTTTCCCTAAAGGACCAACAATGCCTGCTGGGGTCTATTAGCATTTCAATATGTTTCCCACCTCAGGAAATGTCTCTGGTTCCTTGCCTGATTAGGTAATGTAGCTGTATATTTTCCATGCATAACACTTAGAGCCACTGCCTGCCACTGCTGAGACTCATTATCCTTCACATTGCACAATTAGGGATTAGACTTGCATTGAGCCTTCTTCACCTCCCACAGAAGGGTCAAATGTGCACAGCCATTTGGGAAGGGTCAGTCAATGCTGTCAGAGAAGGACCAGCAGCATCCATGCCAGACAAGAAGACAGTGACAGTGCTCTGTAGGAAATGCTTGTATCAGGCTAGCAATGTGCACATTTCTTGATGTCTTCACACACTTATCTCTAAGATGTGTGTGATTACCAGGCCCTGTCTACATAGCTGCTGGGCATGTGGACTGAACAGAAGGGTGCTCAAAAGGCACGAATACTTCCTGATCTCAGCCTCAGATTACATCTCATGGAAGGAGAGCAGAATAGCTTGTGGGAAGAGTATTCCACTATGTTGTTTTAAAGTACTGAACGCTTAGTGCAAACCAGAACATGTAAGAAGTAAACCATTTTAATGAAAGTTAGGAATAGTTCAGCTCTGCCAGAAGTTATATAGGAGTTTAATTGCTTCAACATTTGCCTGTAGTGACACACAGCATGTCTACATCTTGACCTAGTTTAAGCATGTGGAAAGGATTCTTTACCCAACTGTTGGCTCTCACAATTGCAACTCAGATGCAAGGTCTCATTTGCACCCAAGAAGATTACTATTTGCATCTTGCCAAGGCCAACCTGTTCAAACACAGTCTGTAATTTGAAGGATGATTATAAACAAAGATAGTCCTAGAGCACTGAAATTCAAAGCTCAGTTCCAACTTTATGGCCAGGAGATGTGAGGAAGTTTTCTTTGCTTTCTATTTGCGAAGTTCCCATTGCAAATACCTCATCTAAGGGTGACGGCTCAGTTGCAGGCACTTTCTATCCATTCTTGCACCCCTCTCTCTTACCTATCCCCACGATGGATGAAAATGCCATGACTACACTGGCTCTGACATGGACTCCACATTAGCATGCATTGGTATTTGGACTCAGAGGTGCTAAATATCCTCCTCTGGGCCCAATCCGTTCAGCACTGTCCCACTAAAGCAGAGCATCCTGTAAATACAATGTGTTGCTGTCTCCGCTGATGTTTATTAAAATTCAGGTAGCTTTTACTTTGTGAAGGTAAGTGGTTCATGAATGATCCTGAGTTCCTTTTTTGAGTAGAGAAGAACTGTCTTGTAGTTTGTGGTCTGTGGGAGGGGATGTTTTACAGATTAATCTGGACTAAGCATCCATTATATGTTTTGCAGAGATTATGAGGGTTAAGACTTAAATGACACAGATTGTCCCCTCTAAACCTATAATTCTTTCTGTAGTTCAAGGACAGAGAGTTTTTCTTCCCATGTGCATTCAAGTGTATTTCAGGCTGAGAGATCAGTTAGGAATTCTTAAAGGAAAGGAGTTTCCGTTACCTTAATAGTTAAAGGAATTTTAAAAGACAGTGAGAAAGCACTTACTGACATGCACAGTAAAAGAAATACAACAAGAATACCAGTGGCAATATTAATGGGGCCAAGAGGAATCTAATCTAAGCCTTTTAGGTGGAGAGTGCTGAGTTCTTTCTTGCACTTAACCGTGAAAATCAGAAGTAACTCCCCCAAAGTCAGTAGATTTATGCCAGCATAGCCCAAGGAAGCAGACTGCCTGGAACCACTGCTAATTTGAACACAGACCAATATAAGTCTGTGGGAATAAATCTTACATAGTGGATATTAAAGTGAACTGTTTGTGTCAGCCTAACCTGTTCCAAATGTCAAATTCTGAAGGATACTACAAACTGTGAAGATCTGTTGCAAGAGAGGAAAAAAAAGCCCAGTGTGCCTGAAAGTATTTGTGCTAAAATCAGTAGGTTTTGGCATTGGCTTCAAGGGTTTTGGGATTCAGTGCATGGTAGATGACAATAGCAGGTATTTTAGAAAGGGAAAGTTAATAACCCACCAGTGAAAGGAGGTACTGAGATGAGTCCCAACATGCTTCCCTCAAGATTATAAGCATCACCGGGCAAATTATGAATAAGAGTATTGAAACAGAAGGCAACTTGTTCCCAGTTTACGCTAAGGCAGATGTCTTATGGGATTGGTGATGCTTCTCTATGTATCAGCAGGCTTGTAGAACTTCGCAACTTAGGGGCAAAAGCTGGGGCTACGTGGTGTGTGGATACAGACGCTCCTGCTCCTCACATTCTAGTTTAGGGTTGCAGTGGGGAAGAACAGTTTTTCCCAGGGAATGAAGTCATCTCTACAGAGCACCTTTGTGAACTTGAGATCCAATCCATTATTCAGCAGAACCAGAGACAAATTTTTGATGTGACTGCAATTGCAGATGGATGAGACTTATGGAGAGACAGTCTTGTGAACGTATGCAATGTACCTGAACTAAGAACTTGGGTGTTGTGTACCTCTGATTAAATTCAGGATCATCTCTCTTTTCAGCACAAAAACCTAAATTCAATTTATTTGTGCGCTCAGCAGGGTTGGTAACTTGCAGTCCCAATAGGCCAGGAAAAAACTAATAAGATTTGATTCATTTATCACTGTAGCCTTCGATTTAAATACCACATTCACCAGCTTTCTCCCAACAGGCACAAAAAATCTTCAGATACTGATATCAACATATCGTCTGCATGATGATCTTTTTATAAAGAAATCCTATTGTCACACACTGATCAATAAAAGGTTGCTATGCCTTAGGTTTCTAATCATTATGAATCCATTTAAAATTCAGTGCAATAGCAGCAATCCCATTGAATTCATTAGGGGATTCGCAAGGATGGCTTATGTAGTTCCATAGCAATTCCCTTGTAATTGAGCACTAATTAAGCATTATTTCATGCAGGAAATAATGAGCTGTGGAAACCCTCTTAGTGCCAAATAATGGAATAAAGGTGTGTTTACATATTATAAACACCCTATGAATGGTCAAAAAGGTTAGAGCAGGTCTTGACTTTCTTACCCTGGGGAAGAGAAGGGATCTTAAAGGAGTCATCTCTTGTTTAACTCATTTGAGTATCACCTAAATAAATACTGAATTAGAGAGGGACGTACTGGAATTTGGAAAATCACTGACTTTGCACATTTGAGATGTCAGTGGTTTCATTATTAGAATGCTTCCAAGTCAGTGCCATTCCAGAGAAATGTTTGCTGGTTAGGCAAGGCTCAGAGTACTTGAGTTGGTGATCTTATTGTTATTTATAGCAAGCGATAGAATTGCAAACTTTCCATTTGAAGAGAAGTTTCGACACCAGACTTACAGAAGATGGCAGTTTCACACTGTGTTTAGGACCAGATTTCCAGGTGCTCAACAATGAACTTTCACAGTGCCCAATACACTGTGGGGGTCCCAACTTTCTTCCTCTGTTCTCTCATACCCCCGTCAGGGCATGGATCTAGCATGGGGTGAAGAGAAGCTACTCTGTTTCTCACAGGCATTGCCTTAATCTGTTAATTTCTAACTGCTCTTACTGTGTTTGAGAAGGATGCAGCCATGTTCAAAGCCATGTGGTTCTGCTTTCCAAAGAGCAGATGCCAGGAGATCCCTGGGGTGGCTTTGCAGTCCATCACTGTGATTGTCTGGGAGGGACTGGGTACCAAAACATAGCGTACCTTGACACTCCACTAATGTGGTGGGAGGGTTTCAAGGGGAATTGCAGTGTTCACACCCTGGTAATTTTGGCTTCTGATCACAAATCAGACCATTAGAAAACAATTGCTTCTGAACAGCTCTGTCAGAATGAGTTCATCAGACATGTAAGTCTTTTGGCTGGCACTATAGCATGCAAATACTTGCTACGAATATTGAAATGCTCAGTCATTAACAGAAGTTGATGAGAGCGAGTTCTGCTTTGTTGTACTTTGAAAGACCAGCAAAACACATAGAACATCAGCTATTTTGAAAAACAAGGATATTGGCCTGTAGGAGGAAAAATCATTTGAAGAAAAGACATTTCCGTGAAAGAAAAAAGAGCACAATATTATTTCTGAGAGGTGCTTAGCTATCCTCAACCCATTATGAAGGCTAATAAATTGTCTCCTAATGCTCTCTGTGGGAGCAGAGAAGGAACAAAGGGACAAACATGTTGGATACATCATACTAAAGCTGGCTGAAGGCTTCTCAGTATTAAGTTGGTTTTTGGTGCCCAAGGACAAGGGAGAAATAACTATACTGTACTTATGCTTCCCAAAGTGCTGCTGGCTAGAAAGAAGTGAGGTGTAGGGGGATCAGAGCCTGCTTCTCCTCTGATCGCCTGGAATCTTCCTGGGGATGGGCAGTGCCTATGTGGAATCCACCACAGAAGTGGAGCAGCTCTGCACAAACAGAAGTCACAAATTTTGCTCAGTCTTGGGGAGCTAAGAATGAAAACACCTAGGAGAATAGCTCTTTGGATGTTGTTTTCTGCCTGCTGCCCTTCCAGATTATGGCCGTTAATAGCTGTGCAGATACTACTTTCCAAGCAACCATGTCAGGAAGAGGAAAGCCTGTCAGAGCAACACTGAGGCTGAGAAAGCTTTCTCTCCCAGCGGGACCTCTGAATTTTCTCCATTGCATGGATTTCTGGAACAGATTATTAAATATTATAGCTCCCAACTTTGTTGCAACAAGTACAGTGCTTAACAAGGCAACGGAAGGGAGAAGCTTATTCCTTACAGTGTTTGCTTTATATCACTGGGTTTGCAAGTCCCATCTTTACGATGGTGGAGGCAGGGGCTGTGTCAGTCCTTCAATCAGGCTGGCATTTGCCGTAACCTGTATTGACTTGTGAGACCTCTTCATTTCCTCCTCTGACTTTCCTCAGTCTCGCAGCTCTGGAATTCAATATACAAGAAACAGGAATGTAAAAAAACTTGGAAGTTTAAGCTAATCAGGAGTTGTCTGGTGGGAGCTTTGCAACACGTAGTGCGCAATTATTTTATTTTTGTCATTCTCCTGGAAATGCTGCTTAGGTTGAATTAAAAATGCAGATTAAGTTAAAGAGGCATGACTTTCTATTAGAACCTTTTCTTTAGTAACATTCCCTTTGCTTTCAAGGGGAACCTTTTTCTCCTTAAATTCTTTTAAGACCAAATTCGAACTTCTGCTAGTCTAAGCTGCTGATGGCTCTATGCAAAGCTAATTGCTTGTTTGTCCTGTTTCTGCTGCAACTGTGGTTGTTTCATGTAGATTTTTTCTACCCTTTCCCTTCAAAGCAGTAACTTTCCTCAACAGATCTGGCTTCAAACAAAAGAAGATGCTGCAGCTTCAATGCAAATTTAAAAGTCAATGAGACACACACAAAAAAGAGACATGACCCAGGATGAGCTCAGTCCAATGAATAAATTCAAACCATTTAGTGGATGTTTGGAAAGATCAGAAGGGCACCTTTGCTTGCAGCATTTTAACAAGCCTCCATGAATTGACAAGAGGCCTGAAAAATGAGTGGCAGTGGTGGAGAGTAATTCAGTTGTGATCACTTGAGGGTGATGAATGAGGAAGTGACATAGTCTGTGCAGAGACAAGTAATCTTTTCTAAGACAATTGTACTTAGCCCTCATGGCTGGAGATTTATGTTGCAATGGTGGCAACACTGGTAATTAATGAATCAGTCCTGACTTTTGGGGAGACTGTTAGAAACACCAGGCTGAAGAAGGAGCAATATGAAGACCCAGAGAGATTTTCTCAAAAGGCTGAAATATTCCTAAACACTGGATGTTGCTGTATGAGGTTGATAAATTTGTCTTTAGCCTGTGAGATTGAGCATGGTTTAAAAGGGCTGGGAAAAAATAACTTCAAGGCACGTTTTAAAGTAGATGGAAGATGAATTAAGATTAATGAGAGTCTTACAAGTGGGCTGAAACTAACAGTCCTGATATGAGAACAGTGATAAAAGCCAGCAAGACCAGCCTCAGAATGTGAATTACTTGCTTTATTCAGTGCCCCTTGTGGTTATGTCTAAGCCATTTGTGTGTGCATGTGTGTGAATGCATGTATGTACAACCGACATCCATTTTACATTAACCATGCACAAAACCTCAGTGACCATCAAGACAAAAAGAGGAAAACATCCTTAAATCCCAAGATGTAAGGCTTTTTTATTTTTCTCTCCTCCCTCAACTGTAAATAAAAATGATGATTGTGTCCTGTTAATAGTTAAATGTACTGTAAGTTAAATAGACCTAACAAGGCAGTTTTCAAACAGGAAACCTGGTAGGAGTTTAATGACATCTTACAGTACACCTATCCTGGCAATATAATCATTAAAATTTGTCAAGTGTAAAAGCAAATGAAAAACATTACCCCAGAGCAACTTACTGTATAAATGCAAAAAATGAAGCTGCTAAATGGTTTCTCTGGATATTTACTTCCTGATCTGAAGTCATCTCCTGAAGGGCATAGGTTCATAATTTTATGGAGGATGCAAGATTAGAAAGATTCATTTTACATGAGAAGTTTCCAAGTCTTCACTGCAAATTGGTGTAGAATTATTAAAAAGGGAGCAGCCAGAAATGACTGAAACTGTCTTGGAAACACAATGATTTGTGCTTACTTAATTTTATTATTCTTTTAAAAGGCATGTTAGAAAGAAGTAGATTCCACACTGAGTATCCACAATCTTATGTATCATTCCTAAAATTGCACAGATCCAGGAAGGACATTTGTTGCTTGGAGAAATGTCATGGGAGGAAAGATCTTATTGCTGAAAGGTACATAATGTAAAAGCCATTCATCATGAAAGAGAAAACAAAAAAAATCCTCCACAAATGTATGTAAATATATTCAGATATTTGTGATCACTAAATCTTAAAACTCCAAGGGGATGTTGGAATATGAGACATTGTCATTGTGGCTTGCCTGAGGTTGGAAACAGGATAACCCCACAGACTGCAACATCCAACAGGGACAGATTACACCAGAAGAGGAAATGAAATGCTGTTTGCTAAAGGTGTCAATAATGCAGTGTCTTTGTGTTTGCTCTCTGACACCTCTTTAAGCCACCAACTACTCAGAGGACCTATGTGCTGCAAACACTTGTATTATCACTTAAGAGGCATGCTTGCAAGTAGCATCTTTGAAGAATGTGTATAACCATTATGCCACTCAGTGCAGAACTCAGGGGTCTGAGTGAAATCCATAGCCCTTGCAAAAAGAGATGCCTGACTTCTGTGTCTTTGGATGACAATGATTTTACATAATTTCTGGGCAAGTGGACAGGAATTTGAAGGCAAAGGAACTATTTACTTTTGCATGTATCATTGCAGTTAATAGCAGACAGCAGGACTAGAGCTAGGACATGGTTCAAGGTATGAATAACTACTTTGTATCATAGCATATTCCCCTTTATGTCTTTGTTGTAGTTTAAAAAACCATAACCATAATTATAACTGTATATTAACTTTGATATTGTGTTACACCATCAGCATAATGTAAAAGGGCCCCAATGTAACTCAAACAAAACTTGCTGAGCGGCAAGCAGACCTGAAGAGATTTTCTGATTAATGAAAGAACTGTTCGATAATGACCATCTTGAGTCTGGCTAAGCATTATCACAATGTTCAGCATTTGAACGTGAAATCATCAGGAAATAACCATGTGACTTTGGCTATCACTACTTTTAGGCAAAATATTTCTTCAAGAAAAATAGTCATTGTGAAATTTTTCCTTACATCTTCAAAGCAGTGGGGAAACAGTTCTTAAAGGGAGAGAGAATGTCTTTCCTACACAAATACAAGCAAATACTGAACTAAAAGATGGGCAACGCCCTTGTTATTTTTGTCTGATTTTAAAATAAGAAGCAACACTATGCCAGGATTTGGGGGCTTCCTACAGAGTTACCCATAGGTTTGCATAAACACAGTCTTCCCTGTGCATGGGAGCTTGGTAGGATTTTGTCAATTGCTATGTGGTGTTTCAGTAGTTTTGCAGTGTCGTAATGCAATAATTCCTTACCAATTAAATTTCGTAATTCACATTAGAGTTTCCATACAGTTTAGAAGAATGAAGGAGGAGGTCTGAGATATGAATCTCCTAGAGAAAGAAAACACCTCCCAGTACAGCTGACTGCGGTAGCTGAAAACTGGAAAAACTTGAGACATCCCTGAACTCTGCAGTTCCTGTGGGGTAAATCAAGTGGTGTTGACCCTCCTGTACTCACCAGCTTGTCTGGGTCTCATCCACAGCACTAATTTCCATGTAATATGTGGCACTCACCCATTTCACTAGGACCAGGAGGAATATGTATATAAACTGTTGCTATTGTCTGTCCACCCTCTTGGCCCATAGGTCTCTGTAGCTCATCTCACTCAATTTCTGGTGGTGGTCGCTTCCTGCTCTGTGGTGAAGACCACCAACTTTGGGGGGGCCAAGCAGGGGAATACAAAGTAGGAAGGATTAGCTTTATTAAAGTCTCTAACAATTTAACTGCTGTAAGTAAGTACTAATTACGTAATATTTGTGTGCTACTAGATGTTGAGTTATGAAAGCGTGCTGACCAGCCTGTGTTTTCTTGGTGCTTTTCTTCTTTGTGCTCAGGATGCTACAGCAATAAAGGCACAGAGAGGCCACCCTGCTGTTGTAGGTGTGTGGCAAGTACCAGTGTAAATGCTGCCTGTTTTATCAAGTCCACAAACACATTCAACAGATGAGCACCAAAACAAGCTTCCTAGAACATGTCTTTCATCAACCACCACCTCACAAATCAGAGTAGGAAGCTCTCGTGAGACGGCACTTGAAGTATTGTGTACAGTTCTGGTGTCCTCAACATAAAAAGAACAGGGACCTGTTGGAACAAGTCCAGAGGAGGACCACAAGGATGATCAGGGGACTGGAGCACCTCCCTCATGAGGACAAGCTGAGAAAGTTGGGGCTGTTCAGCCTGGAGAAGAGAAGGCTGTGTGGAGACCTCATAGCAGTCTTCTAGTATCTGAAGGGGGCCTACAAAGATGCTGGGGAGGGAATCTTCATTAGGGACTGTAGTGATAGGACAAGGGGTAATGGGTTCAAACTTAAACAGGGTAAGTTTAGACTGGATATAAGGAAGAAATTCTTTACTTTTAGGGTGGTGAGGCACTGGAATGGGTTGCCCAAGGAAGCTGTGAATGCTCAATCCCTGGTAGTGTTCAAGGCCAGGCTAGACAAGCCTTGGGCTACATGGCTTAATCGAAGGTGTCCCTGCCCATGGCAGGAGGGTTGGAACTAGATGATCTTAAGGTTCTTTCCAACCCAAAACATTCTATGATTCTATGATTTTGCATGTGTCTTCTACCTGTGTCTCTTAGTATACTTGAACACATGGGTGGGATCCCACCTGGAAGTGCTGAGAAATCCCACTGTGCTGCAGTCTTACTGTCTGATTGTGTCCCCTCCTTACATATATGTAAACAGTATAGTAAGCATATATGTATGCATACTAGTTCAGTGACAGGCAGAGAAATGAAGATAAACTCTCCAGCCATGTAGGCTTTAGCCATCAGGTAATTTGGAAAGAACCCTTGCATGCTCATCTTTTACAATAATTCTACTAATATAAATCCAATTTTTAAACCATCTTGCCTCTAAAAATGGAGACTACATTTGAGACATTCTTTTGTTCATTTTGAAATAGATTCCTCTCTAAACTATGAAATGAATGTAAAGCCCTCTGTATGTAGAGCCCAACTCAATTTGTTCCCTCAAATAGCTATTTTCCACTTGATCTAAGCTACACTCTGAGGTTATAGCCACAGAGCTCTCTAGTACCGTAATAGTTGGCCTATTTTGGCATCATTCCTTTTAGATTTGAGTATTTTTCCTTCAGACTTTAGCACATGCATTTTCTAAGCTAAATCCTCTTTCATGTTCTCCAGCTTTGTGAAGTCCTTTTCTATTTTTTTTTTGCCCTCAATGTTTCAGACACCTCCTACTGAAGTGTCAATTGCAAGTTTAATTAACACATCCTCAATCTTCTTATTCCACATAAGTCATGAAAATACTGAATAAAGCCAGAGCCAATATCCTTTGGTAACCCTTCCATTGAACAAGTTTAACTTCATAGACTATAGAACATAGGGTGTTTCATTTAAATCCCTTAGACATTATTTTGACCTTGTAACAAAATATGCATCTATTTTTTTTTGGTCTTGGTTTTGGGGTTTTTTGGGGTAAAATCACTCCAGACCTTGACTTTGGGTTTTAGCCCAAGATCTGCCACACGAGGATATGGACTGGAATGAACTCCATCCACAAACTCTGAGCAGGGAATCCCTTGGAATGTGGGAAAATCCCCAAGCAACATAAAACTGGCAGAAACAGAACTACCTCAGCCACCTCTACCATATGTAGGTCCAGGGAGGGATAGCAGAGAGGAATATATAATGTTTGGTGTGTGTCTCTCCTATATTTCTTCAGCTGGAACAGAGTAAGGATAAGTGCATCAATCACATGTTGCACTTATGCCTATTTGGCCAAAACAGTGAGTCATTTCCACATTCCTCCAAACTTCTCTAGAAAAAGTCTTCTTCTTATTACACCTGATGAATTTGTTTAAGCCTTCTGCACTACTGTGCTAGGAATATGGTAAATAACAAAATGCTTTAACACATAATAATTAACTATTTACTCAGTTATCTACTTGACCAAACCACTACTGTGAGTTTAGTGTGCTTGGCTTAATAGCCAAGGGCTTCATCATTTCACATGTAAAATCTGTTTTGTGGAACTTGTCCCTGCCCATGGCAAGGGGGTTGGAACCAGATGATCTTCAGGTCCTTTCCAACCCAAACCATTCTATGATTCTGTGATTCTATAAGCTGAACTGACGGATGGAATTTAATAGCTGTGAAGACTGAAATACTGAAAGATGGATGAATCTTCTTTACACTTTGTTAGGTATACATACTTGTAAAGTGCATGTGTGGAAGCACTGCCATTGGAGCCTGCATTTTGGGAGGGTCTTGCCTCACTCATATTGCTCTGTCAAGAGGATGTTATATTCACCCTGATTCAATAACCTGTGCTCACATGAGAGAAAATGCCTCCTGTGGTGCCAATCATAGACCAGAAGTCTCATTTTGAGCCAGCTGATGCTGAGAGGGAGGAATTTAGCTTATGCTGCATCCAGTGATGCAGTTTCTGCTTGTTTTTAGATGAATAATTCCACAAGGAACTTATAGATGACTCATTTTCCAGCTTGCAAATGCCTAATCATGGCTCTTTCCTAAGGCTGTTTCTTCACTATGTTTACAAGGAATATTTAAGACACCTCTGACAAAAGAATAAAGATTTAAATTAAAATCTAAGGTTTAAAGAGCTGCCTTACAAGTGTCTATGCTTCAAAAACAAGCAACAGAAAGATAAGACATACTGCCTTACAGATGCTTCATGAAGTGTCTATAAATAGTTTTGCCAGATTTTCTCACAAACCATAATATGCACAGTAGTTGTTAAAACACAAATCCCAGGTAAGCACACAAATTTCAACTTTTCTATGAAAAGGGAATATTATAATCCTGCTTTATGTTGCTCTTTCTTCCCAAGACCCTCAGCACACAAAGCTGTCTTCCTCAGAAGCTGGGATAGGAAGAGATGAAGCCCTGAATTCCTTGTGGTATTCATTTTGCACACTACTGTACAGTTCCTTTATTTCTGTGATTTGCATTCCCCTGTGAAGCAGCCAAATGAATAAACATTAAAGATGGAGACTGAGTATACTGAAAGAACAATATTCTTGTTAAAGGAGCACTCTCTTTCAAAAATCAATGAGATAATACCCTTTTAAAGCTATTTCCAACTGTTGTCTCTCCTGATTTGGCTCTCTGGGAGCTGGAAGTACTGGGGAGATTAATGACAGATTTAACAACAGAAAGGTCTACCTTATTTCGATCTAATATTGTTAATGTGCTCTAATGCTTTGTCCATGCTGTGAAAGCAGACAAAAGGCCATCGCAATGCTTTTTGTTCAGGTGAAGCACTGGGTAACTGTGACTTTCTGGATTATTATGGTGGCAAGATGACTATGCAGCTGACAGAAAGTCAATGGCATCACAGAAAAGCATACCATCTCCAGCAGGCTCAACATCACTTTCTCCTAGCCATCAGAAAACAACTTGGGCTCACCTCACCAGAGCAGCACTGAGAGTCGCAGCCCTCATCCTGCTTAGTCCTTCAGGAAGAGCCAGCCACGATGTGCCCATATAATCTCAGCTGCACAGAGGCACCTTACTGGCTTCTTAGGGCTGCGGCTTCACAAACATTTATAGGAATAATAGTCCTTACAAGATCATTTCTAAATGAGTTGTGAAAATAGATTAGGTATATTCAGTTGAGGCAAAAAGCTTTTTTTGATAGGCTTTGAGCAAACATTCTGTTACTTTGATACATCTTATTACTGAGTTTCAAAGAAACCAAACTGATGAAGCTGTGAAGAAAGCGTTTTGTTAAAAATTAAGTCTTTTTCTTTGGAGATTCAAGTTGAAAGAACATCTCTGTGGACTGTGGCTAATCAGAACTTTTGAACACTATCAGGCATGGCCCATTAGGGTTGCCAGCCTTCCAAAACAAATTACTTACAGTAATCCCTTGCCTGATGTATGTAAGTAAAAGACAATAGTGCAGCTCAACAGTACTGTCATTGCATGAGATTTATAGTGTGCAGCTGAGCAAACTTCAATTTATATTTTATATCACAAAGTGGCCATGAACCTCACTTCAAGACAAAGAATATTAAACCTATCAACTTACTTAACATAACTGGCCAGGTTCTCATCTGATATGAATTGATGAAGCTTTGCTGGCTTTAGCAGAGCTGTGCTGATTTAAATATGATGAGAATCTGCACTCCACTTCTCCCCATAGTCTAGAAACTTCTAAAACAGTCCTGATCACAAGCGACTGTGATTCAACTAGGCAGCAGTGAAAAGAGTAAATTGTCCCCCCCCTTCATTCACATACACTGCCACTGATTACATTTATAAAGTTATTTTGGTGAGATTCCTCAACAGGTTTCTATGATTCTAATCATAGAAATTCTATGATTCTATTCTATGATTCTAATCATATAATAAAAAAAACGCAGTTTGGACAATCACATTTCATAATAAAGGTTCAGCAACATTGTATGTCTTACAGAATGGAAAACGAATGATGTCTATTTTATGAATTATGCTAAACACAAATCTAGCAAGGTAAAGATGCTCTGTACCAAGCTCAGATGAAATAGAATCATAGAGTCATACAATAGTTTGGGTTGGAAAGGACCTCAAGATCATCTAGTTCCAACCCCTGCCATGAGCAGGCACACCTCACATTAAACCATCCCACACAAGGCTTCCTCCAACGTGGCCTTGAACACTGCCAGGGATGGAGCACTCACAACCTCCCTGGGCAACCCATTCCAGTGTCTCACTACCCTAACAGGAAAGAATTTCCTCCTTATACTTAATCTAAACTCGCCCTGCTTAAGTTTTAACCCGTTACCCCTTGTCCTGTCACTAGAGTCCCTGATGAAGAGTCCCTCCCCAGCATCCCTATAGGCCCCCTTCAGATACTGGAAGGCTGCTATTAGGTCCCCACACAGCCTTCTCTTCTCCAGGCTGAACAGCCCCAACTTCCTCAGCCTGTCTTCATACGGGAGGTGCTCCAGTCCCCTGATCATCCTCGTGGCCCTCCTCTGGACTTGTTCCAGCAGTTCCATGTCCTTTTTATGTTGAGGACACCAGAACTGCACACAATACTCCAAGTGAGGTCTCACGAGAGCAGAGTAGAGGGGCAGGATCACCTCCTTCGACCTGCTGGTCACACTCCTTTTGATGCAGCCCAGGATACGGTTGGCTTTCTGGGCTGTGAGCGCACACTGCCAACTCATGTTCATTTTCTCATCGACCAGCACCCCCAAGTCCTTCTCTGCAGGGCTGCTCTGAATCTCTTCTTTGCCCAGTCTGTAGCTGTGCCTGGGATTGATCCAGCCCAGGTGTACGACCTTGCACTTGTCGTGGTTGCACTTCATAAGGTTGGCATCAGCCCACCTCACAAGCGTGTCAAGGTCCCTCTGGATGGCATCCCTTCCCTCCAGCATATCAACCGGCCCACACAGCTTGGTGTCATCGGCAAACTTGCTGAGGCGCACTCAATCCCACTGTCCATGTCACCAACAAAGATGTTGAACAAGACCGGTCCCAACACCGATCCCTGAGGGACACCACTCGTTTCCGGTCTCCAGCCGGACATCTAGCCATTGACCGCAACTCTTTGTGTGCGGTCATCCAGCCAGTTCTTTATCCACCGAGTGGTCCATCCATCAGATTGATATCTCTCCAATTTACAGACAAGGATGTGGTGTGGGACAGTGTCAAACGCTTTGCACAAGTCCAGGTAGATGACATCAACTGCTTTACTCTTGTCCATCAATTCTGTAGCTCCATCATAGAAGGCCACCAAATTGGTCAGGCAGGATTTCCCCTTAGTGAAGCCATGCTGGCTGTCACCAAACACCTTGTTGTTTTTCATGTGCCTTAGCATGCTGTCCAGGAGAATCTGCTCCAAGATTTTGCCAGGCACAGAGGTGAGACTGACTGCTCTGTAATTACCTGGGTCTTCCATTTTCCCCTTCTTGAAAATGGGGGTTATATTTCCCTTTTTCCAGTTGTAGGGAACTTCACCTGACTGCCATGATTTTTCAAATACGATGGCCAGTGGCTTAGCAACGTCATTCGCCAGCTCCTTCAGCACCCGCGGATGGATTCCATCAGGTCCCACGGACTTGTGCGTGTTCAGATTTTGAAGATGGTCTCGAACCAGATCCTCTCCCACAGTGGGCCCAAGGTCTTCATTCTCACAGTCCCTGTGTCTACCTTCTAAGACCTGGGTGGTGCAGTCAGAGCCTTTGCCAGTGAAGACCGAGGCAAAGAAGTCATTCAGAACCTCAGCCTTCTCCAAATCCAGGGTAGCCAGTTCTCCCGAAAGCTTCCTCAGGGGGCCTATGTTGTCCCTAGTCTGTTTTTTGTTTGCTACGTACCTGTAGAATCCCTTCCTGTTATCCTTAACATCCCTGGCTAGGTTTAATTCTAACTGGGCCTTAGCCTTCCTGACCTGGTCCCTAGCTTCCCGGACAACATCCCTGTACTCTACCCAGGCCGCCTGTCCTTGCTTCCATCCTTTATAAACCTCTTTCTTCCTTTGAATTTTCCTCAGCAGCTCCTTATCCATCCAAGGAGGTCTCCTGGCCCTTCTGCCACACTTCCTTCTAGTTGGGATGCAACACTCCTGAGCTTGTAGCAGGTGATCCTTGAATATCAACCAACAGTCTTGGGCCCCTGCCCTCCAGGGCTATATCCCATGGAACCTTACTAAGCAGGCTCCTGAAGAGGCCAGAGTCTGCTCTTTTGAAGTCCAGGGCAGTGAGCTTGCTACACACTCTTCTCACTGTCCTGGGGAACTCAAATTCGACCATCTCGTGATCGCTGCAACCAAGGCTGCCTTGGAGCAACACATTCTCAACCAGCCCTTCCCTGTTGGTGAGCACAAAGTCAAGCATGGCACCTCTCCTTGTTGGCTCCTCTATTACTTGCAGAAGGAAGTTGTCTTCCACACAATCGAGGAACCTCCTGGATTGCTTGTGCCATGTAGTGCCATTGTTCCAACAGATGTCAGGGTGGTTGAAATCCCCCATGAGAACAAGGGCCTGCAAGCATGAGGCTTTTCCTATCTGTCTGTAGAGTGCTTCATTCACAGGTTCTCCTTGATCAGGCGGCCTGTAACAGATCCCCACAGTAATGTCTCCCACGGCTGTTTTCCCTTTAACCCTGACCCACAAACTCTCTGTAAACTGCTCACCTGTCCCCAGACAGAGTTCCATACTCTCCAGCCTATCCCTAAAACAAAAAAAAGGGCAACTCTCCCTCCCTGCCTGCCAGGCTTGTCTTTTCTAAAGAGCCTGTAACCTTCCATTCCAACATTCCAGTCATAGGAGCCATCCCACCATGTTTCTGTAATGCCTATTATATCATACCCCTGTAGATGTGCACACATCTCTAATTCCTCTTGTTTGTTCTCCATGCTACGGGCGTTTGTATAGAGGCATCTGAGACGAGCTCCAATTGAAGCTGGCTTGTTGGCTGGAGCAGCTGGAATATATCTACATTGTTCCGAGCATTTATTATAGGTGCTGGCAACTGACTGGGTGTGTTGGGATGGAATAATGCCCCCCTCCCCCAACACATCTAGTTTAAAGCCTCCTTGACCAGTCTGGCAAGCCTCCTACCAAAACTGTTCTTCCCCTTCTTTACCAGAGCAGCTCTACCAGCCCCCAATAGACCTGGCCTACTAACTTCAGTCCCGTGTTCAAGACACCCAAACCCCTGAGTATGACACCAGCCTTTTAACCATTTATTAACCTGGCCAGTCCTCCTAGCTTTTTCTTGGTCCTCCCCTGTGTCCTGGAGAATTGACGAAAAGACTATCTGAGCACCGGAGCCCCTAACCACCTCTCCCAGGGCTCTGTAGTCTTTCTTTATGGTCCCCAGTTTACTACTACCTATATCCCTAGCACCCACATGGATCACCAGGAGCGGGTAATAGTCCATGTAACTTACTAGAGCAGGCAGCCTCTCTGTAACATCCCTGATCCGTGCCCCTGGTAGGCAAAACACCTCCCTCGAGACAGGGTCAGGCTGACAGACAAGTGCTTCCGTCCCTTTCAAAGTAGAGTCCCCTATTACTACGACCTGCCGCTTTTTCTTTGTAGTGCCAGTAGAGATCTTTACCCGTGCATAATCCGGCTGTTTGTGGTGCAAGTGCATTTCCTCGTTAGTCTCCTGCAGGACAGCAAAGCGGTTCTGCGTGGGGACAACAGATTTAGGAGGAAGTCCCTTGCCTTTAATTGTCCTTTTCCTCCTTCTCTTGTTATTTTTCTTTGTCACTAATTCCCAATTTCCCGGGTTGGTGGCCTCCTTCTTTCCTTCATGAGCTGGAGGGGAAGCTTGAGGCCCCCGCACAGTATGGGGCTGGAGCAAGCAGCCCTGCTTCCTCTCAGCTACCCTGACATCTTGCAGCCCGCTAATAGCACTCCGCAGCTCAGCCCCTGCTGCAGGAGGGCCTCCATCAGGGAGCACCGAGCGCAGCCCTGCCCATCGTGCTCCTTTCCCTCACCAGACCAGTGCAGGCACCCTCTGCACCCCGAGCTCTGCGCTGCAGCCTCCCCTCTCATCGGCTCTGTCTGGGTGCCTACGCTGCCACCGCCGGGGCAGCCAGAGCAGAGCTCCCAGCGCGGGCCCTGCCCATACGACGGGCGCTCACCATCCCGCTCGCCCGCCCGCGCGAACTGCCTCGACCCGCTCTGTTTGCTCGCCGCGCTCCTGGTCGCTCGCGCTCCCTGGGGCAGGTTTTTACCCCCTCAGGGCTGGTGCCGCTGCTCCTGGCTCCGCCCCCTGTGAGTCCCTGCTCGCGTCCGCGGGGCTGCCGGCTCCTGGGCCGGGCCTGTCGAGGACTTGAGGCTCCCTCGGTAGCTCTGGCCGCTCTGAGTTGAGGCTCCTGGACGCTGATCTCTCCCCCGCTCCGTTGTTAAAGGCGTCCTCTCTCGAGCTACTCACCTCAGCTATTGACCGGCAACGGTTGGTGATGCCCGGACCAGCAGAACATTCACAGGAGCAGGAACTCAGCCCTGCTAAAGTGCTGTTGAGACCTTGCAGAAGTGTCTTGGCAGCTCTGGTAAGGCCAGGGAGAGTGGAGGCCTCAGGATACTACTCAGCCTCTTAGGCAACTGAACGCTAAAGCTTTCCTTCACGCCAGGAGGTTATCCATTTATCCATCTCTGTAGCCTTCAACAGTTCATCTATTGAGCACACAGTGACCTGATCAGCTCCTGTATTTTCCATATAGATACTAATACTGCAAGCTGCCTAGCTTTGTAGATATTGCTTAACATAGTGGCAAATGAGTGTCGTTTGCCT
Organism: Lathamus discolor; assembly: GCF_037157495.1. Taxonomy (NCBI): domain Eukaryota; kingdom Metazoa; phylum Chordata; class Aves; order Psittaciformes; family Psittacidae; genus Lathamus; species Lathamus discolor. The sequence goes on along the minus strand of NC_088889.1, from coordinate 23,173,854 downwards.
TGAGGTGAGAAGCCTTCAGCAACATTTCCATACATGTCAGGGCTTTGCAAAACAAACAAACAAAAAAAGCTTAGGTGATGGTTTGGAAAACCCCTGTCTTGGACTAAATTTGAATATTGCTAAAATCAAAGGCGGCTTGCCGCCAGTGTCATACAAATAAAAGCTAGCCTAAATCTTGCACTTTTTAAAAGGACAGTCCCTGAAGCTTGTAATTTTTTTACAATATCCTTCAAAGTATATACTCTTCTTTATGGAAGAATGTAATCTTTACCCCTCTCTTCTTTGAAAGAATAACATTGTATTATAATAAAGTTTGCTGTCATAAGTTAATTGAGGCAATAAGTCTTTGCAATCTTTTTTCTTTGTGCTCACCTCTATAAAAAAACCTACAGCTATGCTGGATATTGAAATGACAATTCTATTCTCTGCATGTGCACATTTCTAGTTTTGCACTGAGGGGAAAAGAAGTTGATAGATTATAAGTATGACAAATAGCTCTACCATGCTTTCCCCACCATATTCCTACTGCAGGAAAGTAACTCTGCCTTTGTAGTGAGAGGTTTTTTGACATTCAGAGAGACAGTTGTTGTAATTAGGCAGGTGCTGATGCAGATGATAAGATAACTTAGGGCAAAGTCCAATTGAAGGAGTGCTGTCCTGTGTGCTCCTGCTGAGCTAAGGTAGAAGCCAAGTTTATATAGTGTATTGAAGGAGGAACTGAGGATTCTGCAGGTTTGAGCATATACTGGAGGCAGTCACGGTACCTTCCTATCCTTCTGACCCTAATCATCACTCTTGACCTCTCTTGTTAGTGTCTCCACTAGTTTTAGTGCTACTGTCTAAATTAGAATAGGTCCAGATGTTTCACTCCCACTGCTCTTGAAGACCAAGCCTAAGTTTAAAGGTTTGCATGCAAAATAGTAAGGGCAAGATGCAAACCTTGAGAAAATGATATTAAGGTGTGGAACATATAAATTTGGGCCACATTTTCTTGCAAGTCTCTTTCATGTTCGGGTGACCATTGGTGTAAGTTTCAGGATTTCATTCCTGACTACAACAGAACAAAGAGAAGTGGGAATAATTTCAATACAAGTGACTACAGGTAAAAATCTGATTCCTTAAACAGATAAATACATCTGTCAAATCATATTCAATACTTTAATTCATGAGATAATAAATCTCAATGATAAATGCTCTCTCCTAACAAAAGGACAATGGGATGACTATCAGTGTTTGTCCACACCCTGTAAACATACAAAACTCTTGCATATTAGAAAAGCCAGTAGTGCCTAAATTAATGATTGCCTATTCAAGAGATCTCATTTATTATACTAAATGTGATGCAGCCAAATAAAAGAATGACCAAAGGACTCCGCTATCTGCAGAATAGGAGGATAATGAGGTCAGATAAAATGCCTGGGTCTCATTAATCCCAAAGAGCTAAGAGAGCTTTCTGTGGCAGTTCAGCGAAGACAATGAAACACAATGAACAGCAAATCCATACTGACACTAGTGTTTTCCAGTAACCTGAACATACAGAAATCTCCATCTCTGTAAGTCATCGAGCAAAGCATAAGGGCACTCGGTAGTACACCTGCAGGCAGAGGCTCCATTTATTGCACAAAAATGGGCTGGAATCAATGATGTGCTGGTTTCTCCCTGCCACATACTACCCTATACTCCACCAATGTGAAACAACACAAAGACTTCAAACATGTGGAGATTCTGCTATTAAACCAGCAGGGACAAAACCAACAGTGAAATCCTAATAATAACATTTATATTAGGATGGAATAGATACAGGCAAAAATAGCTACAGGCAACTCCCTTCCCTCCCAGTCCCAATAACTTTTCCTTTCCTTTAACAATTGCCACTTTTGAAGATGCCTTCTCTTCTCTTCTATCCTTATCTTACAGACATCCTTAGCTCCCTTTTAGAAATTTCTTGGCTAATATTTCACCTAAGTCTCCATTCTTGCAAACTTAGCCCCTTTTGAGGTCCCTTCCAACCCTTGGGATTCTGTGATTCTGTGATTCTGTTTCTCTCTGTCCAGTCTCTTGTCAATATGGAAAACAACTGATTTCTACCTCTTTCAGTATAACCTTTTATATGATGATAAGCTGTTACCTATCTCCTGCTTCCATTACCTGCCTATAGGCATCATAATTCTTTTTTCTTGATTAAAAAAACAAGGTCTGTTTATTTTCTTGTGCTTTTTATCTGCTTGTCATTTTTGTCATTGGTCTGTAGCATTGTTCACGTGCAGCACCAAGAGTGAGCTGGTGAGATACCACCGTTGCTGGGTAAAAACGGACATCTACTATTTATCTGTGATGCCTGCTGCTAATTTTCAATTTTGTGATCCACTAAAATGTCCAGATTCTTTAATGCTATACCATGGTCCAGTCAGACATCCAGTCATTCATTTTCTAATTTTCTTTCCTAAATACAGCAACTGTATTGAATTTAAACTTATTGATTTCAGGTCATTTATCCAATTTATTGTGATAATTTTGAAGTCTGATCCTGTCTTCAAAAATTCTCATGAGATTTCTAGTAAGATGTCATCCATGAATTTTATATGCGTACTCTCCATTCCATGATCCAAATAATTTATAAAAATATTGAGCAAAAACACAGGACAGGCTCCTATGGGGTTCACATGATGTGACCTTACAGTTTGACAGCAGACTATTGATAACTACTCTTTTCATAAGATTTTTTAAGCATCTGTGTATCAGGTTTGTAGTGATTTTTGTCTAGATCATAATCCCTCATGTGTGTAGCACCCCTCCTCCCACCCCAAAAGCCCACTGTGCAGTACCTATTTCACTGTGACAATTCTTACTTCAATCACTCGGTCTACTGAGACCTCTGTTGTCAATGCCTCTTCCTAAGCAGGTAAATACAGCTTTTCTTTATTAACGCTCTTTTTAGGCTTTGGTGTTTTCAAACTCAATCACTGTTGCTCTTTGTATTTCTCCTCTTGTAGCATCAGCAGTGGGTAAGATCCTGGCTTTCTGCTCTGTCACTGCTTATTAAATAGGAGATCTGCATGCTCTTTTTTCTTTTCTTTCCAACAATAATACCCCTTGAGTTCCTTCCTTCTCTTCCCAAGGCCTTATATTCACCTCTCATAAAGCGGTGTAGTTTCAAGGTTTTATTAATAAATTAGCAGAACTCTAAACCTTTTTCATTGGTGATAAGTCACTGTGTAGCAGAACTGAAAAAAAAAACAACACCCCTATACATTTGTCAAAGTTCCTTGCTACCAGTGATCTCTATACATGTTCAGTCAGCCACTGGTCTCATCCAAAGGAGTCTGTTTGGATAATGAGTTACAGTTTTCTACAGCAGAAGGTTTCTTGGAATCACATCATGAATGCTGTGCAAACCTGCTTTTACCCTACAGCCTCAGGAGGTTTCCCAACACCTCTCCAAGAAAGCAAAAGATATTATTCTCTGTCACATGGCCACACCAAAGCCTGGAGGTCCCTTCACAAACCACTCAGAAGACTGCTGGAGCTGGAGTGAGTTTGTGGCTACCTGCTCTCATTCCTTTCACTATAGGTTTCATTGGAACTACTTGCCAAAAACATGTTTCACAGATTTTGTAAAATCCCAGATGCCAACAACTGGGCATGGCTGCTGAGTGCTCCACAAAGCAGAGCAGAAATTGGTAAGACCCCACTATCCAAGAAGGGATTGCTGAGGTGGAGGCTGCAGAGCCACAGGAAACACAAGAGCCACACTGGTTCACAGCAGCTGGAGATCCAGCCTTGAATACTGAACAAACTCTTTAGTGTTCACCTGAGGTCTGGCTCACATTCAGTTGCAGCAATGAGCAGCATATGTGCACAGCACAGGGATTCATATTGCCATGGAGCGACTGTTCCATCCTCACCCGCAGGTCAATTGCGTGTCTCCATTCACTGTGTTGCTGCCTCTCATTACCAACATCAGTGATTTGCAGCATTGGACAGAGGTGCTATATGCTATAACAGATTCCTCAACACATTCATGCTTACAAAACACAAGGACTTGTAAAATGCAAGCACAATTAGTGTGTGAGCTTCTGTTTCTGTGTGCTTTGGGAAAGACTGTGAACGTTAATTGGTTCTGGTCTGAATCAGCTTCCTGGTTCAAGGCACACTTATAAAAGAAATTTCAGCTACACATTCAGTGCCAAATGTAGCAGATGGTGGTAGGATAGTAAATTATGTTAAAGAATACTTGTACAGTTTCTTTACCACTTCTGTAGCTGAAAAACAAACAATTGAGTTGCTTAGAGTAATGGCAGATGCAGTTTCATGTAGTCTATAACAGTTTTATGAAATTATCCTGGAGAATAAAGGAGCAGGTTTAATAACCATGGAAATTATCTGAATAGTCCTGGAGTGATCACCATTTCTACTTCAGAAGTTTATGTTCCTCTGTTGCTAAGATTTGTGTTTCCAATTCCAAGTATTTATATAATCATATTCTGCATTTTTTTTCCCAAGAATTTGTCTTCTTATTTACAAAAATGTTTCTGTAAACAACTTGCTGTTTGCTTTGCAAACAACTGTAAGCAATAAGTGGCAACCCCAGGGTATTAGGGCCACCCGGTTGTCATGATGTATCTAATCACTTCCTATTTAAAATAGCGTTTAAACAGTCTTCTACATAGTTTGTTTACCTGTTCTGCTTCCTTTGCTTGCCAGTTTCAATACCTTCTTTGTAACACTTTTCATCTATGTGGTATTATCAATTTGTACAATAATTCAGGTTGGAAGGGACTGGTTTGAATCCAACTGTATGTTCAACATGATTTTATATTCTGCGTAGAATACTGCAAATGAAAATGCCACAATACACTCCATCTACAATTCAGCAGAGGTTCAAGAAAATAAAAAGACCATAATGTGAATGAATGAACAGATGTGCATATACATGAATATCCCTCAAGTGGTTCTTTATTTGTGGTAGACAAATAGACTCAGAAGAATGTCTACAGACTTAGGATTAATTTTCTGTCCTTCCAGGGCAAGATCTAAATCAGTCTCCATTTTTGAGGGGCCAAATATCTCATTCAATTAACCAGTACATTGACACTTCTGCAGAACCTTTAATATGAAATGACAATTATCAACATCACGGTAAAAAAGACAACTGCCTTGTACAATAAAGTGCATGAGATAACCATGTAAATAAAAAGGTAAAAGTGTAAAACCACACAGTATTCATATCATGTTCTGGTGAAATAATGTAATTTATCTCCTGTTTTGTTTTGCTTTCATCTTATTATTAACAGAAAAGAGGACAAACTGGTTGAACTTTTCAATATCACTTTCTAAAATGATGCTATTCATCGCTAAATTTGAGTTTGTAAAAGCAAAATGATAAATGACAGAAGCACCATCTTTTTGTTTGTATTCCCTAGAATTTTTAGTGTAAGGGTTAGGTATCTAACTTTTGACCTGTGAGTATGTTATTCAGTTACAGGGGGAGGGGCTGGTCTTTCCTGCAACCATAAATCACAGATGTCTGGCAGAACAATCATGTGCATGATCTAGTTGTGCACTGTTGGTGTCCTTGATATAAATGGATCATCTCAGAGCTGGCAGTACCTTATACGAAACCTTTTCAGGTTTTCACTAAATACTCATGTGAAAGTTCCATGCTCTGGTTCAGATCATCTCTATTGAGAAGTCCAATCCTGCTGCAGGACGCTGTCTTCCCAAAAAGAAGGCAAGCAGTTCCGGGGGGTTTTGTTTGGTTTGTTGGGTTTTTTTAACTCTGGGAGAAGGTGACAAGGTGTTGAGCGGGTTGGTCCTGCTTATTAGAGAAGCCTCAGGGGCATTGTGAGTGATGACAGACTCAACTGGATTCCACGGATTATGTTGCCAGCCCAAAGCTGATGCTTTGGCATCTTCGCAGTCCATATTCCTGGGGGAAGTGGGGACACACAGGTGTGAGGACAGTGGGTCTGGTTTCACTTTTCTGCCACCTAAGGAGTCCCTGATGCAACAGAAATTTCCAGGTGGCCATTGCTTGGTTTGACAAATCAAAGGGCATAAGACAATGTCAGAGACTGGCCTACTGAGTCACATTCTTTCCAAGAACAATCCTTGTCCGTATAGATAAGAGTTATTTTTAAAACTTGTTTTTCATTTTAATCTATGACAAACTACTTCTTTCCTTTAAGTTACTTTCCTTTAAATGAATGTTAACTATACATCTTTGGTCATGAAGATTCCCACTTATTGGTATGAATAATGAATGCTCCTAATTGTATTTAATTCTTTATATTATTTCTCATTCTTCATATCTCCACCTGCCCCAAGAGCAGAGCATAGCTCCCTGCTTCCAAGAAGACTTTTCTTCAGAATTAGTACTCCCAACAAATAAGAAACCCAAAGTACCTAACCAATTAAATGTTGGGGAAGGGAAGTCATATATCTTTATTTGTTGTTTGTTGGGTTTTTTTAAATTTTATTTTTTTATCATTATTACTATCACTGTTGTTTGGTTTGGTTGGTTGGTTTTTGGGTTTTGAGTTTTGATTTTTTTTCATACATTTTCAAATTTTATGTACTGGCCAGTGCGTGTAATAAATAAAACTCATTGCCAATGAACTGTCTGCAAAGGGGTATTGCCAATGCTGACCTTACGGTAAATCTTGGAATATTAAGATGCAATTTGCTGGTTAATCAGTCATTTACCTGCTCAGGATAAGGTAGGCTGCTGCTTGCTGAGCAATCGTTCCTGCACTTTAGGCACCTAGTGGAAAATCGTGAAAGAGCATCAAGACTTCACTGTACATGAATAACTATTAAATTTTTCAGTTACAGTGTACAGTGAAAGGAAAGCCTGGGAGGATCTTATAGGCTTTAATGAGGCACGGGAAAATGAGGTTGAGTTCAGGGCTGAATCAGTGCTTAGCTTTGATTAAGTTTCGTTTGGAAAAAAAAAAAACAAAAAACAAAATAAAGCAAAATAAAAAAAAAAACAAACAACAAAACCATCAACCCCCCCCAACCCTCCCCCTCCTTCCCCCCCCCCCCCCCCCCCTGCACAGAACAATTTCCTTCCTTCAGATAAAAAGGTAACTATGGTGACTGGGGAGAATGATCAGGTGTTACCATTTCGCAGCAGAGTAGCATATATATCCTCCAAGACTATTATTTGTAGTGGGGGTGGAAGGGTGTCAAGACTCCCACTAATGGGGCTAGCAGCTCCTAGCAGAAGCCATATAAGAATTCCAGTTCTGCTCGGCCACAGTTCCAACTCATCCTTTGTTTTGGCATCTCCTGTCCAACAGTGATGCTGCCAGATTTGGGGCAATGCTTGTATTTGATCAAGGGTGAAGTTTGCTCCCTCTCCATGCCACAAGTTAACACTTTGGTTCTTCTAATACATATTTTATGACCTTGTTACTGTGTTTTAATCAGCTGAGCAGCAACTCAAGCACTTGAGCAGGTGGCCTGGTGGCTTGATAAATACAATTATGATGACTAAAAGCCACACTTCGCTTGGTACTGTTCTTCACAGTTTCCCCAGAGGTCTGGGATTGGCTTGCCCTGGTGACAGAGCCAACCTCTGCAGTCTTCCTGTCCACCTTCCACAAGTTTGGTAGTAAGAATTCACTCCTCAGTCTCTGCAGATCTGGTATTCCTATATGGGGCAAAGCTGATATGGGATTTTAAACAGCAAAATCTGCCCAAACTGAGCCTACATTCTGTTCTAGCTTGCCTGTTAAGAACACAGACATGACCTGGAAAGAGATTGTAAACTAAGCACAGAGTTGATAATTCTGTGCTAAATACCATTTTTGATCAATACTGTATGCATTAAACTGTGAATCATTCCAGCTGTTTTTTTCATTGGCATAGAAAAATAAAACATGCTGTGGATGGAACTATTTCTTCAGTGACAACACACAGGTTTCACTGGGTCCCAGTTATGCCTTTTCTTCTCATTTCATTGTATTATTGCTGTTAGTTTATTTAGAGCTTGCAGATACCTATCTCAAGTTACCCAGTTTGCCTATTCAGCAAAGCCCCCAGATAGCATACTTAAAATTAATCACATTTACATTGCACTGAGGTAACTTACTTAGCTTCATGATTATTTCAGTGTTTGTGATCTCTACATAGATCCACGTCTCTTTCACATCATGATACATAACTGAGATCTTTAGTAAGCATTGAGCTAGAATTCTGTCAGGGGCCAGTTGCAATATGCTATATTTCCAAGTGCTTAAGTTTCTTCTCTTTTAGAAAAAAAACTATTGACCAAGATATTTTTTTTCTTTTTTGCAAAATAAAATAGAAAAAACTTTGAAGTTCAATTTTAGTATGAAAAACCAAAATGTTCCAAAATATAACTAAATGGAAAAGCTAAAATTCACACAATTTTTTTAAATTATTTTCCTGAAATGAATTGGCAAAGTATTTCTATAGGAAAACTCCATTTCAGTGGCAGGACACTTTCTGTCAAATATCCATGACCAGCTCTAGACACTGTCATGGGAGTCTGTTTTAATATGTCTGGTCTATAAGCACAGAGGATCACAATCAGATCTTGCAAAATTTGGCATTGTATTGATTTCAAAAAAACTATGAGTTTATACAACCAAAGAACCCAGATCTTTCTCCAGTTCTTTTGGGCATCCACAGTGGTAGCTGAACAACCCCCACCCCAAACCCATTGCTGTTGCAAGATTTTATGTCATTGCAGACTGAAATATTCAGTACTTTGCCCAGCTGCGTTTAACCAGAGCTCTGCAGGAAGTATTCTGCAAGGCTTAAAAGCTGAAGAGAGCTGAGAAAAGTAACTTTGTGTCGGAAGGAAAAAAAAAAAAAATGGCCTCAAAGGAAAAAAACAAACCCCTAAGGAATCCCAGTGGATCAAGATCAAGGGGATCATATCAGGATAGAACACGAATAAGGCATCAATGATTGCAAGATCTGTGCATCACACCGCAGATGGAGTTTGAGCATGTATTTGCATCAGAGTGCAAACCACATTTTCCCCTCCTCCTGGCCTGGTGCATACTGTTGCACAGATACGATTGAGTTATTGGCCACCTGCTGATATAGCCGAAGCAATTCATCACAAAGGTTCTCTGGCCACCCACCTCATTTACGTGCCCTGTTTCATGAGGCTGGGGTTTGAGCCCAGCAACTTGCAAACCCAAGGCTGCTGGCAACGTAATAGCAAGCCTGTAGCATAGCAGAGAGAAGTCTGACTCACAGGCAGTGTGCATTTGAAATGTGCCCAGCTATACAGTTTAATCCAGCAGAAGTGGGCTATGCTTGTGAGAGCTTTCAGGCTTGAAGTATTAAGAAAAAGCTTACGTAGCCCCAGGCTGTTTCTTTTAGCCGAAGATGATTTTCTGTGAAAGATGTTTCCCACTGCCCTGATCAGGGGTTTAACTGGTGAATCAAGCTCTACTGAAATAAGCAGCCTTCTTAAACGAAGTCAGTCTATGAAGCAACACCAACTGGTAGCAAAACTGCTCAACAACTTAATCTTTTAATGTGGTTTTGCCACCTGTGAGAACTCAGAGAAAAATGCCCAATACAGTAATAATTGCTCCACCAAGAAGTGATGATAATACACAGATTTGTTACCTTAAAACCTTCTCCAGCAGACTATTTCACCTCTAGCTTTCATGAAGCGATTTGCTTAATCTTTTGTTAATAAAGCAACAAAAAAAATCCATTAACATAATAACACCATGATTACACACCTAATCAGTCTTTAAATTTATCATCCTTTAACTAAGCTTTCCTACAAGCGAGAATTTGTGAACGTTAACTTATACTGAGCTTGCTTGGTTTGTACTAATATTTCATTCCCAATTAACAGCACAGCATTTTCCCCTGCAGAAATCTATTTAATAAAACATAGAATGTTTAATGGTTTTGACTGGGGGAGGTGCAAGCCATGTGCACTCCTAAAGATTAACACTTTTTATTTTGCCATTGCTGTTGCATATTATTGGTGTTATGATCACCCGTGTCCTCTTGGATCATGTGAAACCCAGTGAAAACGCTTCTATTGCTCTCTAAGACCTTGATTTTACACATAGCACTGCTATTTTAGAGCCAAGATGTATAAACTCAATAAAGATGTTATCCTCAGTGATTCATTTATGATAGCAGCGGTGCCAACTTCTGTAAATCTGAGACAGCTTTTGGAATGATGACTGACTTACAGAGGTTTCATACACAGGCATAAATGAAGTTAGAAAGTTCATTATTTGTACTCTGCAAAAATTTGAAAACTTAATGAGTGTGATTTGTCGGCTGAGCTCATAGTTTGGAAGGTCTGTTTGTGGCTTGGCTGGTGATGTGATACAAATTATGCAACTTAGACAAGATAAGGCAAAAGTGATTTTAATATAGGACAGCGGATGCTTCACTACTTGCAACCTTCATTGCTCATTTCTGAGTTCAAGTCTTGGACAGACTGGTAGCAACAGAAGATGAAAATAGGACAGTTGTGCCCCAAAGGCTCCTGCATTCCTTCTGTCTCCAAATTTTTGCACCTGCATGTGCAGACAGAGCTGAATTCACATGCCAGTAGGCACATATACATGCAATGACTTATTCTGTCAGTCTTCTGTGGGTTTTTCTACATCAACCAATCTGGACTTCCGAGAAACACCAAGCTACGTGGTCATTGATTAGCAGCCTACAAAAGTTAAAGGGTTGAAGTCAGCTGCAGAGGGAACAAGTACAAGCACCCTGATTGAACAGAAAATCTGTATTTCCACACATGAGGACATTACGAAAAAAAAGAAACATCAAACTAGGGCAAAGTTTTGTCAGGAAATAGTTGTGTTCTTGGGAAGAGCACTCCTGAAATAAATGTCACCTTCATGACACATGGATTAGTGAGAACTTCCTAATAAAGAGCATAGAAATCAAGGGACTGCTTGAGTCAACTAATTCATTCCCTTGTTCTTAGAAGCAGACAAGAAAAAATACCCTCCACACACAGAGACATTATTACTGTCAACATGTGATAACACATTTAAGACAATGCCAAGAAACAGACCATGCCACAGGTTGATTTGTTACTGATGTATTTTGTATGTCTTAAAGATACGCCTTTCTATAACAGTGATCTTGGAAGCTTTGAGAAAGAATACTGTTTCTGAGGTCTTGTTAATATTTGGCAGTTACATTCATCTCCATTACGTGTGTGATGGGTTGACCCTAGCTGGGTGCCAGGTTGCCACCAAAGCTGATCTATCATTTCCTTTTTATTTTCAAGTCAGAGAAAATATAATGACAGGCTCCTGAATCAAGATCAGGACAGGGAGAAATCATTTGGCAATTGCCATCACAGGCACAAAAGATTCGACTTGATGAAATTAGTTTATTGCCAATCAAATCAGAGTAGGATAATACAAAATAAAGCCAAATCTTAAAAACACCTTTCCCCTCCTCCCTTTGTCCTGGACTTTTATTCCTGAATTCTCTTTGTCCTCCCCCTCAGTGCTGCTGGGCTAGAGCAAATGTGGGCTGTGGTCTGTCACACATTGTCTCTGCTGCTCCTTCCTCCATAGAGGGAGGACTCTTCACACTCTTGCCCTGCTCCAGTGTAGCACCCCTCCCATGGTAGGCAGTCCTCCATGAAATTCTCCATGTCCTTCCCATGGGCTGCAGGTGGATATCTGCTCTACCATGGTCCTCCCTGGGCTGCAGGGGCACAGCCTGCCTCAGCATGGTCTGCAGGGGAATCTCTGCTCCAGCACATGGAGCACCTTCTCCCCTCCTTCTGCACTGACCTTGGGGTCTGCAGAGCTGTTTCTCTCATATATTCTCACTCCTCTCTGTTTGCAATTGCTTGTGCACAAGTTTTTTTCCTGCTTCTTAAATACATTTTCCCAGAGGCACTACTACCATTGCTGATGGAGCTCAGCCTTGGCCAGCAGCAAGTCCGTCCTGGAGCTGCTGTCATTGGCTCTACTGGACATGGGGGAAGCTTCTAGCAGCTTCTCACAGAAGCCACCCCTGCAGTTATCAAAACATGCCATACAAACCCAATACAATGTGGAATGGCACTACTGGAGCTAGTAAAAAATTAAGATGCCGCATCTGGAATATTGAGTCCAGTTCTGGGCCCCTCTGTTCAAGAAGGACAGGGAATTGCTTGAAGGAGTCCAGCGCAGAGCCACAAAGATGATTAAGGGAGTGGAACATCTCCCTTATGAGGAGAGGCTGAGGGAGCTGGGTCTCTTTAGCTTGGAGAAGAGGAGACTGAGGGGTGACCTCATCAATGTTTACAAATATGTAAAGGGTAGGTGTCAGGATGATGGAGCTAGGCTTTTTTCAGTGATATCCAGTGATAGGACAAGGGGCAATGGGTGTAAACTGGAACATAGGAAGTTCCACGTTAACATCAGGAAGAACTTCTTTACTGTAAGAGTGACAGAGCACTGGAACAGGTTGCCCAGGGGGGTTGTGGAGTCTCCTACACTGGAGATATTCAAGGCCCGCCTGGACAAGTTCCTGTGTGATGTACTGTAGGTTACCCTGCTCTTGCAGGGGGGTTGGACTAGATGATCTTTTGAGGTCCCTTCCAACCCTTGGGATTCTGTGATTCTGTGATTCTGTATGCTCGGTTACAAAATATCATTGCCGTGATAGTCCAGAGCAAGTATGTGCAGCTGGCATCTTTTTGGTAGGATTTATCCAATATGATGAACCCAAAAGGTCTCTGGCTTTCCAATGATTTGAAGGACTTATAATAATGTTAACACTCACTTGGTTTCCTCAAACTGTGCCTCATAATGACTTATCCTACCATAGTCTTGGCACGCTGGCCAAGACCCGGATTTGAAACAAGCCAAAGCTTAAGGGTTAAAAGGATCTGTGGTTCTGCTTTGAGTTATTTGAGATGTGAGAGATTAATTGTAAAATGTGGAGCTGAGATGGGTTCCAAGCTTCCCAAACATACTAGATACAGGACTTTGTGTCAGACTTCATTAATTAGTGTCAGGGATGTTAAGGATAACAGGAAGGGATTCTACAGGTACGTAGCAAACAAAAAACAGACTAGGGACAACATAGGCCCCCTGAGGGAGCTTTCGGGAGAACTGGCTACCCTGGATTTGGAGAAGGCTGAGGTTCTGAATGACTTCTTTGCCTCGGTCTTCACTGGCAAAGGCTCTGACTGCACCACCCAGGTCTTAGAAGGTAGACACAGGGACTGTGATAATGAAGACCTTGGGCCCACTGTGGGAGAGGATCTGGTTTGAGACCATCTTCAAACTCTGAACACGCACAAGTCCATGGGACCTGATGGAATCCATCCACGGGTGCTGAAGGAGCTGGTGAATGAAGTTGCTAAGCCACTGGCCATCGTATTTGAAAAATCATGGCAGTCAGGTGAAGTTCCCGACGACTGGAAAAAGGGAAATATAACCCCCATTTTCAAGAAGGGAGAAATGGATGACGCTGGGAATTACAGAGCAGTCAGTCTCACCTCAGTGCCTGGCAACATCATGGAGCACATTCTCCTGGAAGGCATGCTAAGGCACATGAATAACAACAAGGTGCTTGGTGACAGCCAGCATGGCTTCACTAAGGGGAAATCCTGCCTGGCCAATTTGGTGGCCTTCTATGATGGGGCTACAGAATTGATGGATAAGGGTAAAGCAGTTGATGTCATCTACCTGGACTTGTGCAAAGCGTTTGACACTGTCCCACACCACATCCTTTTCTCTAAATTGGAGAGATATCAATTTGATGGATGGACCACTCGGTGGATAAAGAACTGGCTGGATGACCGCACACAAAGAGTTGTGGTCAATGGCTAGATGTTCGGCTGGAGACCAGTAACGAGTGGTGTCCCTCAGGGATCGGTGTTGGGACGGGTCTTGTTAAACATCTTTGTCGGTGACATGGACAGTGGGATTGAGTGCACCCTCAGCAAGTTTGCCGATGACACCAAGCTGTGTGGGCCGGTTGATATGCTGGAGGGAAGGGATGCCATCCAGAGGGACCTTGACACGCTTGTGAGGTGGGCTGATGCCAACCTTATGAAGTGCAAGGTCCTACACCTGGGCTGGATCAATCCCAGGCACAGCTACAGACTGGGCAAAGAAGAGATTCAGAGCGGCCCTGCAGAGAAGGACTTGGGGGTGCTGGTCGATGAGAAAATGAACATGGGCCGGCAGTGTGCGCTCGCAGCCCAGAAAGCCAACCGTATCCTGGGCTGCATCAGAAGGAGCGTGACCAGCAGGTCGAAGGAGGTGATCCTGCTCCTCTACTCTGCTCTTGTGAGACCTCACTTGGAGTATTGTGTACAGTTCTGGTGTCCTCAACATAAAAAGGACATGGAACTGCTGGAACAAGTCCAGAGGAGGGCCACGAGGATGATCAGGGGACTGGAGCACCTCCCGTATGAAGATAGGCTGAGGAAGTTGGGGCTGTTCAGCCTGGAGAAGAGAAGGCTGTGTGGAGACCTCATAGCAGCCTTCCAGTATCTGAAGGGGGCCTATAAGGATGCTGGGGAGGGACTTTTCATCTGTGACTGTAGTGACAGGACAAGGGGTAACGGGTTAAAACTTAAACAGGGGAAGTTTAGATTAGATATAAGGAGGAAATTCTTTCCTGTTAGGGTGGTGAGACACTGGAAATGGGTTGCCCAGGGAGCTTGTGAGTGCTCCATCCCTGGCAGTGTTCAAGGCCAGGTTGGAGGAAGCCTTGTGTGGGATGGTTTAGTGTGAGGTGTGCCTGCCCATGGCAGGGGGGTTGGAACTAGGTGATCTTGAGGTCCTTTCCAACCCTTACTATTCTATGATTCTATGATTCTAAGTGTGAGAAGCAGGATGTGCAAGGAGAGAGCTTTTGATGTTAACCTGACTTGTTCCATAGCACGATACAAAGCACTGGCAAACTGCAATGATTAAATATCCACCTGAACTTAAAATACAAAGAGATATTGGTCTTTCTTGAGCTCAGCCAATTCACTAAATCACAGTATATCTCTCTTAGCTGAAATAGAACCTCACATAGAGCAACCACATGTAGCTGTGGTTTTCCAAGCTGAGGACAGGCTTTTTGGTGCATAAATTTTTTTCTGTTAATGACTTGCAATGTACACAGTACTTTTCTAAAAGAAAATTATCTTTCTCTTGTGCATACATAGGAATGCAGGCAGAATATCCTGGTATTTCATTACTAGGTGCCACTAAGAATAATGGCTGGATCTTAATTTTCACAGCCCAGCATGTGTTAGAGTTCCTGATAAACTAAAGCAAAGCCCTGATGAATCTTACTAATTCAGATTAGCAAGTGCCTGATTTTCTCAATTGCCTTCAGTAATGAAGAAATAGTGAAGAGGAATACAGTTGGGTGGCTCTGGAAAGCTAATGTCACGAAACGGAGAAAAAGTAGGGGTTCAGGCACTTTAACAGGGTTTTTTCCCTGTGTGGAACTGGTAAATTCCTGAACTTCAGACCTTCTCCACATCTCTCACTGGCACTTTTGGCCTCCATAGAAACCAATGGTAAAGCATCTATTGATTCAAGATGAGATTCCACACAGTTATGCCTACCTGCTTGCCCCCTTCCTCCTTCTTTCCCTGGTCTCCATCCCACCCCAGTGCTCTTGCTCCTGTGACAACTCAGCAAGTCAGTTCAGCTCACTCAGCCAACAGAAAAATTAACACAGCAGAAAGATGCAGGTTAGAGGCCAAAGAACAGCCTTGATTTTTTTTTTTTTTCCCTCAGGAAATAATTTGAATATTTTCTGTATTAATATTAATGGAAAGTCTTTCCTGTTCTTAAAATGACTTATAGGTGAATCTGCATATTATATTGCTGCTGGTTGTTTGGGGACTTAGCCTGCTGATCCTCTGAAAGACTATTTTAAAAATACCCTCAATAATTTTACAGAAGAGCAAATATCTTTTATTATATTGTTTAATGCAGTAAACCCTCTCTGCAGTGTCTGAAGAGATAACTTTCTATTATCTGCCAGAAACCTTTTAATAAAGGAGAAAAAGAGTGCTGCACAGTTGTTTTATTGGCTGAAGTTCATCCTGCAAACACAAAGAAGTACCACCTAGGGCTCTGATAAACAGGCATCTTTGAAGCACCGTGGTATTGAAGCAGACCCTGTGGTAGCTCAGTACCCACTTCTGATTATTTTTATTTTACATCATGCATCAGAAGGAGATACAACAAGTTTCTCCCCTTCTCTTTCTTGTTGTGAATAAGGATGGGATCAGATCACTTGTGTGTGCTCCTGTAGCGAAACATTCAAACTGCTATCTGCATTCATTCCTGCCTTCCTCCTTTCTTTCTGGAAAGGAACTAAGCAATTACTGTACAGTGGGTGCCTCCAAATATCATAGTTAACACTTCCAGATGTAAATCAGCAGGGTGTGTAAGTATAAAAGTCAGCAAGAAGGAAGGAAGGGAAGATAGTATTCTGTCAGAAGAGGCCAGGGTTTTAAGTGGAATAAATACTTAAAAATTCACTCTATTTTAAAATCTAGCATGCATTTCAGAGCAAATCTTGAGAGACATATCCTTGCTGAAACTCCCTCTAACTTCAGGAAAGCTGAGATTTCCTCTGTACTGTTTTGATGTACCTGGCCCGTTCAGTGGCCTGTTAAAGCAACTGTGGTCCGGTCACATACAGCCGCTGGAAACAGGCAGGCTGCACTCTGGAAGCCTCCTTATAACGCTTATTTCTCTAATAGAGATTTTTAACCTTTGCATGCTCACTAAAGGGATACAGTATTTAGAGTATGGATAATTCTGCTATCAGTAAGTTTGCTTTTCTGAATTGTCTTCCTTGGATGCTTAGAAATAGCCCACAGACTCCAGGCTGAAACAACTCTGGTAATAGCAATAGTTTCTGTATCTGCAGCCCTCTCCTTCCTGTACCCTGCCTACACCTCTCTGGGGATGGCATATGGCTCCCAACGGGAAGTTTCTAGACAGAAAGGGTATTTGATGGTCTCTGCTGCTCTCACCTGTGAAAAACACTTCGTAGCACTAATACTTGGACTGCATTTTGGCCATAGCTCTCAGAGCCCTCCGAGGCTTCACCACCGTAAGCGCAGCAAGCTGGGTGGGAGCAGGCTCCTCCTTTCATTTGGTCCTGGAGCTGCTCTTTGTGAAGGCAGCAAGGGGACAAAAAGCTTCACCTTGCACTCTGCTTGCACTCTCTCTGCCTGCAAGTGTTTCGCTCTCTCAAAGACTTGATTTTAAGTTTTCTCCCCTGTTTTTGGAGGAGACAGCAAGACCGACTTCACGGCTAAGCTTTGCTCTGTGAAGCTTCTTTCTGTACCTTTTTTCCTCCCTTTCTCTTTCCCTTTCCGTGATTTTTGTGCTTGAAAAGCAAGCATATTTTTTTGAACATTACTGTAATAATTGCCTACACTGCTAACTATACCAAAAGCAATATCATGGAGGTAATTTATTAATTTTTTACGCATGTTAAATGTATAAATAATGATTTATAAAATTAGGCAGAAGTTAAATTGAGCAGTGGTTGAATCTTGACATTGTTTATATTTCTCTTCTAAAATAATTAAAACCCCTTTTCATTTAGAAGGCCATGCCCAGACAGTTATAATATGTTTAATATTTTTATAACAAGCCATTTAACTCAGAATTTCACGAAGTTAACTACAAAGTGCAAACTTTATTTAAGATTCTCCAAGTGAACATACAGTTATATGGCAGTAAAGAATAAATATTGTATATCTTTGGAAAGCCATTACCTTGAAATTGTCAGCCAATTTCTCATAATGCTCAACGGTGAATCATTATTTAAATGTTAGGTCATACTCAAACACACTTGTCCACATGTCATGAGCTGAGAGACTGTGAGTCACCTTCATTTCAAATAATCTGTGATGGATGGCTATCTTTGGCTTCCACCATCAGCAAAGCTCAGTGATGAGAATGAAAGGGACAAAAGGAGTGAGATAACTGTGAAAGCAAGTATCAGAAAGGGGTATTTCCAGGCGTGTATGAAACTGACCCTGAAATCCATTATGAAGCATGATATAGTAAAAAAAAAGATGCTGATGTGTTTCTAGTGAGATATTGAAGATGTCTATTTTCACGTATTGAAAATAGATATTGAATGTGAAAATTCATATTGAATCTAAAGGAGCTGTTGGAGGATTCAGAGCTTGGATTTGTAGAGTCTGGTTTCCTAATTGGTGCATTGAAAAAGGCAACCATGGTCTCCAGCCTGGGGTGAGCCATCTGTGAGCCCCAGCAAAGCCCAGGCTGGGAAGCTGTGTTTCACCAAGCTGCGCTAATTCATTCGTTTCAGCCCTTGCCAATGTGGCTTCAGGAACACAGAAAAGTACCTGTGTGAAAAGCTGTTCCTGACTATGAAACACACCCTTAGGTTTTCCCCAGAATAAATCTGGGGCTCTGAAATTGAAGGGAACAGAGAACGGGGGAGAAGGGCAGGTAACAGGGTCAGTATCCGAAACTCACACAAGATCTCCATGACATCTCATGGGCAAGGCTGGGCTCACAGAAATTTGGCTGAGCAATGCAAGGTGCTAAGTGTGGCAGTGCTGGTGACAGCCGACATGACTTACTTCTTCATGACCCATTCCCTCAAACTGGCTCTTCCTGGTGTCACACTTAAATGCCAGATCAAACACCTGTGAACAAATACACGTAATTCAGCCTAAATTCTGGTAACAACTCCAGTTTGGCATCCTGCTTTCCTAAAATGACTTAGATACAGCATTCCTTCCTGATTTTCCCTCTCATATTCTTTCACAGTGTTATTTGACTGTGACAAATACAAGACATTATTTTTGCCCCACAAGTGTCTGCATTGGCTGATGACTTGAAATCGTCTTCATTTGTTAGTCTTAGTGCCTAAAAATTCTCTGGATAAAGAAGTGCTCTCTGAAAGCAGTTGTTATTCAGCAGGAGACCTTTGTGCCTTTTGAGTTTCCTTTTCACCCTTTTATTTCCTCAGTCTCTCACATACAGCTGAGAAGCTCTGCTGCTTTTTCATGGAAGTCTGGACATGCTCAAAACAGGGAGGACTTTTCTGCTTATATGTCTTTAAAGGTAGAGAACCACAAAAATGTTGAATTACTGAAGAAAATCAAGCCCATTTATCAATATATTACCTGCAGCAAAAGGGTGATGACTCTGAATGACCTAGAGTTGAGCACAAGAACAACGTGCACAGGGGTGTATCCACTAATTAAAAGCCTATAGCTTTTTTTTTTTTTTTTAGCGTGAAGGGAACAACATCATAACTCAGAACAGGTGAAAGTAGCAGTTTAGCAAATTCCTTCTGTTTTTAACTTCCAGCAATTGGCCCAGTTTCATATACGCTTAAACTCTCAAATTGTAGGCTTATCACATACTGACACTGGTTATATTTATATACCTGAATACTCAAGAACATCTGCTGTATTGAAATTCATCATTCAAAAGACTTAATTAAAATAATGCTGAATTGGAGACTCAGCATGCATTACCAAAGTATGTATTTGTTTTGCTACAATCAATTAAGACTGTATTCATGAAAACAACTCCTGCAACAAAATCTGTATGTTTAATCCTTATGCTAATCTCCTCAGAATTTGTTGTACTGTTTCAGAGGCAGTCAATTGAAGACTTTATTTTCTTTAATAAAACTGCATAACATGTTTTCATTAACTCAACAAGATGTAAATCAGGATTGATGTCTAGTATAAACACTGAGAGAGAAATCTAGATTAAGGCATCTTGGTAATAAATAGTAACACATACTTCAATCTGTCTGAGTGTCTTTCCAGTTAAGATATTACTAAGTATTAAAAAATGCTCGTTAAAAACCTAAGTATTAAAAGATGCTTTGCCCTCCAAGCACACATTGTCTATTATCTACTATTCTTTCATTGATTTAAGAGATTAAGAAATCTAAGCACAGTCAATAACATGTAATCTGATTTGTCTCCATCACCGATGGGGTGTCATTTATAATGCTACAGCCTACCACAGCTGCTTGTATTACATGCTGTGTTTGAATTAGAATAGCAACTGTGTGTGGCATTTAGGAGTAGATCATTACCTTTTTCTTCCTCTGATGTGAAAATGCGTATGCATATTTGCTTTCTTGAAATAATCTAACATGTGGAAACCAGCATTTGTAGCTACCATTTGGAAATGAAAATGTTCTGCTTTCTCGAGAAAGAAATGTTGAGAAGCAGGTTTTGATTCAGCTGTGAGGTTTAAGGGAAGGTGGGAAAGATCAGCTGGGTGGGGAGAGGTGGGAATTTGAAAGCAATTAGGATTTGTCATAGGGAAGGTGTTAAATAAAGGAGAGGGGCTTCTCACTTATTCCGCCTGGACACAGGACCCTGATCATACCCCACCCATCCTACCTCAAACGTATAACCACCCTCATTCCTTGTTTCCAAAGTGCTGCTGCAAAAACTGCTGACCCACATACAGCCACTGGGACCAACAGTTTTAGCAGAAACTGCAGCAGACAGCAAGATTGCTTGTTTTGAGTAATTTGGGTCACTCTCTGAAACACAGGCAAAGCCGATTGCTCAGGGCCTTTGCTTCCTTGGCTGGTCCACAAGTTTTTTTTTGCTGGGTTGCATTGTTACAGACTAAAACCTTGTGCAGGACAGACAGCAAATTTATGTCTAATAATGATCAACGATACAGGCAGATCCTTCCTGCCTGTAAGACGTCACTGAAAGAATCAAAAGGAAGAAGCCCTCTAGAATCAAGCCTCAAACAAGGTAAAACTACTTCCCTTTGTATGATCTCTATGGATTTGGGTTTTGGTAGGGCCATTTCTGCTGGGAAGGTGTCCAGCAGCATATGCTAAAGCCGGGCTTATTGACATTCAGCTCTCAGTGAAGGCAGCTGGGGCCATTTGTGCACACCATCCAGATGTGAAGATAAGCAAGAGGTGGTGGAAGAGCTTTGGCTGAACTGAGAAATACAAAGGACAACCCTGGGGAGCAAGAAGGAGCAGCAGGGAGAAGTACAGCTAGCCGGTACAGAAAGCATCTCTCATTTTAACAGCATTTTAACAGCTGTTTTTCCCGGATCTGCCTGGGATGGGGGTCATGTCTGAGGTTTGCATTCACAGCAGCAGAGCTCTGCTTCACAGACCAGAGAAGAATTGCCTTTTGTGGGAAGTGGCTGAGAACCATTGAGAAATGGAAATAGGAATGACAAAGTTTAATTGCTAACATTGCGGAAAAAGTAATGGCTGTCTCTCATCAGTGGAAATGAACTCTTTAAAGATTGTTCTTGCCAGCAGTTGTTCAGGGAATCATTGGCTTCCATGAGATGTTTATGCCTGTCAGCAAAGTCATCAATGAAGAATTTAGGAAAGCGCTCTTTACTGGCCTTCATCTTTGAGATTCTTGGGTCTAACAGGACTTGGTTCAAGGACTATATCACTTTGTGCCTGCCCTCCATAAATCATCAGTTCAGGGCCAGTGACTTGCAGGGAAAATTTTGCCTCTTGGTAAATAAAATTTGATTTATTTTCATTCCTTTCCACAGTTTTGCACTGAAACTGAAGAACCCTGTTGTGACCATTGAAAGACTGATACATCGTAGGCTGCTTTCTAAGGATTTACTATGTACACGAAGGTGAGTAGGGGCATCTGTGTACACAGAGGATAGCAGTCTCCCAGCAAGGGGAGGAGGAAAGAGGTGGTCAGATCAAGAGAGATGAGAGCACTAAATGAAAAGAGGTCTGAGCTGTGAGTTTCTGGCTTTAGCTCTCATTTTGGAGAATGTCAAGAGCCTAATCAGCAATCACAAATTGCTTTTTTTTATTAAAATTGACACAAATCTGTCCAATTCTGAGTACCTCATAAAGTCAAAAAGCTTTATTTTCTAAGCAGAGAGTCTAAAATGTAGCATCGAGTTCTGAGAGAGACAGTGCTGCCCTGAATGCTACAGAACAGACTCAATAATCAGCCTAGAGCCAGGAAAAGTCTCCTAGTACCTCTGAGCTCATGATTCCCAAGCAGAAAAAGCCAGCAGAGCCACCTCTGACAAGGCTTTTCCTGGACAATTCTGTCCTGGTAAAGTGTACTGAAGAATACTGAGGCTTTCCCAGGAGCTCTGGGCTAGGGTGTGAAAATGTTCCTGTTTGCAGCAAAGCCACTCTTGACTGTCCTCATGTGACTAAAAAAGCTGACAGAGAAGGCCAAGTGCTAGGTCCTGGGTCCAGTCTAAACAGCAGGGAAGAAACACCTTTCAGGATACAAGAAAATGTGTTGTGTTAAATAAAGGATTCTAGATAGGAAAAGCTTTCTTAGTTGCTCTAAACAATGCTTGCAGACTCCACTCTAATACATGGGAAAGCAGCAGGCACTGAAAAATACAAGAACAATATTTTTTTTTCACCTTTGACAGTGATAGAAAAAGGGTCATACACAAAAAGCTTCTCTATAACTTCTCAGTAGCTATCAAGTACCTTGATATTTTCTGTAGTCTTAACAACACATGATTTATGTCACTTCTAACAAATAAAGTATTTTCTTTGTGTTAACTCAGATTCCCTTTGTGAGAGAAAATCATTTAATGTTTCTGAATACTATATCCCTGTAATTCAGGTCAATGAATACAGATAGAGACTATTTCCCATCCTACATCAGACCGGGAATTCATTAACTGGTTCCAGGAGCTACCAATGGATGAAAAGAGGAAGACCGAAAACAGGAGAACAAGACAATTATTGCTCCATCTGCATCCCAGACACCAGTCCTGTTCTGAAACAACACATTCACTTACTGCTATTGTAACATGCATGTTAGTAGTTAGTTACAGTAGAGTTATTCAGTATTTCACCTGAAGCTCCTGCACTTTGAATTCCACAGGCAGAACTGTCCACATGAAATGCTATTTTTATGTGTTGCAAATTTATGTACCTTTCACTTCCTTGCTATTAACCAGAAAGGTACAGACTTAAAAAAAAGAAAAAAGACGTTGAGAATAAAATAAATGGAAACAGATCTCATTTCAGACTGGCCATTTTATAATTGCTCTGACAAGAAAATGGTGGATAAATGAAAACATGTTCCAAGCTGCTGAAGTGACAGGACATATATTGCTGGGGACAAGTGTTTATTCTAGTTGATCCGTTACTTTCAAATTCAGTTCTTGATTGCAGTCCCTGATAATTCATGTTCCACTAAAATAAGTAGCCTGAAGTTAATAATCTTTCTTTCTGCTAATCTTTCTGTTTAAAAGAATACCAGACACTTGGCATTTTCCAACACAATTTGCAATATCAGATTGGAAAAGGATTAAGTCTGTACAGTGATACTATGAAAACACAGTAAAGACAACTTGGAGCAGAAATTACATAAAATGTCTTGGGAAATTTAAAAATGGGTTTCAGCAAGATAAACAATAATAGTATTTTGGAGGATGAGTGGTTTCCTGAGTAAAGCATTAACCTTTAACCTTCAGGATATCAATAAACAGTGGGATCCTATGACAAGGATTGATTTAAACAAATTTGCTCCCTCCTCTTCTAGTCCAAATGGTTGCTATGATGCAGATTCCTGAAAGAAGAGAGTTCCTCAAATGTAGTGCTCTGGAGATACATCTCCTGGCAAAAAAGAAAAAAACACCGGGCATTTCAAAGAAGGGTTGAAGGTGAATCATATTATTATTTGCTTTAATTAGCACTTCCACAAGATGCAGAGCTCTTTACCTGCAGCTGGATTGCACTTGGAAGGGTGTGAAAGCCCTATTGCCTTTGTAAACATCAAAGAGATTAATTTCTAATTTGATCTTTTTAACTAAGCCCTCCTGCTGATCGGAAAAAGTGAGGGCAAACACCTCTGAAGGAAAAAAGTATGAAGCAATTCGGCCCGAATGAGATTTATTATTTATTATTCTAGATTGATATGTATTTATTATTTAGTTTGTTAGTTCTCTAGGACTTATGCCTATCCTCTTGGACCTAGCTCACAGTTAGTGCTATATAAATAAGTCATTATTGTTAATATTTGATAAGGCTAGCTGAAAGATCACTGTGAGCAATGATCAATGAGACCCCTTCATTCCTAATTCTCCTTTTGCTTCCACCACCTTTACACCACTGGAATTTCACCTACTTCTTTGGGATTGCTCCTGCCTCACAGCAGAGAAGCAAGGTAAAGATGAAGACATTTCTTTCTAAATGGTCTGGGGAGCGATTAATAAACACAGGCTTTTTAAACTGCTATACATGTGGTATGATATGAAAATACAACTGAATAAGGGTTTCGATCCACAGAAAGTTAAAATGGAAATAATTACTTTGATGTTAGCAGGGCAAATGCTGGTTTACACCAACTTAAGTTCTTTTTAGAGGCTGTTGGTACATTCAGCTCTATAAAAATTATCTCCTGGGACACACCTTTGTGCAGTCTGTTGTGCAACCAGAACATGTTGGCTGGCCAGTCTTACAAGCACCAGAAGTCTTTACTGTCCAAGATCTGGGTCAGATGAACAGTTTTAAGGCCTGAGCCAGCTAGGAGCTCCTCTGGTGCTTGCAGAACCCTGGAGGACAGGAGCCCTACTGAGGTCTGTCTGGCAGGAAGCCATGTGGTCCTGCTTGCTGACTGACACACACACTTGTTTGGGAAACCAAGGAGGAATTTTAAAAGGAGTTCTTAGCTCACACAAGTGTCTATGGCTTACAGTGGCATGCTAGAGCCACTCTTTCACTGATAAAACTTAGACAGGTCCAGCACCGTGTTGCCAGTTCCACCTGCCACATCCTCCCATCTACCCTTAACCCTCCATAATCCTATTCAGGTAGCAGATCTTTTGCCTAGGTGGAATATGCACATGGCCTAATTTGTCCTTCTTTTCTTTCAGTCAGCCTGTAAAAAAGGATTCATTATCTGGGACATTAAGCCATGTGTCTTGTGACGCTCTGTCAACATCCTGTTACATATGAATTGGAGGGAGTCTCTGGGATTTCCTTTAAGACAAATGTAAGAGAGAGCTAAGGTGTTGTTTGGACCCAAGCTGATCAGCCCATGAGGACTGAAAGACTGTGCTGTGTCCTAATCCTTTTGTGCCTCAGTGTCTTTGATCCTCATCTGCTTTTTATTCTGAACAAAGCCATATTTCTTATTTGTCTCCTCTATTTCAGATGACATGCTCAGCACCTATCCGATTCTTGTAGCATGGCCAGAGAGACTGGAGTTTCCCCTGAAGAGAAGATCCCCTCTGCTTTCTTTCACTGCCCTCAGTATGGTGTATATTTAATTAGACATGGAAAAATTGTAAAAGCATCTAACACAATATGGGCAAAGACCAAAAACACAGCTAGCAATAGAAGCTTTTCTGAATTGTCACTTTCAAGATGCATTCTGAAAAGTAAATATTCCTGGCCTTTGAGGTCCAGCAATTGTGCAATATTTGGAGGCTTTTCCCCAAGATTGTTTTGAACATTGAGCAGAAGTAAAGAGAAGGAAAGAAGCTCTGGTTCCTGGTAGGTCAGCTCCCTCTGAGAGAGCACATTTTGATCTTGGCTTGGAGAGGTGTATTCTTCATGGGGTTAGAAGCTGGCTGGATGGCAGAGCCCAAAGAGTGGTGGTAAACAGTATCACATCTAGTTGGTGACTGGTCACTAGTGGTGTCCTTCAGGGCTTGGTGCTAGGGCCAGTGTTAATATCTTCATTGATGATCTGGATGAGGGGATCTAGTGCACCCTCAGTAAATTTGCGGACAACACCAAGCTGCCTGGGAGTGTTGATCTCCTGGAGTATAGGAAGGTTCTGCAGAGGGACCTGGACAGGCTGATTGATGGACTGTGGCCAGTGGTATGAGGTTCAACAAGGCAAAGTGCCTGGGTCCTGCATATGGATCACAACAGCTCCATGCAATGCTACAGGCTCGGGGAAGAGTGGCTGGAAAGCTGCTTGGCAGAAAAGGACCTGGGGGTGCTGCCTGCCTTCTGGCTGAATATGAGCCAGCTTGTACCCAACAAGGACAACAGCATCCTGGCCTATATCAGCAATAGTGTAGCCAGCAGGGCCAGAGCAGTGATCATCCCCTGTATGCAGCACAGGTGAGGCTGCACCTTGAATCCTGTGTTCAGTTCATAGACTCATAGAATAGTTAGGGTTGGAAAGGACCTCAAGATCATCTAGTTCCAACCCCCCTGCCATGGACAGGGACACCTCACACTAAACCATCCCACACAAGGCTTCATCCAACCTGGCCTTGAACACCGCCAGGGATGGAGCACTCACAACCTCCCTGGGCAACCAATTCCAGTGCCTCACCACCCTAACAGGAAAGAATTTCCTCCTGATATCCAATTTAAACTTCCCCTGTTTAAGTTTTAACCCATTACCCCTGGTCCTGTCACTACAACCCCTTGTCCTGTCACTACATCCCTGGGCCCCTCACTTCAAGAAAGACATTTTGGTGCTGGAGCAGGTCCAGACAAGGGCAACAAAGCTGGTGAAAGGTTTGGAGAACAAGTCTGATGAAGAACAGCTGAGGGAACTGGGGTTGTTTAGTCTGGAGAAGAGAAGGCTCACGGGGGACCTTATCGCTCTCTACAACTCCCTGAAAGGAGGTTGTAGTGAGGGGGGGGTCAGTCTTTCAAGTTACAAGTGATAGGACAAGAGGTAACAGCCTGAAGCTGTGCCAGGGGAGGCTTAGATTGGATATGAGGAAAAATTTCTTCACTGAAAGGGTTACCGGGCATTGGAACAGGCTGCCCAGGACAGTGGTGGAATCACCATTCCTGGGAGTGTTCAAAAACTATGTAGAACAGGCCCTATGTGACATGCTATAGTGGCAGTCTTGGTCCTGAGGTAATGGTGGGACTTGATGATTTTAAAGGTCTTTTCCAACCTAGCTGATTCTATGATTCTCTCGCTTTGAGGAGTATTAGATTTGTCATCAAATAAAGAAACCTGAAAATGCAGAGGTCGTGCCTTCGTGATGCACCCCAGAGCTGCACAGCATAGAAAAAAAACTAGTCCCCACTTCAGTAAAGTTACTCAGGCTCCCTGTCATGTCAACTCCACCTTGTAATCTATTTTCACTGTCTCATCTAGGAAGTCGCAGTTGACTATCTAACACTGACCCATATTGCTTACATTAGCATGACTCTTCTGGGCTGCTGTGAGCACTGTAAAGACAAGGCAAAGACAGAGTTGTCAGTTGTTTAGTAAAGTCCTTTGGGATCACAGGAGAAAATATGTTTTTCAGGGCTTAATTCTTTAAGCTGTTCACCTGGTTTTCCTGAGGCAATTCCCCAGAGCTAGAAAAAATTATTTTCCCTTTCCTACCATACTTTATCCCTTTTGTAGATACACTGAGCCTGGGAAAATCCTATGGGGTTTGTTTTCCCATGCACAAACAAAATGTACCACTCATCAAAAATCACTCTTTACTAAGCTAACCAGGATTTAAAATAGGAAAAGTATTTTTAGGGTTTTTTATTTTCTCTTTTATCTTTCATATTCTTTTATTTTTTTCCATTTTATCTACTTCTCCCTCACCCCACCTCAGTTTCCAGTGATTCTTGCACTTGATTAAACTCCCAGGACTGAAACCCTGGCCTTACTGAATTCACCAGGAGGAATTTCTACCTTCTTCTTGACATAAAAGATTTCATACATACTACTAATTAGTTAAAGAAAGAATATAGCATATACATCTTAGTGGTTCTGCTCAGGACATACCCTATTATCATTTCCTTGAATGCAATTTCACTAAAGGCAATAAGAGTTTTGCATGGATACAAGCCCCTGTTGAATGGGTAAATACCAGGTATTTGTTCATAAGCTATTGGATGCAAAAGAGGAAAAGGTCATTTTAGGGGAAAACAATGACATGACATATCCTGATGTTGCTAGCCAGGCTACCATATACATTTTACATGATAAGGAGAAACCCCGCAAACCAGAAGGTCGAGGAAATATGCGCTCTGTTTCCTCAATGTATAATAACACCATTCGAAGTGAAAGATCAGTGATGGGTGGTTTTGCATTTAAAACTCACTTTCAGTGAGATCCATTATGCTGTATAAACCACATTACATTAAACACTCATGCAAGCATTAAGCAGGTGTTTGCAAAATGCCTCAGCAAGTAATGTGCACCATGAGCCTTCATCTCCTTTGTCGAAGCTGACAGTTATGGCTAGAGGACTGGTGCATATCATGCTGCCCATAGCTGTGCTCCTTCGCATTACAGAATCAGCTAGCATTAGAACGTGAACCCAAGTTGCAGAAGCAGTAGGATGCAGTGACTGATAACTCCAAAGAGTATCCATATGGCAGGATGGCTGTACTTATAAATATTTCAAATGTCAATTCACAAGGCTACAATCATCCCAAGCTGTTTGTGCTATTCTGAATAATTGCTAGCAAACTATAACAAAATATTTGTCATACTAAAATAACACATATAAATTTAACTGCTATATACACCAAACTTTTCTCCAGATAATATAGTTTATTAGGTCAATAAAACCAACAGAGGCAGCATGGTTGCTTGGAATTTGTAAATAATTACCTATGGAAACCCCTTCATGCATACCTTTCCTGCTGAAAAGATTGTAGAACTTCATGTCTTTTCCCCAGTGAGGACACGCTAGAGTAACAGCAAGCCAAGATCAAGGTAATCAGGGCCTGCTGCAGCATTATTTATTTTTATTTTCCTCCATTAGCATTTGAACATGTGCTTATTTGATTTTATTGGCTGTCATCAATAATTGCTAATGCACAGCCGTGCGAATGCAGTGACAGAATGCAGGGAATATGGTGCTTTCCACATTGATGTCTTTGAAGCATGTTGGATATTTTGTGTAGCAGTAAGCCCTGAGACGAGACGAACTGACTGAGAGGAGCAGTGCACAAGCAGCAATTTCCATGGCAGCACTGGAGGGGGTGAGCAGAATCAACTGGAGAACCTCAAAAGGGTTTTCTGCTCTGTTGCTGATAATGCGCTTATTTTGTGCTCCCCAGTTATGGTGTAGTCATGGAAAGATTAAGCAACTTGTGGTTGATTTACATAATTTAATACTCCCTCCCCTCAGATTGGAAATGAAAATAAAAGAGGATTTTTGGAGTTATATGGCATCCATGGCATTTTGAAACAGACTTTAATGAATTCTTACCTTTCAGCTGCTTATTATGACCTCTAAACTGCTGACATGTTTATAAAAATTTCAGTACTATTCCAGGGAGATAAGTGACAGAATTGCTCATACAGCAAGCAAAATTAAGACCCATTCATGTGATAATCCCCATTGCATGACCCTGTATATAATCCTAGCAATTCTGGACAAAGAAGAAGGTATTAGTATCTTGTCAAAATCCTAAGGCTATTTTCCTGTCTTCTGACAACTAGAGAGTCAGTTGTTGCCTTACAAATGTGGACAAAGTCTTATGGCAAGAAGAACTGATGTTTTTCATGGTGCTGAGGATAAAAAGGTCAGCTAGAGGCTAAACTGTCCACAGCTCTGAATACGGTTTTGTATTTGTACATGGCTTGCAAAGTTTTACATACTGAGCATAGGACCTGCTCTTATCATCGCATACTCTTAGCTCCCTCCAGTTCCTTCACATTTCCTAGCATGGCTTAGCCCCAGATTTGCGAGTGGCCACGAACCCTAGCTCAAGGAAGAAATAGAGTCACCATGCAGCACTATAGACAATAGCCTTTCTCCATAGAAAACCTTAGTAGGCTTCTGTCATGTAGCCCAGTGCCTCACATGTGAGAACTGCAGGATCGTGTGAGGTCAAAGATACACTCTTGGCAGGAAAGGTTTGTGCAGAGCAAGAAGCAAAGCTGCCATCCTAAGAAAAAAGGATCTGGTGTCAGACACAGGAGAGAGCAGAATAACCTGGAGTGGCACACTCAGCAAAGGGCAGTGTGGAAGTAAACCCAGTCAGCTAGCTTTTCTACTTATTCAAGGCTGCCTTTTGCATTATTTGGAAGGCACCAGAGGCTCTTGTAACAGTGTGTTGTTACCCCTCCCACAATGTATGTGAGAGTTCACAGAATGAACAGCATATGCTCAGCTTCACCAAGGAACATCAGAACACCATTCAGAGCACCCAGAATATCTGAGAATGAATGTTTTGAGTTGAACTTCTTAACCCTGGCTAACATCCTAAATGAAAGATAAAGACTGGAATAAACTGTCCCCTGTAAAATGCCTGGTAGATAGTATCATGCTTTCAATGGCAAGGACAGTAAAACACACACCAGATTGTCTGGCAAGATTGTGTAGTCTCCATCACTGAATGTCTTTAAGGAGAGATGAGACAAACACCTGTCAGGAAAGACTAAGGTGCAATTCCTCCTACCTTGAGGCAGAGAGATGCACTGGATGAGCTTTCCAAGCTCTATTATTCTTTGCATCTATGATAAGAGTTTGCAGAACTGGGGTCCAAGCCCAGAGTTGTTATTTCCAGAGCAGCTAATGGGTGTATCAGCAAGGATTTCAATGTTATACAAAATACTGCTAGACAGTTCTCTGGACTCCAATACCATGGCTAGTATGCTACTGCTCATCTTATCACCACCCTCCCACACCCTGGTGTGACACTGTGTCAACAGGACAGAATGTTAAAGGGAAAATGTATATGGGGTATGAAGCCACTATGAAGATGTCACAAACGCAGTGAAGGGGACAATAGCATGAAAATATTACATAATGTAGCAGCCTACAAAAGATGTCTTCGTAAACCTCGTCAGCTCTAGCAATAAAAGGTGAATGGTTACCCACACAAGCACTGTTAAAATTCACAAATGTTCTCACTCTACTTCCTCTCCTTGTCACTGGGATTAGGGTTTGTATCTCTTAGATGGTTAAAATCTCACAAATAGGGATGACATACCATTTAATCACTTAAAATTGTGATGGTGAGCCTTTTCTTTCTGAGTGTGAGAAGACCTTTCAGACACATTGAGCAAACTGAACCATAGCACTTATTCTTTTCCTGTCCAGAGACAGTGCAGAAAAAGAATCATTGTGTTGAATAGATTACTTCAAAGCAAACATCACTTCTTCCTTAAGGATATTTTCTAATCAAAAGTCTTTGAAAACATTCCCAGGTGTAAGACAAATTTATTTACCAATCTACCAACCACTATAGATGTCTATACTTCAAGGCTGGGACTGAGAAACCAGGCAAGACCCAGGCAGATTTGGAAGCACAAGGGCCAGGGAAATGCAGAGATCCCAGAAAAGCCATAGTGGGAGGGTGTAACAGGAGTGCATATGTCCTTCTTATGAGATCTAGAAATGCCTCTGTACTCTAGGAGATACCACTTGGCCACAAGAACACAAGCTCTGCTGCTTGTATTTGGAGTCCCATGTTTGCTGAAGCAGAGCTGAGCTTGTATTGCTCGGATAGATAGAGAGTAGAGCAAGGACTACCCCACTATCTGCTTCTTGAGAACACACCACAATATCTATTGCTGTACTTGGAGGCATTGATGTTACCACCCCACCAGGCAGTCTGTCTCTCAGATGAAGATCTGTTAATGAAGGCCATCTAAGTCACGTTTTCTTTGACTTCACTGGGTTCTCTGACTGGGTCACACTTTAAACTTCTGATGTGGAAATTATTATTTCTGAAGGGGTATTTACATGAGTCTGAGACTGTAGGGACTGTACAATGTCTTTTCTATATTAGAGAAGAAAAAATGGCTATACTAAAGCACTTCCAGTGTAGGAATAAACTTTTCTTACTGGTGGACCTTTTAATTGACACTGTGTACAGATGCCAAGTAATACGTAGTCAGACATCAGTTTCTCTTTATAAAGGTCAAGTAATTCAAAGCAGCTCCTCTAACATATAATTTAAGGGTTTAGAAGGTTCCTTCCAATAGCAACAAACAGTGGTATACTTTACTGTAATAAACCATACGTTTTTGCAACCAGGATTCGATCATTCCTGCTCAAGTTGAGAAACTTAAAATCTGCAGCCACTTATCTACTAAAGTGCAGTAAATGTTCATTCTCAGAGGCTAATGCATTATTAATACCATGAGAAAGACATCTTAATATATTTATAGAGATATTCTGTACATTTTTGCTGGAACAAAATAGAAAGAATACAAATACTGACCAGATCTTTAATCAATACTGATGATTGTTACAGTCCTATACAACAGACCAGCCCTTACTGCCAATGAACTCCAGCTTTTAATCTGTACTGCTAAAGTATTCATAAATCTGTTTCACCTGCTAAATGCAGTGAAAAACTGAAGTCACAACCTGCAAGACATCTATGATTTATTCTTTTGGGCTTCCAACAATGAGATCAGAGTCATTACAATCTAAGGCAAGGTGAGTGACTAATAAATCTGTTACTGATTTACACATCGATTGTGGTGCTGCATTGCCAATTTGCAAAGAAAACAGCCTGTAATTGTGTGCAAATGGCATGCTGTGGTTGTAGATGGAATATGATGATCCTTCATAGGATTTCATTCTCAGAATATGTACACTGTTAATGCTAAAAGCCTGTACCACACTGCCAGAAGCCAGCTAAAAACAGAAGATCCAGGTAGGATGTTCAGACCACTTGTAGGAAAGAAATATGTGGGAAGCAGTAAAAAAGGGAGGGACTTGTCTATAGGGCTGTAGGCCCCAGCTCATCTGGGAAAACAAGGCATACCAGTAGAAATAAGGGGGTTATTTGTGAGAAAGACAGACAGGCAGCTCCTCATTGAGAGAGAAGAAGGTGAAGAGGAAAAGAGACTGTGTACTAGATAAAGAAGGAATGTGGCAGGTAACCTCATGAGCCAATAGTTATTTTAAGGAACTAAACAAAAAGGAATGTTAAGTTTTCAGGAGTGACAGACATCATTGAACCCCCGAGGAAATAACAGGATAAGTAAAGTGCTTCCCTCTCTTTATCAGCCTCTTTTTTGAGTTAACCAAGATGTCATCTTAAACCTCCTTAGGGCTGGACAAGTTGTAGATTGCTGATCTGTGCTTGTAGTTGTAAAGCTATGCGTATATCTAGCTTGCACAGGAAGGCTTACCACTGAGAGCTGGTCTATGGAATACTCTTGAAATGACTGTGCCTTCCTTTACAACCACCAGACAACCTCACTCCGCTTGTACCACAGTAGTGTGAATCCAGGCTGAAAGAAGACCTGGCACCAACATCTTTCAGTTGGTATTTCTTGGAGAGGAGCACTTATGACAGCAATAATGTAATGAAGGCAGATTTCCAAGAGCTGAAAAGGCCTGAAACATGGAACTCCCCAAAGACCTCTCAGGCCCCTCAGACTCTGGTCTTCAGAAAGGCACAGTCAACTGAAAAAAAAAAAATGTTTATTGGCACCTGTCCTGGCAAATTAATCCAAAATTATGTGGGCTCCAGACTGTCAAACTTGTCAGCAACACTGTCATTCATGTCTGCTTGCAATGCATTGCTTCATTCACACCAGATGTGTGCCAGCAGCCTGTGTAGTAGAGAAAAGGCTGCCTGCCTGTGCCAGTGTGAAAGAATATATGTGGTGTGGCATCTAGAGTGGCTGGTGAACATCTTTGTGCTGTACCAGTGCTTCTATTCCAAGCTGGTTCTGAAATAGCCTTTTAAAAGATACGTAGACACAACGGAGCTACATGTGTCAAAGACATATTTCCCCAGCTGTATGCTTTTGTGTGAGATGTTTAATCAGTTTTTAAACCAACTCTGCATCCCAGATTTCTTGAAACTGCAGCTGCAGCAGTTTTAGCTGTGCGTTTCAATAGGATTGCTGGTGTACGAAGAGGCATTTATTTTCCAACAGCATAGGTTTTACTGGCCTTCAATATGCTTAACAAGAATTCTCAGACTGACAGGTTTCTGGAGGGGTCTGCAGAATGAGAAGGAGGGTTTCAGTGCCTTCTTCTGGGGCTCTGCCACAGCCTCATGTGATGTAGTATTTTTGTTCTACTTGCCTTGAGTCACAGTAAGCACAATACTAAAGCATCACATTTGGAAGAGGTCAAAAGGTTATGGTTAAAATAAGAATAGTTAAACACAAACCGGCATCAAAACTCTCTATAAGACTGTTCAACTCAAAATTAAATCAGGACATTCAGACATGTTCCCAAATGGACAATCATCTGTACCACTAACTCCATAGCTATGGCTGGCACTGTTCGGTAATGTCTCCTCAGGAGAGCTTCACGACTAAAATTCAGTCGGTGTTGGAATGTGTAACATTCACAGTCTTCACAGGCACATGCATCGTAAAGGCACAAACTCTCGACCCACAATGTGGAAGTCTGCTCAGCAGAAAGGTCGTCTGCTCAGCAGAAAGGTCATCTGCTGGTGGAGGTCTCATAGGTACAGTTTCCTGGTGATGTGCATGGAGCTGCTCAGGGAGGACAGGAGCTTCCTGAGGCAACTGTGCTCCATACTTATTGCACTGCAGAGTACCCTCTTCTCTTCAGGCAAGGTCAGGAAATCTGCAGAGCTCCTGCATGCTCAGAGCTTGTGTGGCTTGCAACCTGGACGTACCACTGTGGGAAAGCAATGGAGGGAGGACGTCCTTGGAATTAATTTTTAAAGCAAAAAAAAAAAAAGGCTGTGTTACCAGCCTCAACCATTTACTTGCCATTGCTGATTTTTCTGCTTCCTTCAAACTATGAAATCACCTTAAAGTTGACATTGAAATATACACACTGCACACTGCTGGATTTTCTTTTATTTGATCATTTTAATTTTTTATTTGGGTGGTTACTGAGCTTTTGTTTTGTGCACAGAAGCTTTGCCTTGTCCGAAACTCCCCCACTGGCCACACACAAGTGAAACCACAGCGGCTTTGGACTGCAATTTGAAAGGAGTACTGCTTGAGAAGCAAGGATGTGGTTTGTCACTGAACTTTACTAGGTCACCATTCCCCTCTTTCCTGTCATTGTCAAACTCTCCAGCTCCTACCACTTTGCCCTGAAATGTCCTTCCTTTGACCTCCCTCTTTGCTGAAAAAGGCACTTGCATTGCAGGAACTCATAGATATCCCTTACTAGAAACTGTAGGAACCTGAGGGAGGATCTGTGGTTTATTGCCATGCTCATCCTAGAGGTGCCAATTTTCAACAATTACAGAAGATTGCTCAAAGACATTGAAGAAATCCATGGCAGAACGGAAAAGGAAGCGTGATGGCTCTCAGACCTATTTCTTACCTACCCAGTCACACTGCCATAACCTTGCAGGGCTGCAAATGCCCAGGGTCTGTAAGCAACTAAACACGAAGACTTATTTTGACTTCAGAACAGTCTGAGTAGATCTCAGTGATATGGGACTTCCTACACTGTGCTTATCGCACTTGAATGAATCCAGCAGACATGACATCATATTTTGTCCAGTATTTAAAGTTCATGAGGCAATTTTCTTGAACTGCTCCCTGTATTACATGGTGAAAAGAAAGCTGATCAGCTAAACATTCAGTCAACAAGCAGTTTCTAATAATCTCTTCTGGAAGATAAAACAAATGCAGGCAGATAGACAAATCCTATCTGCAGCAAACAGCCAGGACAGCTGATTTATATGCAGGGACATTTCTTAGGAGCATGTATATACTAAGAAATAGTCTATTTCCTTTAAGGCACAGAAGCACTAAAAAATGTACAGGCATGGAAAAGGCAAAAACATCTGAAATGTCTGAACCTCTCCTCAGACCCACACTCTGTCCTATGATTTTTGAGACCAGGGTATACCATGCCAGGTTGTGTTGCATTTTGCAATATTCACTCCAGACCATGAGTTTAATAAGAGTTATTCTACTGCCCTGAAATTCTGTTGCTTAGACATCGAACCCCACAGAATCATAGAATCATTTAAGTTGGAAAAGACCTTTAAGCTCATTAAGTCCAGGCATTACCCCAGCACTGCCAAGTCAACCACTGAATCATGTCCATAAGCACCACGTCTGCACATCTTTTAAATACCTCCAGTGATGGCGACTTCACCACTTCCCTGGGCAGCCTGTTCCAATGCTTGACAACAGCTCTTGAGAAGCATTAGTGCTCTGCATTGGTTTTCTCCTCTCAAAATCACATTAATGAGTTGCACTGAGGGTGTCCGCCCATGGTGTAAAACCCAGCCAAAATATCAGGGACATTTCAAGAGCATTCAAAAAATTTTAATCTTAAAAGCAAATGAAGAGCAAGGTTATATCCTGGCAATGTCTTTACTGTTGATTTAAAGACAAAAAAAACCAATAAAACCCCAAAACCAAACAAAAGCAAACAAAAGAAATGAAACAGAAAAAAACAGCAACAAAACCCCAGAAATCACAACTGAAAGCATTTATGCAAATACCTGTAAAGATTAGGGGCAGCCCTTGGGCTATAGGCAAATTGCCAGAACAGCCCTCTGCAGCCTGAAGTTTGGGTCTGCCAGTTCAAAAGTGATGCAAAATGCTGCTTCCTCCCCTAAGGCAGCCCTTCCAGGGAACAGAGGCTTTCCCCTAACCCTGACTCTCATCCCAGTGTGGCAGTTCAGAGCCTCCCACCTATTCTCTGTGCCAAGCCCAGCTGGAGCCACAGTCCCCAAATAATAAATGAATACCCAAGCTTTTTACAATACTTCGGTATTTTTCACCAGCAGCTTTTCTTTTTCATTTGAGATATTTATCTCCCTGTGTTTTGAGCTGCAAGGGCTGATAGTGGTGGAAAGTGAAACCTTGTGAAGAAGGGTCTGGCTTGAGACTCAGCCCTGGACCCAGTTCCTAGCTGCACTGATGGTTTTTAGTCTTCTCCTACCTTGCACCAGGTCCTTTCTAATGATCCTTGGCTCCAAGTCAACAAAGCACTTAAAGATAGACTTAGCATACACTATCATCTGCCTGAAGAGCCACTCAGTTGGGCTGATGTCTGTCTTACATTGCTTGCCTAGGTTTCACCCTCTGTAGCACCTACATGCCCATCTGTCTGTCCGTGACATAGCAGAAAGTCTTTCTGAAGCAGAAAACATCAGATTTATAGGAAGTACATACTTTGATCTTGCCTGTAGGATTGATATAAAAAAGTGCACATAATTAGAGCTTGATCATATGTCATTTAACAGCTACATGTTGTTACTCTTATTTTGTTAGCAGCCCGCATTGCTCTAAAAATAGAGGGTTTTTCTATCACTTCCTTTTATTTTTTCTCTGTAGTAAATGAAACTATAAACAATTAATAATTCTAATTAGGTTTTGGGGGTTTTTTTGGTAGCTCCAGCAGCTGTCTTGTCACAGGGTTTCCTAGGCTGCTGCAGGGGCCAATCAGATCATATAAATGTGCATATTAACAAAGGTTCATTAAGCGACTCTGTCTTTCTAAGCCTCTGGAAAAGAAATAAAACAGAGACGAGCCTTAGAAGTAAGTGCTCTATGTTCTTTGCTAAATTTCCTATCACACTGAAATCAGCAGCTTTTTAATAATCTACATTTAAGATGCAAATGTATCTATTTTATAAGAAAGTCTAATGTATGAATAAAGATTCCAACTTGGTTTGTTGCTTCTTGATCACTGCTGGCAAGGGGGGAATTACCATGCTAACAGCCTCGTTGAGGAAAAGCCATATGCCTGAAATGGAGACAATGATGAAGTTACAAAGTTTAGTGAGATTAAGTTACATGGAGAAAGCTTCATTTAAAGTAGCAACTAATTAATGACTTCAGAGGAAACCCTACCAGCAACTATACTGGTTAGAGAGGTGAAGCCTATTAACAACCTCCTAAGTGCAGTTTCCAATTACTAATCTTTTCAGCAGCTTTACAGTGTAAGAGAAATTACTTCAGGCTTGTGTTCCCATCACAGGGTCATCTAGTTTCAGTCTCAAGTCTGTGCTACAAAATGATAGTTCTGTGGGCAGCCTTTGACAGCCAAGAGGCTATTTTATTATTGCCAGAGGTCAGTAAGACAATTACATTCGAAATGCAACAAATATACTGTGGCAGTTCAGCTCTCTTCCTCGTACCACAGTGGTTGCTAAAATAGTAGAATAATTGGTCTTACCCCATGTATTCGTCAGGGAGTAAATGGCCTCAGACTGTCCTGGCTCTGATGTAAAGGAGGAAAGGTTGTGGGAAGAGACCAAATTTTTTACTTGAGTAACAGACATAGCTGGGAGAAGGGACAATGTGTTAAGCATGCAAGCCTTTGGGAAAGATCAAAGAACCTGCAGGTTTGCTCAGTTTTTCCAGCTATATAAAAACATAGCAAGATAGTACCTTTCTCTACAAAATTTGCCTTCTTAGACCACCATGGCTGCTGTTGCACTATTATGTGGCTCTGCTATAATGGAGCAAAGCTGCAAGAGGACGGATAGGCAGAGAGAAACGGTCTATGGCCATGTGGCCACTTGGTTGCTTAGTAATCTGAAACTGTGCCTTGTCTCACTAATTAATGTGTAATAGCTGTGTATGCTGGCTCACTTTCGGATGCCTTATCAAAGGGGGAGAAAGAACTGGGTTTAATTTAGCTATACAGAGGGACTGCATCTGTTTTCTCAGCCACTGAAGGATTATAATTGTTTCTAGATGACAGCAGGTCACATGCATGGATTTTTTTTTAATTATAATTGAAATTCCTTTTCAACCTAGGGAAATAATTTAATTTCAACATTACTATTATTATTTTTTGGCTTCTATCTCCCCCAACTCTTTTTTCTTTCTTACTTGCAACATAATTCTTTCCCCTTTCCACATAACTGACAGATTTTCTTTGTTCATACTTGTCACTGTTTTTAATTTTGATTCATGTTACAATTACACATTTCAGGTTTAGAGGTTATAAAAACTGTGCTTTGGCATTCAACCAGTCTCATCTCTGGAAACATTAGTCAAATACTCTTGTTTAAAATTCTCTCTATGGAAGGAAACTTTGTCACCTAGGTATCTGCCCGTATTCACTTCTTTCTGTCTCAGTGCATATCTGACCAGGTCTTGCCTTGAGCAATTCAAAATGCTCAAATTTCATGGTGTAGTGGGGCTTACAGGTTATTCCATGACTTAAGATGTTCTGCTGTCTTCTGGTTGTCATTCATAACTCATCTGCTCAGTATAAACTTGTTTGCATGTCTTTGTGCAATAAAAGATGACAAAAGTGATGCATTAGGAAGACAGTGACATTAAGGACTACAAGATAAAAAGCCAGGAGAATCCAAGAAGAATCAAGAATATCAATGTTCGCTATGCGTAGGCACCACAATAGCCACGCATAAGGCTGGTGGTTGCCCGTATGACTTTTTACATCCTCTCAAGCATCCTATGGAAAGCCTTCACTACCAGCAAGAATAAGGAGTGGGCCAGATAGCACTAAGTGAAATCTGGACTGTCCATGGTGAAGAAATGTACAATGAGGTGAGGAAACTATTCCTATGAATCCAAATGCATTCTGAGACAAGCAGGTGAAAGCCAATAATCCTGGAAGACACAGAAGAGATGTATGTATATGCCAAATCCCACATACCATAAAGGTCTGTAAAACCTAAAAAAGCAGCTTTTATGCTTTTGATGCCCAAGTTAGGCTTAAAAGAAAGGTTAGTGGAGATAACTGAGTTAAGACTCTAGTGTTGTCCAAGAAGGTTATCGAGGATGTGCAAGAGATGAAAAGGAAGGTGTCCTGGTATCTTCTTAATTGATCCCCAGTGGTGAACAATAGTGATTATCAAAAAACTGGTCAAAACAAGGATTCCAGAAAACACTGAGGAAAACTGTCCTGCCCTGATTCCCAGCTCACAGACCCTGAACAAGTGGGAGACAGTGGCACAGAGTCTTGTGACTGTCTGTCCTGGGTTCAGCTGTAGCAGACATTTTTCCCCTTCTTAGTAGCTGGTGAAGTGCTGTGTTTTTGACTTTCAGCCTGAGAACACCAATGTTTTTGGTTGCTGCTAAGTAATGGTTACTCCTATCAAGGACTTTTTCAGTCTCATGCTCTGCCAGGGAGGAGGGGCATGGGAAGCCAGGAGGAAGCAGAGACAAGACACCTGACCCAAACTAGCCAAAGGGGTATTCCATACCACAACAAGTCATGCCCAGTATGTAAACTGGGGGGAGTTACCCAGAAGGCCCAAATAGCTGCTCAGGTCAGGCTGGGTATCGGTTGGTGGGTGGTGAGCAATTGTATTGTGCATCACTTGTGTTTATTGTTTTCTTTTCCTTTTCCCGTTTCAGTTTTATATTCTCTCCTGTTGTTATTTCGCTCATTATTATTTATTGTGAGGTGTCCCTGCCCATGGCAGGCGGGTTGGAAATAGATGATCTTAAGGTTCTTTCGAACCCAAACTATTCTATGATTCTATGATTATTGGTGGTAGCAGTAATGGTTTTGTATTATGCCTTAGTTACTGAACTGTTCTTATCTCAACCTGTGGGAGTTAAATTCTCTTGATTCTCTCCCCATCCCACCAGAAGCGGGGCTGGGGCGGGGTGGAAGAAGGGAAGTGAGCGAGTGGCTGCGTGGTTCTGTTACTGGCTAGGCTTGAACCACAGCAGTTCTTTTTGGCACCCAATGTGAGACTCTAAAGGTTGAGATAACAACAGATCTGAACAGAGTGTGTCTAAACCATGACACTGTCTTCACAGTAAATCACTGTCAGGTGGGCTAACACTTGCTCAACATATCAAGGTAAAGCTGTTGGCCAAGTGTCTCCCACTTCTACTCAGTTGGGCAGTCGATCTGCAAGCTGGGGCCTGAATGTGATAGTTCATACTGCAGAAACAAAATCACATCACTGGCATTTGAAGACTTGCTCTAATTCTGCAAAGTAACTCCTGAGTTGCAATGAGCAACAACCTTAGTACAGCAGGGTCTGCTTGCAGACTGTGGCCTGGAAATGCAAGCCAAGAAGTGACGTGGATTTCACATCAAAACACACTGAACAACTGTGAAAGCTAACAACTATGCACAAAAGGCTAAACGTGCCTCAGATGAGCAAGAGAATTAGTTAGGCATGTGGATGAAACAGTAGATAGGACTTTGAAACCAGACCTTGCTTCTGAGCTAAGCTCTTGGTTGGAGGGGGGTGGGTGAGCACTAAAACCTGCAAATACAGAATGCATTCTCCGCACCAGAGGTCATATATGTACTAGACCACCCTCATCTCTTTGGATGACAACAATTGAACGGCAGCCAAGAAATAGATCTATTGTCCAGTGCATGCAACAGCCTTTTGTACTCAAGAAGAAAGATCACAGGCCTGGGATTAATAGTATTTGGCAACTTTTTTCCCTCTCTGCAGGGGCTGTATCACAGAGGCTTTCTTACCTCAGAGACAGGATGGTTCATCAGGTTCATGGTTCTGCTTTTTGGAGCAAAACATGGGAAACTGTGACAGGAACCAGATGTAAGGAAAAGAGAGGTGCCGCTAGCCGATCACTGCTAGCCCATCTTAGCTCCCACAGTGCTCCTACCACAAGGGGATGACAAAGATACTTTCAAAAAGCAGAAATTTGTTGTCCTCAAAAGTGGATATCTAAACAACTGGACAAAAATCAAGTTTCACCAATGGGCAAAATCAACAGAACCAGGGATGCCAAGGAGAGCACTTCACAGACTGCTCAATCAGCAGTGGTAAGATCAAGGAACACCAAGGAATACTTGAGATACAAGTTTCCATGATGCTGAAAATATAATTAACTATTCTGTGATACATACATCCTCTCCAGTGTGTTGCTTGGTTGGAGCCAAGAGAATAAAAAGAAAAACTACAAGCATTAAACACTCAAGACTTGCTACCACAGTGCTGGGTTCCTCCCTGAAGTAACGTACATCATGAACAAAGACAGAGGAGGCAGCAGTGGATGATGCATCATGAAATCCACATCAGAAATGAGAGCAACAAGACGTTTTCTTAATGATGGTTGATGTGACATTCTGTTATAAGTGAAAATTATCTGCACTTCTTGTAGTAACCTTAGGGAACAATAAAATCAAGAACAAACAGCACAAATTGAAGACCTAACATCCATTGAACCATCATATGTTTTTATTTTTCTGTTAAGGCAAGAGGAGAGTGTTACATGACACACAGTTCTGCTGACAGTTGATAGAGAGTAACAGTGAGTGAACTGTCTCCAATGCCCACTCTGAACTGGCTAAGGTGGAAAGGTGACCATGAAAGCTGGTCTAGCTTTACAGGGGAGAGAAATTACTGAGTGAAAGGACTGATCCTTTGTTGTGTCTGCTCATCATCATTAGTATTTTCTGACCTTCATGTTGCATAGGAATAGGCAAAAACATGAGAGATGATGATACATTCAAACTAGTTTTTCTTGAAGTTAGGATGGATGGGTATGGTGTTGTCTGGAAGCAGGAAAAAGAAACAAGGAGGCTCAGGTACTGTCGTGGTTTAAACCGAACCACAAACCTCATTCACTCACTTCCCCCCTTCTTGCCCTCCCCCTGCTCCTGGAGGGACGGAGAGGAGAATCAAAAAGAATGCAACTCCCACGGGTTGAGATAAGAACAGTTTAGTAACTAAGGTGTAACGCAGATTGCTACTGCTGCCACCAATAATAATAATGGTAAAGGAAATAACAAGGGAAGAGAATACAACACCTCAGCACCAGCCAACCAATAACTCGCCCCACTCCCCTCAGCCGAGCACCGACCGATACGTCCTCCAACCGTCCCATCCCCAGCCCTTCCGGGTCACTCCCAGTTGCATCCTGGGCATGATGTGCTGTGGTATGGAATACCTCTTTGGTCAGTTTGGGTCAGGTGTCCTGTCTCTTCTTCCTCCCAGCTTCCCCTCCTCCCTGGCAGAGCATGAAGCTCAGAAGGTCCTTGTCCAGACCAAACATTTGAGCAGCAACTGAAAACATCGGCGTTATCAGCTCTCTTCCCAGGCCAAAAAATGAAAACATAGCACTGCACTAGCTGCTAAGAAGGAGAAAAATGACTGCTACTGCTGAACCCAGGACAGGTACACATTTATAGTGAATAGCAAGTGATGGCATTTTGAACTGGTTGGCTACATAAGGCAAGCTAAGGGAAAGCTGTATGAGGCCTTTGAAATTTAAAGCAGTGCCCCTGGGGTGTATATCTAGCCTGGAGCAGCTGGCCAAAACACATCCATGTAATGTGGGAAACTGCCTAGTTGGAGTTAGCCACACAATTTAGTGGAGATTTCAGACAGTTGTGGATATGTCTACAATGAATGGTTAAAATGGGTGCTTAGAAATATAGACATGAATATTAAAACACTGGTAAAAGCAAAAATTAAAACAAGAAATCTTGTTATTCCACTAGATGTTGTGCTCTATGGGAAGTGTTCATGAAGCTTTTGGATATGAGGGTGGAACAAACTGGGATATGCTCTCCCAGTCTATATGCTCTCTTAGTCTCACCACTGTTGATACATAGCATAAGCTGCTGTTTTAAACACACAGAAAATAGCAAGAAGTAACTGAAAGCTAGTTCATAAAATGCTTCCTCTGGGGTCATCCACATTGTTGTCATCAGTAAAGGAAAAAAATTAGTTTTGGAAGCCTAGACAGGTAGCATAGATCATGCAAAGTAAACAGTATGTGCGAGTACACATTTCTCTGGCTAACATACCCATGTCATATGGAGAAGTGTGTGCCCAAAATAACAAAAATCTGCCAACTATTTAATCTTAGCAATTCTGTGTGGGAGTGCCTACTAATTAGATGGCAGTGTGCATTGGCTCCCATATCATATTATCTCAGAACAATAGACTTGCACTTTTCCATCATCAGCCTGCTTTACTCTCTAACATGAATGAGCTGCATCTGATCATGTAAAATCACCTTGTATGATGTATTCTGTACTGATTTTGTAATGAAATGTTTATTTGTGAATATAGAACTGGAAGGGAAAATGTCAGCATCTATAATGAATTTTACTACACCATCTGCAGAGCAGGTCAAAGAACAGGGAAAAAAAATTGTCATCCTTCTGCAAGACAAAACTGTGTGCTTTCACTGAGCATTATTTACAAGGATGGATGGTATGGTGTCTTGAGCAGGAGAAAATGCAGTAGTACATTCTGTCTTTAGGAGAACAGCAGACTGAAAGTACTGTCTTGGATTATAAACAAAAGTGAAAGAGACGGAAAATGGCCAGGTTCTGGGG
This sequence comes from Lathamus discolor, assembly GCF_037157495.1. Lineage (NCBI taxonomy): Eukaryota > Metazoa > Chordata > Aves > Psittaciformes > Psittacidae > Lathamus > Lathamus discolor. The sequence continues at coordinate 23,129,806 of NC_088889.1, read as the reverse complement.
ACATAAATATTCACCTGCACCTGTAATGGGTGGTGTCCCTCAGGGATCGGTGTTGGGACCGGTCTTTTCCAACATCTTTGTCAGTGACATGGACATTGGGATTGAGTGCGCCCTCAGCAAGTTTGCTGATGACACCAAGCTGTGTGGGCCGGTTGATACACTGCAGGGAAGGGATGCCATCCAGAGGGACCTTGACACGCTTGTGAGGTGGGCTGATGCCAACCTCATGAAGTTTAACCACACCAAGTGCAAGGTCCTACACCTGGGTCGGAGCAATCCCACGCACAGCTACAGACTGGGCAGAGAAGAGATTCAGGGCAACCCTGCAGAAAAGGACTTGGGGGTGCCGGTCGATGAGAAAATGAACATGAGCCAGCTTCAGTGTGTGCTCGCAGCCCAGAAAGCCAACCGTATTCTGGGCTGCATCAAAGGGAGCGTGACCAGCAGGTCGAAGGAGGTGATCCTGCCCCTCTACTCTGCTCTCGTGAGGCCTCACTTGGAGTGTTATGTGCAGTTCTGGTGTCTTCAGCATAAAAAGGACTTGGAACTGTTGGAGTAAGTCCGGAGGTGGGCCACGAGGATGATCAGGGGACTGGAGCACCTCCCATATGAAGACAGGCTGAGAAAGTTGGGGCTGTTCAGCCTGGAGAAGAGAAGGCTGCGTGGAGAAGCCTGCATAGCAGCCTTCCAGTACCTGAAGGGGGCCTATACGAATGCTGGGGAGGGACTCTTCATCAGGGACTGTAGTGACAGGACAAGGTGTAACGGGGTAAAACTTAAACAGGGGAAGTTTAGATTGGATATAAGGAGGAAATTCTTTCCTGTAAGGGTGATGAGACACTGGAATCGGTTGCCCAGGGAGGTTGTGAATGCTCCATCCTTGGCAGGGTTGAAGGCCAGGTTGGACAGAGCCTTGGGTGACATGGTTTAGTGTGAGGTGTCCCTGCCCATGGCAGGGGGGTTGGAAGTATATGATCTTAAGGTCCTTTCCAACCCTAGCTATTTTATGATTCTATGATTCTATGAACATCCCCACTGAATAATAAAACCACCTGCTGAAGAGATTCAGGCAGATCTGGATTTTCCTTTGTTGTTTATCGACCTCCAATAAACCAGATTTTGCCTTTGTATCCTGATTCTTGATGCCTTGAGATCCAGGTGGTCCTATGTTACTGATTCTGAGATTATAAAAATTATTGTAATTTAATTATGGCATTAAATTAAATTAGCTGATGACCATTGTGTAACTGATAACTTATTACAATGAAAATACTGAGCATCTCAGAATAGCCATCCATTCAACTCATCCAGCAAGATCAATGTGTTTGCTAGAAGGAAAGTTAAATTATTGGATTTGAAATAACATCCCAGCTATTTCTGTGAATAGTTTCTCATGAGCAGATACTTGTTTCTATTCAGTACTCAAAAAATAAGTTTTTCTTTGACATTGTTAGTGTATAATTTTTTGTTTGAAGATTTTTTAAAGTTTGTTTTTATGTTGAAGAAGTATATTGTAGACAGAGACACAGACCAGCATTCCAAGCAGCCAACTGAACAAGTGTCAACATTACAATCAAGTATTTGAATGGAACATGCCTTTGGGATCCTACTCTGTCATGTGGTGCACAATACATGAACACATGAGGAAAAGCCTTATTCAGCCTCACATAGGAGGGAAGTCCCATCTTAGTTACATATCAGCTTTTCCTTTTTTTTTTTTTTTGGCTTGTATCCCTCCCTCTTATTTCCCATTCAATGCCCTGCAAAATATCCCTGCTTCCGCAAGTTCGCCTTCTTTTTCTATACTACGTGTGCATCACCAGTAGTAAAGAGTACAGACCTCTTTTCTCTAACTTACTAGATTTTCTCCCACAGTATACTCCAGCTGTGAGCTGAAACAAATTGTAAAGAAATTCTATTCAACCATTACAGCCATGATAACAATGCTTAGTTACTCTGTGGAGATGTCTGTGCATTTATCTAGCAGATAGATAAAGGGGCTATACTTAGGGCAGATACTTTAACTTCCAAACTCTATCAAGTCTTTTATGAGTACATGCAGACTGAATTAAAAAATCAGTAATCACTAGGCAAATAAGAGGTATGCTCTTGACACTGGAGGACTCAACATAATTTTCAAGTCTGTCTTCCCACCTTTAGTCATATAGCAGTTTGCCAGTGAAACAGGCAAAACTTGCAGGCAAAATTAAAGTACATTTTTCTCTTTCCTCTTGTTCGCAGAGATGTAAGGACTATTTTTAGCTGAAGCTTTATAAAAAAAAAATCCAAAACACCAGCCTAAGGGCACTTCTGGCAAAAGAAATTGCAACCTGAACTCATTTGCTCTGAAAGCTAAAATAAAGACCTTTTAACAGAATTTGTCAGGCATCTTTAACTGTAAGCAGTGGTAGCCCAAGCACGCAGCAAGTACCTGAAAAAAATTTCTTTAGTTATCACCTAATGCACACTTAATATGCACTGTTTTGGTGTTCTGTGCTTCAGCAAAGTAGCTGCTTAAGCATTCAAGCATAATTGATACAGGAAATGAAGGTACAGTTAGATCTGAGTTCAATTCTACTTATAAAAGTAGCTTCCCACCCCGCCTTTATTCATTTGGTAAAGTCAAGTCACTTAAAGCAAAGATTAGTGTTTCTTTAGGGATCTGTGGAAAATCATCGCTCCTTTCCTTGTTACCTGTTCAGTGTGTAAAGTCTCTGGAAAAACAAATGGCCATATGCTGTTTCCTTATAACACATAGAATAGAGGATTCACTAGCTGTGGATGAAATGTTGGCAAACAAAACCACCCTAAATGGGTTCAAAACTCAAGAATTCACTAAGTATATGACCAGTAACCTTTATTCAGGTCAGTTCCTAATTTAGAATTTTAAGTAGATTTTGACTGTTACCTTCAAAGATCGTTACTTCCCTGTTGCCACAGGCAGCATGTACACACAAAACCAGAACTATTCCAGGGGAATTGTGCAGTATATACGACTATGCAAGGTTTTAATGAGCTGCTGCTGATTGCAATGCAGTTCTCTGTTACCTATATGAGTTAGGATGCAACAGAAAGCAGTGGCAATATCTCCATCATAGTTGCCAAGTCACCCCAATGAAACAGCAGGGGCAGGAGAACAGCGGGCTTTCTATCTTATCTGTTAACTATTTCCAAGGTACCTTTCAGGCCAGAGTCTACATGTGGAAAACAGATAATGGTTATGAGCTGATGATCACCTAGAGATGTAGGTAGAAAAGAAAACCTGGTTGCTATGTGATTAGAGTTCACACATCTAGAGCTAATTCTAGAGAAAGGAGAAGGTTAAAGTTGCTCTTTAAGAAAGGTAAAAACCTGAAACTGTCCCTGGGCAGAATTTTATTTAATATATAATCCTGACCTAGATTTGCTTAAATTCAATTAAAAATAACATCCTCAGAGGCAAACTTAAATGACTGAGGAATCATTACAAAAGGATAAACCCCTTCTTTCTTATGACAGCTGTTGTAAAACAAGGTTCTGCTAGTCAGTGGGAAAAGTTTTCATTCCAATATTTGTTCATGCCTTGGTCAAAACAGAACCTAAACCAAAATACAAAATCTGCAAAGCTGAAACGCAGGATTCCTGCATGTACTTTCATTTGTTTTACTATCTCTCTGTCTTCTCTTTGCATGATGTCATCATCTATGCTACATAGCTCAATTTGAATTGAAACAAAGAAGAACTTTGTGCTGATAAATGGATTGTTACAGTCAAACAAAATGCCTTTACTCCTCGATAGAGAAATGTTGTTCAATTCTTCCGTAGGAAACAATATTTTCAAAACCCACACATCTTCTGCTGCTGAAGTAGACCCTCAGGTAGGCTCTACTTCTGATCTAAGGATATATGGATAATTAATCCGAAGGAAGAAGTTAGACAGCTATAGCTTGTCTAGACAATTAAAAAAAAAAGTCTTAGCAAAAGGGAATGAAACTAGTAAGGTATCTCTTGCTAGAGGATTAAATGCTGCTGATTACTTCTGAATGGCTTTTGCACATGTTTTCCTATACTTCTTTCTTCTTTTTAGCTATTTTCTTCATGATCAAGTTTTAGCTAAAGAAGGCAGGCCTGTCTAAAAAAATCAGTGTTGATTTGTTTGGTAGAGAAAGTGATATGTAACTGAATCTTATAGGAGGAAATCTTTGTATATTAGACTTTTGTTATAGATGGCGTGCCAAGCTGAAACTGAAAACCACAGGTATCATGCCAGTTAGGGCTGAACTCCCCTCTGCCTCTGGAGAGGAAGTGTTGTTAAGTCCTCAGGAGAAGCCCACTTTGAGGGTTGAGGGTGACAGGTCAGAGTTCACCTCAATCTGCCACAGCCTGCATGCATGAATCAGAAAAGATTCTGCAGAGGTTTTATTTTAATTCTAAATGAGCAATAGATGATTATGTGCTGTAAAACCCCAGATTTCCTGTCTCACTTCTGCTATAAAATGGGGAAAGCACTTCCTCACCTCCCAGTACCTGCTTATCTCCCAGGGATGTTGTAAGGGGAACTACACTAAAGATTACAAGGTACCATATGAATGGAGCTATATTAGTACATTAAGAGATAGACAGAAGGAAGAATATTACCCCCAAGGAGCAAAAACACCTGCCATTTCTGTGACAGCTACAGAAACTACTAAAACATATTTACTAGCTTACATAATAGCAGAAGAAAGTTGTTAAAGTAGGGAAAGTTGGCCAACAGATAAGCCTAAAGAATCCCTGTTCAAATGCAGGTTTTTATTTGGACTTGTTCCTAGTTTAACATTTTCACATTATTGCTTTTTTTAACTTTATGAAACATAAGCGTTCTCTTCATTGTATGAATTGTAGACTTTATGCTGTCTGGTTTTTTGTCATGGTTTAATCCCCAGCCAAAACCAGGACACTTTCAAATGTAGCATCCATGCAGAGAAACAAGCAGTTAAACCAACATGTTGCACAGCAGTAGCAGAAAGCCCAACTGAGAGCCATCAGTGGTATATTGGTCTTATGGCCACCACTTTGGTTTATACCTGTCAGACGAACTGGGATTGGTGGTAAAGCTGGTGGGGAAGCAGGCAGGTCAGCTGCTGGGTAACCAACAGCCTCTGATTAAGCAGAGACTACCACAAACCCCATGTCAGCTACCAGGGACCTTCATAGCTAAAGCCAAGGTACTTCTATAAATCTGAAGGTAGAAAACTTATTCATGTGGATCAGATTTGCAATGGATTCAGTATTCCCTATAAATCGCCTGGAAGTGTCCTGGAACACAATATATGCACTGACCAGTGGTGACGTTTGCTGAGGGAAAGCTTTTGAAGAGTCCAAGAGATGCAAAAGCAGTATCTGACCCATGTGCTACACAAAGCAGCTGAAACAGACAAACACAGCAAACTCCCGACTGAATGAGGATTATTCACAGACATTATTTTTTGTCTGATGGAATGAAAACATTTAAGTCAATTGCAAACTGTTGGTGGTGAATGTATTCATCTGTTTCTAGAAAGGAAATGAGAGCAATTTTTTCCATGTCTCAGTAGTTCCTTAGTGATACCTGCAGTTTCCTGACATCTGTCCTCACTATTTTGCTTCCCATCCCTGAGAAGAACAAAGCTGATGTAGGAGTTATTTACAAGTGTATACAGGTATATCTCAGAATCTAGGAGAGACTGGAAGTGCAGAGCTCAGTGATTCACTGATCCTGTCTCTAGAGTCTGTCACATCTATTCTGAACAGATATTCTATATAACATGTACAGTATCTGATCATAAAAAGTATGTCCTTTATATCACAGCTGTGATGCAAGTCTTTGTATTTTATTGCAGTATTTCACACAGAGGAAACTGGAGTGTTGTTCAATGAATTCCAGCAACAGGAGTACGATTCAAGCTCCTAGCAATATTTAGAGATCATTTTAATTGGTAGGTAATTTAGACAAATGGCATCTTACTCTTGCAAACATCACATTATGAAGAGTAGCGACGTTTGATATGTACTGTGCTTTATCTATCAGGCCAATATACAGCTCCATGAATGAACATTAAAGAAATATAAGCAAAACATCCCAAGTCAGCACCATTTCTCAGTTTGCAATATCAAATATCCATCCAGCTACTGACCCCAATCATGAATAAAATTGGTAAAGCACATTTAATACTTGATCCCAAAGGCTGAGATATTTGTATGATGCAAGGTATAGACTTGAACATCTTTTACATCATCTTACTTGTTGCAGAACATAAACTGCTACACTAAAAGCATAGTAGGAAAATATTTTGAGACTCAAAACCACACTTTCTTTCTTTTCATGATGAAAATATAAACCATATCTGCTGTCAAATAACTATGTCCAGTCCTAACAAAATGGGAAGATCCATTTCCTCCTCTTGTTTCATATCCTTGGACTGGACGTGAAATAGAGATAGACTTTGATGCTTCTACATTAGCACTTCAAACCAGGAGAGTGCTTTTGAAGTGAATACTCCCATCTTCCCCACTTATGTGTACTCTAGTTTACACTACAGAGCAGCATAGAGGTATGCTGACCAAACTCTCTTCAGAGAAAACTAAAGCAGAAGAACTCCTACAAGAGTCTACCTAATGTAGCCCCAATGCTAACCGGTATTCTAGGCTTGCTATTGAGTCTTTAGTTATTCAGTCGTTTTACGTACATGTTGAAGACGTCTTTTAATTTTCCTCGAGAATACCTATTCCCAAGGAGCACTGTGGGCTGCTGAGGGCATGTTTTGAATCTCTGTGCTCTTGAGGAGAATGCTCATTGTGGTATTTGACTCTTCTGGAGGCTATCTGGGAGCTGAGTACCAGGATCCTAGCACAACTATGTTAATGTAAATGCATTTCACATGCTGCATTTTAAATGTGACTTTTGCATGAAGGTGACCTAAGCTTTAGCAGTCAGCTCTGCTTGTATGTCTGCACTGATTATGGGTACAAGAAAAGCATTAGAATGTGTCAAACTGGCTGTATGTTTACAGAAACTAAAAGCAATCTAAGTAGTCAGCAGTGGAAAAGGAAAGTAATAATCACTGTGAGCTGGTACTTACCTGTTCCTTTCCTTTTGTGCTCCAGTTTCTAGAAGTAATTTGCATTCTCACACAGTGTTAAGACCTTTGGTTGCATGAAGGAGTAAAAAAAAAAAAAAAGGTCAGGTCTGTTTCTAACATAAATGCTTTTTCACCTCCTCAGCTACTGTTTGGACGAAAGAAAGCCTGGCGCTCTCTACCTCCAGTCCTGAGTTCCAACCTCACTGTAGACTCTGATCGAAACCTACTTTAATGGAAGACTGAGAGTTGACTCTTACCAGTATGATGCTAGCCAAACACATCCCTATTTATTACAGAGCAGGTGTACTGTGCTCATATTGGGCTCCACAGTGCAAGAAAGACATTGACAAGTTGGTTTGAGTCCAGAAGGGGGCCATTAAAATGATGTCACGTCATAGAGTGCGTTATGTTAGGAGAGTTTATTCAGGAGGGTTTTTTCCGCCTTAGGAAGAGAAGGCTAGGAAAGTTTCTTATTTCTGCCTTTAATTCCCTAATAGAAGGCCATAGAAAAGAGAAAGTGTCTCTTCTCAGAAGATCACAGCTAAGGGTCGATACGTAACAGTTACAATTTGTTAAAAGGGAAACAATTATCAGATATTAGGATAATTTTTGTATCTCTTTTTTATGATGAAGGTGATTAACCATTGAAATAGGAGTCCAGAGAGGATGTGAAATCTCAGTAAAGATGTTCAAAAATTGACAGAAAGAAAAGCTCTAAGCAACCTGACCTAGCATAACAATTAATTCTACCTTCAAAATTGGACGTACTTTGAGCAGAAAATAGGATCAGAAGACCATCAGAAGTTCCAAGCTTCCATCCAAACTAAAATATGTTATGATTTTTTGATTCTGCTTTTTGTTTTACACTGCTAAACCAAGGGAGCAACTGGCAGTGAGAGAATTCTTGTTCTTAGGTGGATTTAGAAATCTGGTGGCTTCCAAAACGAGGGACATACCCTCTGAAGCCAATATAAAACAAGCATTAACACCAAAAAATGTGAAAGAAAGGCAACTAGATATGAATAGTAAATGAAAACACTACTGTACCAGTGTGCACCATGAAATACAGCTGCTACAGTCATTTCAAAGTCTCCAAGATAACAGGAAAAGCAATTACTGGGACAATACCACATTGCCCTAAATCATTAATATGCCTGTTGTGTTCCCCTCATGCATTAATCCAGCACAAGGAAAGACTTCTTTTAAAACAGGTTTGCTGACTCCACTGTTGATGATTTAGTGACATTGTTTGGCATCTAACCCTGGTCTACTAAGTGGATTCAAGTTGTTACTTTGCAGCTCACATGTAGACCCAGTGAGAGCAGACAAAAATTTCTGGTTTGTTTTGTGACTCTTCACTACTGTTACTACAGTGAATGCCTTGTCATGTTCATACAATGCTTCTGTCCCCAGGGACTGTGGAGTGGTTACCATTCACAAACCTCATCTGAGGTCATGCCAGCCTCATCTGAAGCAAAAGGACTCAGTCACAGCAGAGACATCTGTGATGTTCATCACAGAGCAGAGGGGTGTTTGCTTCCTCTTGTGCCCTCGTTTGTACCAAAAGCTGTCCCTACACTTGTAAAAGAGGTCTAGCTGCCTTTAACTAAAAAGCACTTTGCACTCAGCCTTGAAGGGTAATTCCCTGTCCTGAACATGCAATTTTCTACGGTCTAAGGTGACCAAGAGTGTTCTTTTAAAAGAGAAAGGCTGTCAGTTGTTATATTAAGCATCTCTTTAGCATAGGCTTTATAAGACAGCAAGGGCAACTGAATATAATATTTTCTCATGCATTGTAAACACTAGGAGATGGTTATGAGATTCTCAGCATTCATGAAATCACTCTTAATTAAAATATACTAGCAAATCTAGGTAATTTATGAGTTGATATGTTACAAGACAGCGCCAGGAAGTTATTTCTGGTTTCCTTCCCTTTCATTCTGACTTCAAATCATCATTGCAGTGCTCTTTAGCACACACTTTATTTAGCTTTACACCAACTGATTCCAAATCCTTAATTAAGCATATTCTTTTTTCCTAATTTTAAAATATGCAGGATTTTGAAGTATAACAAATAATTAAGAAATTAATTCAAGTGATTAATAAATTATTAATACAGGCTAATAGCAAGAATGTAGTAATGATTAGAGATGTCAGTACATGCTGTGGGATAATTTCAAAAGTGCATTCTATCAGTTCATTGAAACAAAATATTCAAGAAATAAAAACATTCCTGCATAATCTGTAGTCCCCAAACCTTGTCCTAGTACTAGACCAAAGTGACATTCTGAGGTAAATAAATCCTTAGTAACATCCATTTGTAATTCTAATAGTACAGAGCAGGTTGCTTGGCAAACAGAGAGCAGTGTAGGCTCTTTAACACCCAAATGATTTTCTCATTGGCATAAGAAATGTTCATAGTTAAGACAGAGTTTTGCATGCTCTGCAGCCTTGGGAAGAGGAAACATCTTGGTTTGTCTGCCTCAAACTGATGCTGCTGTTGAATCACCCAAAACCAACAAGGTTGGTCCCCGCCTGAGAAGGCAAAGACACTGTTCTTCTCAAGCTCACAGAAGCTTGACAGAAAACACACAAGCACAGTTTCAGATCAGGATTTTGTTTTGTCTATTTATTTTTTATCTGCCTCAGAGTAAGAAACAATCTAATACACACATGTCCAGTCTTACACCTGAATTTCTGCCCATTTTTCTGTGCATTTTTTGGCACAGGATCCAAGTGCTTTACATTCACTAAAGTATTTATTTTCCTTTTCTCCTTGTGATACACTAAAATATTATATCTATTTGGGGAAAACTGAAGCACATATGGTATGCTTGTGGAAAAGAGGGACTGATCAGTTCTTTCTACTCCACTGACACAGCTGACATGTCAGTTTATCCTTACACCTGGAAAGACACTTAAATTTTATTCCTAGAGAGTGAAGAATCTCTGTGAGTTTGTTTCTCTTAAAACCTCTTTTCCAACCCACCATTTGGCTCATCTCCAACATATTTCACATCTGAGATATTGGTTTCCATTGTACAGCTATAGACTAGAGGGAAAAAACACCACTTGCATATTTTTAAGCACAGATTGCAGAGAGTTTCAACATACTGATTGTTCAGGGTGATGAATCATATTAAGTCTGGTGTTTGCTAAGCTGCATTGCACTTATTTGATATGACATCCAGTACCTGGGACATGGCAATCTGATGCAACACATCACAGCTCACTGAAACATCACCTCACACCACCAGAGACACCTGAGATAGTGCGGTTATATTTGGATGCCTTTTTTAAAGGAGTTTTTAAGCTTTAATTTCTTTTCTGTTAGTACTTTATCATTGATTCCAGGAGGCTGAACAAGTAACTCAATGACTGTGCCTCATTTCCTCTACAATGCAGTCCTGAATTTAACCATTGCCATACTAGACTTCCTATGCAGCTTTTCCAAAAGAAAAGCACAAAATGCTTTAACTCTTAGCAGACAAAAATCATTGACCAGCTCTGCCAGTTTATTTGCAAAAGAGAAAATGGAGCTCCATCCTGCCAGTTGGCAACCCAAAGAAAATGTATTGAAAATAGCAGCTAGGGGTTTGAACACACCAGTAAAAGCAGCTGAATTGCAGGTGTGTGATGAGTTACCACCAATCATCTGTGCGGTTTCTCGTGCATTTCCTTCACATACCATTGGAAGAGATTCATGCAGTATTTTCTGCTGTGACTGAGACAGGTTAGATAGGTGTACATCAAGACTTGGAGAAGATTTGAGGTAATCTCTTAAATCTTGTAATTAGATCACATTGGACTGGTTACTTGCAGCCACTCTACCCTGAGTTCTGGAAGCGTGATCTACCTTGTGATCTGGAAGTGTGAAGTGTGGACAATGACTTTGAATGCCCCTCAAACAAATACATTGCTGCTCCAGTTATTTGGTTGCGTCAAATATATAGACATACAAACAAACTTTCCAGGATCCTTTCTTTATGTTTTCTTGTTGTTTTTTTTTTTTTTTTTTGTTGTTGTTGTTTGGGTTTTTTTGTTTGTTTTTTGTTGTGTGGGGATTTTTTTTTTTTTTGGGGGGGGGGGGAGGGGTTGTCTTTCATTTCCTGCAAAAATACTAATAGCATTTTTTCTTCATTAACTTTCCTAAAACTCCAAAGTTACTTTTGCTATAAAGGAACATGCAAAGTTTAAACTTCTGCAACTGGGTTCTTAGAAAACACCTTTGTGAATGGCAGCAGATCACCCACAGGAGGATCCCTGGAAAAATAGTGTCAGTTTAAGTGTTGTCATCAAACTTCTTCAGCCCATTAAGTTGTGCAATTTTGCATATAATTTCCAGTGTACTTAACAGAGGAGGGAAGCACCAGGACAAGGAGTGGTAAATATAAATCAACAGATAATGATATTCCTCTTTCAGTCATACTTACTACTAAAAGCATCAGAGTCTTTATGCTTATCCATTTAGAATAATATCCACCTGAACAGATATGGCTGGCAGTAATTACAGGATAAAAAATGATGGATTTGGAGTTGAAGAATTTTCCTTATTTAAAAAATGCTAAAAGCAGAGAGGTAGAAGGATATTTTCCTCTTCATTTATTTCTCTTATTTTTTTGTTTGCTTGCCTGTGTCCCTTCTTCTCTTTCAATTTTCACTAATTTGGAGAGGTGACAGCTCTGTGCTTCTGTTACTGTCTGGCCTAATGATGCAGTTTGTATTTTTGTATTCCACCTTCTCTTTCATATGCAGAGATCCAATCAATGTAATAGAACTGATCGGAACTGATGCCAAGAAACAGAGATTCTCCAAATTTCTACTTGCAGTCTTCAGTAATGGCCTTGTCTGTGGAGGGCAAAAGTGTCTAAAGAATCATGTATGTTACTAAGGCACTTAGTGTTCCTTATTATAAACACAGTAGGCTGTTTCTTTCTATAAATGTTCCTAATCATTACTACTGTTTGGTTGGGGTTTTTTAAATATAAAACTCTTATTCTTCCTGTCTACAGAATGAGACATGAGCTAATGATGCTTTGCAAAGTTCAGTCCCACTGACAGAGGAGTGATCAAAACTTAACAATATGTCAGATTCAGTTATCTCTGCTGACATTTCCAAGAGTTGCTACTAGCAATGTAATTCTGGATGTGGATTCACTTACAATTCTTCAAAATGCTCTTTAAGATACTGTATTAAAAAGGCAATGCAAAGAGAAGCTTCTTTCCACTTCTAAATACATCCTTAAATTACACCAGTGGAGTTGCAGCCCTCAAAAGTGGATCTGAATATGGCCCTAAGCATTTTTAACAGCTGTATACCAAGTCAAGGCTTGATCCTCTGTGCTCTGTGCTTCCAAACCTCCCACACAGCTGCCTCTTTCATGAAAGCTTAATCATAAGAGCAGGAGAACAGCCCAGATACTCAGCAGTGGAAAGCAATAGCAAACCCTAAACAAGAATTAGGTTGGATAGTTACCAAATGCACCATTTCTATAAATTGCCTGAATTCTGGCCTCTACTCACTGTGTGCTGTCATGCATCCATGTTGCATTGATGTCTTATGATACAGGCAGATTACCAAAAGAACTGGTAGGAAGCGACTTTATTTGGATTTGAATCCAACCCTACAGCAGTTACAAACATTAACCACAAAATGCTGTCTAGCCCAATTGAATGAACGCTTTCAAAGATTACCTCAAGTTCATTCTTACTTACTGAAAACTGATTCGTATGGTGAAAGAGACAATGCTAGATATTATATGTGTCATACAGCAGGTTACTGTCAATGCTTACAGATGGAATTGAGAGATAATACTAAAGGCTCCATTGAAATTCAGAATGAGATAAATGAGTAAAAATTGCATTTTTTCAGAGTATAATGAAGGCTTCAGGGCTCATTCTGAGCTCACTGTAGTCATACACTGCTGCAAAGCCGTTGGCATTGGAGAAGCTATACTTGATATAAACTGTTGTAACTGATATCCAAATTGTGGTTTTCCAATATTAATTAAATTGTATGACAATGTGAAAGGACATAATCATCACAATTTGAGGCTTTATTGTGGAGATATAAAGGAGGAGAATACAGGAGAAGTAATGAGGGAAAGGAATGAGATTTTCTGAGTCAGGTGTAATTCTGCTGTTTTAATTCCCTCCCCATCCCACATCCAAAATGGGTCCAAGACAGAAGATTTCTCCACAAAACCCCACAGAAGATATGAAACTCTGTGAGGAAATATCATAAATAAGTTTTTAAAAACATTTAACTTTTTGCACTTCAGCTTTCTTTTCCCCCCAGTGGAAATATTCATAACATGCTGGTTCTGGTGTTTTCCCAGAGTAGACAGTACTTCATGCATACCTTTCCCTTGGCGTCAAGCTGCACATGTTGAAGTAGCTGCTGAAACTTGTTTTACTACTGCACACCAAGTGTTCTTCACAATCCTAGCAACAACCATGTGCAAAGTAGGAAGGCACATGGAAACCTGATCTGAGGCACATGTGGGGACTGCAAACATGACCTGGACCCACAGTATTTTATCCTTTTTTTCATGTATGGAGGGATTGGAGTGTGTAAGGCATCAGTACCCAGCAAGGAGAGGAACGATATTGCCTGGCAGGGATAGCCACCTCCTACACTCCATGCCTCTGACATGTGGTGGCAAATCTTTAGATTATACTTTCTTTGGAAACATTCAGCTTCTTTACTGAGAGGGTGGTCAAACATTGGAACAGCCTTCCCAGAAAGGTGGCTGACAAGCCCCAAGTCTATCAGTATGTAGGAGGCATTCAGACACTGCCCTTAGCAACATGCTTTGGCTTTTGGTAAGCTCTGAATTGATCAGGCAGTTAGACCAGATGACTGTTCTAGGTCGCTTCCAACTGAAATAGTCTATTCTATGACAGTCTCTGCCCCTCCACCATGGTGTTTCTGTAGCTGGAACAAACCAACATTTCCTCTTCGGGTGCAGCATGTCGAGAAGCCTTGGAAGAGCTCCAGTTCCCATCCATGGCAGGTTCAGCTGTATAAAGTCCACAGGAAAGGAGCAGTTCTTTGCTCCCCTATTGCAGCTAGTCTGTCACCGTCAGCAGTAGCAGACATTTTGTATGCAATCCGTCTTGCTAAAAGCTAGGTCACTGCAACAAAGGTGTCTGACTCAAGCTCATTGTCCTGAGCTCTCATTGCAGCCAAATAAGTTTTGGTCAATATATTCAGAAGAGTTAAGGTGTGATTCGTATGATAAAATACAAGTTCCTGCTCTGAGGTGAGCAGAATCACTGACTGTCCTCTGACTGAATTGACTAGGTGAGACTGCAGAAAAGCAGCTGTAGTGTAGACGGCTGAATTATAGGTGCTCACAAACAGATGAGCTGAACCTTTGCAACTGCAGTCAGTAGAAAGCATAGTAGAACAAGCTTTTTATGGGAGTCCAAAGCACAGCAGTGCCCTCTGTCTTGCTTTCATTTGGAAATCACAGGTTTTTGGCTCAGGAGTTTTCAACTTTAAAGTTGGTAAGAAAAAAGTGACTCATTCAGAACCACTTATATTAACTTATGGTAAAAATCAACAATGAAAAACCTCATTAAATACAAACCTTCCTCCTTCAGGGCATAATTCAGTATAAGCCATTTTCACTTTTCTCATTGATAAATCCATCTAGTAACTAACTACAGAGAGAAGAGACCATCTAGACGTCACCCTATGTGTTCTTCCCTCTAAGATTCTCTTCCTTGTCACTGTGTGGAATCACATACATCCTCCTACAATAAGGAATATTTTGCCCTTATAGAGATACCATGGGGTACCTCACTTGCTCAGCGCTTCCCTTGCAGCCAGCATGAACGATAGAGCAATTTAATTTTTTTTTTTTTTTTTGGTCATTAGAGTGTTAAGAAATTACTTTTGTTCTACTAATTTCTTCAACCTCTGCAAATCCTGGCACTGATAATACTTTCTGTTGGGTTTAGGAATAAATTAGTTGCATCTAAATGAAGGATGTCTCTGACTGATCTCTACTAAAGCAAGATTTACCTGCAGATTTATTACAGCTTTCCTTTTTGTTTCCCCATGGGAAAGTTCACAAATGATGCAGCGATCTTGTTCCAGTAATACTGTGCTTAAACGCACTTCACAGATTGTTTGGTATTCAGGATGTTCTTCCTCGTGTGAAACGAAAAAATAGCCAGTTAGTAAATCCAGACTGAGATTTTCAAATAGCACGACAGTGAATGTTTAATGAAACAAATCTTGCTTGCATCTCATTCAGAAAATAGCCACCTGGAAAGTACCTGCACTGAAATAAATGCCTTAATGTGAGGATTGCAAAGCAAGAGGAAAGGGTGAATATCATTGCATTTCTGTGACTAACAGTTACTTGATCCTTATTGGTGAGCAATTTGAGGCACACTGGTTCAGTTACCCCAAGCCATGATGAAATAAATAAGTGCAAGAATCTTAATTCCTGGTTCTCTGCTTCAGTAGGTTGCTTTCCAGATTTCTGGCCTCTCTGGGAAGATGAAATTGAGGCCATACCTACAGCACCTGGCAACCAGCAGAAGCATGGCAAACCCAGGGTTTGTCCACATACTATTGTGGCCACTCCATGAGGAGCAGCCGAGCTGTGACAGTGTGGTGCTGTGCACCACTGAGTGAGCCCAGTCTCTCAGCAAGGCTAATTGGCTTGGTACCAGCCTGGGGACCACTTTTCAAGCTCGACACTAATGCAGTCTCTGCCAGTGCCATGGCTACTCTGGAGATATCTGCTTTGCACTATGGGCTTCATTTCAAAGGCATTTTCAAGTTCCAGAACTGCTGCCCAGACTGTGTTCGTCTCCACATCAAGGTTAAAAAATATGTGATATCTTGCTGCTTTTTGTGGTCATCAGCAGATCACAGCAGATTCAGTTCCCAAACAGGGCCCATCTTTTCCCGTCTTTGATGATAATATTTGCTGTAATATGATTAGGAAGCGGTTTGGTTTTAAAATCTGACTATAGCTGGAGCCATTACTTTTAAATGTTAAGTCTTCAACAGTTGGAATATTTCACCTGAAATACCAAAGTCTTTCAGTTTCAATTGCAATAACTCCTGGGGTGTGAGCAACAAACCCAATGCTCTCTTCTTCTCTGTTCCAGCTTCAGAGACAGGGAGCCCAAATAAATAAAAAATGTGGGATTTAGTTCCTGCAACCTTCCAGCTAAAACTGATGGTTTGTGCATGGCTTTCATCCCGGTACTTTCCAGCTTCCAGTTTCTGTTTCATTTATTAGTCACCTTTCTGTATTGTAAGTAGCTTTAAGCTGTAATGTCACTTGTGGAGAATGAAAATAAAAAGCTTAGTCCACAGAGACTAGTGCTCCTGTACAGCTTTTGTGGAGACTACATAGGGGCATTAGGCTTTTTAACACTAAAATGCTGATGCCTTGCAAAAGAATGGAACCTTTGCTCTCTGTGAAATACAAAGGGCCTGGTCCCAATCTTATTTATAATGAAGTAAATTAATAGTGACTGACAGGAATTCAGGAATTGCTGCACCATTTCAAGCCAGAAATGCAGCTCTTGCAGTGCTGTCTATGACCCTGGCCAGCAGCAGTTACATTAGAGAACGTGACAAGAAAGGCTTTAAAAACAATTACAGCATGACCTGCCTATGGAAAAGACTCCTTCCTAACTTCCAGTTCAAAGGTTAGTTTGTGCCTTGAAATGCGAGCATCTGTATCAATCTCTAAAGACTCAGATAGGCTACTTTTAGTCATTGTCATTTTAACTTCATTTTCTTCCATACATATCCGTCAATTTTGGTGAAATGAAGTTATTACATCATAGTGGCCATAAAGTCCCATATTAATCTCATGAGCTTGACAGAAACTGTGTATGACCTGACACATGAGATCTGGATGGAAAAGCAAACAAAAGACTTCCAGGAAAGCAAACGTGCCCTTATTCACTCCCCAGGTTAGTCAGGCTTTGTTTTACATGTGCATGGGGACACACTTCTTGTGAGCATAGCAAGATTGATCATATAGTGAACATCTGGAATTCATGCAAATCCCTCCTCAATCAAACACTAAA
This sequence comes from Lathamus discolor, assembly GCF_037157495.1. NCBI lineage: Eukaryota > Metazoa > Chordata > Aves > Psittaciformes > Psittacidae > Lathamus > Lathamus discolor. The sequence continues at coordinate 23,112,656 of NC_088889.1, read as the reverse complement.
CCCCCTGTTTTATAACATTTTGCCAGCTGTGTTAAAATACATCTGACATCATATCTGCACTCCAGCTGCCCCTGTGCCCAAAGGTTTCTTCTTCCCCAGAGAGACACACTGTCTGTCTCTACTGAGACAATCTGGAGGAAGAACAAGGGAGAGGAACCTCCTCCTGCACAAAAGAAAACCAAATTGATCATAAAACTTGTTCCCTTACAAGCAGCTGGGAAAAGTCACATACAAATCATGGCACCTTGCTTTTGCAGAAGCTTTTGTGAACATTTCCTTATGTTTCTTGTCACAAGGATTTAAACTGTCTTGGAATGATTCACAGTATTAAGAAAGTACCTCGGGAGAACTTTCTCCCTTACATACAGTGTCATAACCAACATGCCAAATCAAAAGTGACTCCATCTGAGGACATTTGGGGGACATTTGCTACAGGGAGCGGAGCAGGGATATGACCAGGGATATGATTGTGGCAGGACCATGTGGTGGAAAAACTACTGCAGCCTTATAGCCTACAAGTACTAATGGGACAGTTCATAACAGCCCTGTTCTCCCACTTCTGCTGCCCTGTACCCCAGAGTCCTGCAGCTACATCTCCTTCAGCATCTCCCCAGTCTGTTCCCAGTGCCCCTCTACCTCTGCTCTCTGGTTATGCTGTACAGGGTACATGCCTTAGTGGGGGAACTGCTCACCCAGTACTGAAGGACAAAGGAAAAACAATGGGGAACTGAAGTGAATATATCCTGGGCAAGAGACCTCCAAAAAGGTCTGAGAACCCCACTGCTTTAAAGTCACAACTGTTTTCCAACATGTCTGTGCAATCCACAGCACTGTTGTAGCCCCTCTACTGAAAAAACCCCAAACCAGTCTATTAGTTGGGAAACAAACATGTATCTTAATAAATCTATTTTTACAACAGGTAGAAATGTTGAGGATTTACTAGAAAATAATAGAAATTAGAGACTGGGGATTGTAGAAAACTTGTAAGAGAAGGAAAAGAACAAATACATAGCCTGCAGCATTAAGGCTAGTAAGAACAAAAGAACAAAGAAAATATTAGTAACGGTGCTGCTACTTTACTAGATATAAATGAGAGCAAGGATAATCTTATCCAATGAGGAAAAAAGTATTCTCTGTCAATTAGTAAAAACAGCATTAAGTTAAATTAAAGTTGAATACTGCATCTGGATTACTTGCAAGCAAATATCTCAAAAGAACTGTCTGAGGAACTGGTTATATTGTTGATTGAAAAGATCCAGAAGGCTGAAGGGAAACTAATGCTGGTCTAATATTTGGAATAGAGTAGGTGATACGACCCTGACATTCTTCCCAAGCAAAATAATGGCTGGCTAGTATTGGTTTCAATTAACTTAGGAAGAAAGGAGGCTAAAATAACAAGGCTGAGTTAGTGGGAAAAGAATCTTGTCAGACTACAAGCCCATGACTCTATAAACTTGGCTGATAAAGATCACAACGTTGATATAATGTACCATGTCTAAATGTTCAAAGGACAGCTGTATGGTCCTTTGGTTCAACGGACCATAGTATGGTTGTAGATCCCACAGTAACAAAGCCAGACATGATACGCAGTAGTTAGAATATCACTGCAGCGGCCTCTTCCCTGATGTGGCTGCATCAGGGCATGGTCTGTCAGAGGGGAGATTTAGATTAGACATTAGGAAAAAATTCTTCACTGCGAGGGTGGTGAGACACTGGCACAGGTTGCCCAGAGAAGCTCTATCTGCCCCACCCCCGGAAATGTTCAAGGCCAGGCTGGATGGGGCTTTGAGCAACCTGGTCTAGTCTGAGGTGTCCCTGCCCATGGCAGGAGGTTGGAACTAGATGATCTTGAAGGTCCCTTCCAACCCAAACCATTCTATGATTCTATGATTCTATGGTTGTGTGTCCAGTATTAAGGCTCTGTAAGGGATTTGGCTTGGGATGCATGCTATTTGATAAGTGAAAAGAAATATTGGAATCAATTTGGCACACATAAAATAAACAGTTATCTCACAGTATAATTATGGATTAGAATTCTTTAGAAAATACATTAATTTCTGGTGACAGGCTGCTGAGAGCTGTTCATCTTCCTAAATTCTGGAACATTGTTGATGATCTGAAAGGAAACCTAAAATCATTAGTGATAGAATTTGCAGATGACATGTAGAATGGGGACATGATGAATAACAAAGAAGGTAAATTCCTTGTAGGGAATGATCTGGATAGCATGATAAGTGACCAGATTACTGCAAAACCCTCTATGTGTTTTGATATGATATATGCAACCAAGCAAACCAGACATTCAGCTGTGAAGGATGAAGATTCTGCTTCGGGACTGGGAAGTAGTTTTTAAAAATGGCTCCATTATTATGAAAAATGACCATCTGACAACAGGAGGGGCTGTGGCAAAAGCCAGAATAGCCCCTATTTGGGTACATAGAATAACTGGAGATTACTGAAATATGAGGTATACTTTAGTAAACCAGGTGGATACTAGATAAATTTGAAGTAAGGGGTATGATGAGATAGTGAATGATTCACTGCAACAGCTTTCAAGATTTGTTCTTGACTCCTTGTCACTGAAAAAAAATACAGTCACATCTTTCTAAAGTACTATGGGGGATAAGGGAAGAGTGACTGACATCATCTGCCTGGACTTGTGCAAAGTATTAGGAAGTGTCCCACACAACATCCTTGTTTCTGAACTGGAGAGACACGGATTTGACAGATAGACCACTCATAGCAGCCTTCCAGAACCTAAACGAAGCCTACAAGAAACCTGGAGATGAACAAGGGCATATAGGGATAGGTCAAGGAGGAATGGCTTTAAACTGAAGGAGGGTAGATTTAGATTATGTACTGTGAAGAAATCCTTCACTATGAGGGTGGTGAGACACTGGAACAGGTTGCCTACAGAAGTTGTGGCTGCCTCAACCCTGGAAGTGTTCAGGATCAGGCTAGGTGGGGCTTTGAGAAACGTGGTCTAGTGTGGGGTGTCCCTGCCTATGTCAGGGGGGTTGGAATTAGATGATTTTTAAAGTCCCTTCCAACCCAACACATTCTATGATTCTATGACTGGCTCAAACAAGAAATCCCATGGCCAGTATTCTGCTCAAGGCCAGACTGCAAGACACCTTTTGATTCATAATCTATGAAGGCTGTTTGGGAATGTTAGAGGTTTTTATCTTCAAATATTAAATAAGACCAGCTCCAGCATGTCCAACTTGATACAGAAGTGAACACTATTTCTGCAATTCAATGAAATTGCTTCAACTATCATATGGTATTGAAGGCACTATTCAAAGCCCATGGCAGTTAGAAAGAGTTTTTACATTTTCACTGGTCTATAGGCCAGCCACTTAAAGGGAGATCCCAGGGACAGTGATTTCACCAGTCACTGTGTAAAATACCAACACAGCAATGCAGGCCCCTCCAAATGCTACCCCATGTCACTGAGATACAGCAACTGTATCTTAGGTTTATAATGGCTTATGATGTAAACAAAATCATCAGCTGAATAGCAGCAAGTACGTGCTTCAATATTTTCTGTGATCTTGCATTTATGATTTTGTACCATTTTCTTACACCACTGAAGTGTAAATTTCATGAATAAATTCTATTATCTCTGAAACTTCACTGATTACAAGCAGCATGTATGAGGTTTCAAAATAGTTAAATTCATTCTTCTCACACATCAAAGGAAGAGCTGCATGAGCAATCCATACTGAATAATTTACTCAGTAAATTTATAGTTTTAAGGTGACTTTTTAAAATAGCCACCTAAATTATTTGCTACTGCCAGATGAATCTTTTGTGGAGGTATATTTGCACACATAGTTGACACAAACTCCATATTTTCTGAGTCTTTGTGCAAGGATTTGTATCAACTATGTGTGCAAATATGCCTCCACAAAAGATTCATACTATTGGTATTGTGGGTCTGATTACATAAATAACTGTCTTTGTTCTCTCACTAGATTCCTATGCACAAACCCTACCCATCTTCTGTAAACCTGAGCAGCCTTAATATGTTTTAGCTGTCTGTGGCGAACAAAAATTTGAGAATGTAGCTATAAAATAATTGTATAATTGAAACCCATTCAGAAGTCAATCAGGTCGAACACCAGGGATATTGGGTTGCCCCCCCCCCCCCCCCCCCCCAATCCCACTACACAGCTGTTGAAAATATGCTTTCTTGGATAGATAAAGAAGTTTAAAGTATGTTTCATTTAGGCTTCTTGTTTCAATTTCCTGATTACCTTCTTGTGCAAACATGGTCCCTCTCCCTAAATCACTCCCTCTCTTTCCCAGCATTTACTTTTCCAATATTTTTACAGTGAACAATCCTACCTACTTCTCAGCCTTTGTTTTGTTACACTAAACATGCTCTTCTCTAAGATGGATTTCTCCGTATCTTTTAGCAAATCATCTAATCACATAGCTCAGATTAAATTTCTCTCTGGACCCCCAGTCATGAATTTTATTCCAGATGAAATCTTCACATTTTTTTTTTGTAAAATAACAACACTTTTCAGGCTCTAAGCACCCTGTCTGAGACAAAGTAAATGCATTGCATTTATTTTTTCACAGCTGCACTACATTGAAGGCCTATATGGTTATTAATGACTGACGTGTCTAATTGAGATTATAGATGGGTGCAGTTCCATGTTTTGATTGATCTGATGACAGAGCTGGTTTAAGAGATTCTTGCAGCCTCAGGCTTTTACTTTTGTTTTTTTTTTTTTTTAACTATGCTGAAACAGACTTCTGCTTCATGCTTACTGCTTCTGTTTCAGACCAGGAGAAGTATTTGGTACCCAACAGTTGCCATTTTTAATGCTCTCCAATATTGCTTCTTCCTAAGAATCCTTCCTTCTATTACATCCTTGATTCATCCAAGTCTTTTACCCTTTTGTGCAGCTTCTAGATAAGGAACTCCCAGCTTGCTGTAGAAGTTCTAATTTGTCCTTCAGCACAGGCATTTGCACTTTGTAATTTTTGTATTTTGTCATATTCCTTGATGGATTTGAGTACGTCACCCAAATCTCCCATCTGAAATTAGGAGTCACCCCAACATCAGCAGATACCAGACTCAATTGTAACTCTATGCCAACAGTTTCCAAGAAAACATCAAGTCAGATCTGTCCCAGAATCTTTTGGGAATGTCACTGATAGCCTCTTTTCAGTACAGTAGCTCCTGTCTCAGGAAAAATATCTCTCTCTCTTTGGCCTCTTCCTTGTGCACATTACAATTCCTGTATTACTCTCTTACCTTTTCCATTACAGTTTCATGTGTCACTATAGAAATGCTCTTAGAAAGTCAACTCACACATGGAATTTCAGAAACTAAGCAACTGAAGAGAAAGATGATCAGAAATACCACTGAACAATGTTTACTGGGATAACACTATGGTTAGGTGGCCCAGGAAAATGCTCACACTTATTGAAACACTTAAGTCTTTATTACTTGGCATGGTAACTGAGTAGGCTGGACAGAATAACCTCTTCCTAGACAATTTATATTGTTTTCTATTTTCAACCATTTCTTGATATCTGTGCCTGGAGCTAGACCAAAAGTATCCTTTGTGCTCTTAGTGACTGCTCCAAATTGCAAGATACCTAATGTGAGCAGAGCAGTGACTGTGGTGAAAATGAGCTTCTTCCCTTACTAGCAAATTGCTAAATAATACTCATGAAATTTGGGGAAAATAACAGCCTTTGTAGAATAGTTTTAAGTGCAAACAGCAGCAATACCCTTTCACTAGAGATTCAAATACAGTCTTAAGCTTTCTTGGTCTTGACTCTATTTCCCTTTAGGCATACACTTATCTGCAGGGCCAAAGGTTTCCTTCTAAGCTCTTGAATGGACTCTCAGATTTTACAGCTATTCATTAACCTTTGGTTTAAACTTTCTATCTTTAATATATTTTGGAGATGATAGATTAATACATCTGCACAGCAGTGTATCCTACTTAATAAACATGCCTGGAGACAAAGTGAGCATAAAGATATTTAAGCAAACGGATATGTGGACAAGTGGGTAAACATTTGACTGTGTGATCGTCAAAGATCATTGCATGTTATATCAGGAAAGAATCTGTCTCAGCATCTGACAGGAACTGTGAAAAACATGCTGTATTTGCATATGATATCTTAATAATGATCACAACATGGCTGAAGCCCTCACAGTTCAGACCAATCAGACTTTTAAACGAAACGTCTCAGGAACAATAGCTTACTGAAAGCAGCAAACTAATGCCTTTTTTAAAAAAAAAAAAAAGAAACTGATTAGTGAATACTATTATTCACTGTGATGATTTTTTTTTTTTTTTTTCCAAAATAACCAGGATCAAAAAGCCTTCTCCAAGTGTATTAAAAGGCTGGTCATATTCCAGGAGAAGTGTACAGAATATTACCCACATAGGCTAACAGTGGAGAACAGGAAGTCTCTGGTTGTGACTACGTAGCTCAAAGCTTTGTTTCTGAAGTGACAGGAAGCACTAAATGATCTTCCTCCACTCTAGATACAGCCTCACAGGTGACCTGTCACCAGATCCACCCTGCTTGGTGCTGAAACCAACCCCTGATGCACATTCAGACTTATGGGGTCCAGTGTGCCCTGGTGATGGTGCCTGACCAGGGATGAGCCTGTACGTGCATGTTTGACATGTAAATGAGAAAAAAGGCTGACCATGCAAGCTGGTCTCACAGCCAGGTTGGTGTGAAGTATGGGCTCAGCCCCTATATTCACAGTGCTGGCTTTCCCAGTGATGCAGACAAGCTTTGCGATGTCACCTCAATGAGACAATGAGAACTCATACCTGGTCCAACAAACCAGATGCAGGACTATGCTCAAGTCATATCCATTACATAGCAATAAGCACAAAATAATGCAACAGTATTTAGGTTACTAATTTGCTGGGAACATACCCATTTGTTGTCACAGAACCAGGTTTTTGCTGACCAAGCGTTAAGGTGGCTGAAGAAGAGAGAGTTTGCATAAGGGTCTCTACCATCTCCTGGACTAATTAAAAATAATCTCTGCTTTCTTCTGTTTCTATTACTGTTTAACTATAATTATTGGTGCTGGTCTAAAGTAGAAATCAGGTGTATTTCCCTTTTATTGCGATTACTCTTTTTTAGAGACTGAGGACTTGAAATAGATGAATGTAGCCAGATGTAGATGAGAGGTCTTCTACAAACATTCACTCTTCTTTTTTTCCCCAAGCAACTTTTCATAGGTGGTTTGAAGGACAATCATAATACTTTACCTTCATAGGAATCAGGTTTCCATATTTTGTGTGCTTATTTGTTCATTTGTTTTTTTAGGGTATGTAGTTTCTGTGCAATAATATCCATTGATCATACTGAATTGCAAAAATATGTCTCAGTACTGTTGTTTGATTGCTTGACTTTTGACTGGCTTCTGGTCCTGTTTAGCTGAATTATGGACTGAAGAGGCCTGCAGCCTGACCCTTCTCCAAGGGTATTTGGCTACCTCTTCAATAACCCTTTCTTTGCATGACTTTTCAAATAAAAAGAAATTATGAACTCAGCTCAAACACTAATACAGATTTTATTTTATTTTTCCTGAGAAAAGCATAAGCATAAAGAACACTTAATCAAGCAAAACAGACAAAAAAGTTATTTTTTTTTTCTGGATAATTTATAGTCCAGTTTCTTCTTTTGTTGTTTCAGAAAAGAAGGAGGAATTAAAGTAGAGGCTCATTACTCAAAATGGCAAGAGTCCCATTAGGGAGGGACAACAGAAGGAAAACATGGCCATAATTTTACTTATTTTATGAGAGATGAGCTCTTCCATAGTTCTCTGAGCAGATGATGGTAAGTTCAATATAAAGAAATACAACACCAGTACTATAAATAAGAAAGAGAATGATTACTGATATCGTCTCAGGAGCATCATATAGAAATAAATTCACTTTCTGCTACATTCTGGTGTGCTACTCACATATACTGAAGTAGCATACCTGGGAGGGCATAAGGTGAAGCACCTAGAGTTGGAGAGGGTATTTCAGCAGCTCCCAGTTTTGTAATGGGATATTTTTGGGGTGTCTACCCACACTGGGAAGCGTAGGTCAGGCTCAGGCACACTAAGCCCAAACTTTCCAGCTGTGTAGTTGGTTTCAGCTCAGAAGTAATGTTCCTGCAAAATATAGCATCATCTCATAAGTCAGAGAACTGTGCTGCAAAGGGTTTCCCTTAGCTGCTCTCTGGCTTTCTGTGGTCACAAGCCATATAGGGATGAGTACTCACACACAAACATCTACATGTTTGCAAAATGGCTTTTCTAGCCATGTTGTTTCAGAACAGTTCAAGTCGCACTGAAACTGCCTAAATAACAGGATTGATATTCAGAAGAGTATATTCAAAGGACACAAAGACTTTTTCGAATTCTGCTCAGATGGTACATAAATGGACCTATTGAGTACTTATAGATCCTTCCTGCAGATACTGAACACTTGCAATGTGTACCCTGAGTATCTTTTGAAGATTGGTCCCAGCGCAGAGGTGCCTGATATAGAACTTCAGCTTTGCATGGGCTTCCTTTGCTTGTGGCTACTCGCCACTTGCAGCATCAGCTACAGTAGCCAGAGACTGACAGCTCTTTAACAAAATTCCGTAATTTCATTAAGCACAACAATAATTATGAGAAGTGCTAAAAATGCTTTGTTTGGCTTGTCTCTAAGCTGCTGTAATGGGGGGAAGGGAGGCTTAAATAAGATGCTTTTTTTCCGTTTTCAGCCTGCTTATTAATTGTAAAGGAACAAAAGGGTCTAAACCCCCCTTATTTGATCCTGTCATTGTCTGAAAGCAAGGGAAATGTCCTTGGGAGGAACAAACAGTCAATCTGTGTATAAAGACAAAGCAGAAAAAATTGCAACCCTGATAAATTACAGAAAATAATTATGAAAATTGAAAAATGAGAAAAAAATCCCAAAATATTGTTATGGTCCAACCAGAGAGCAAATGTTTTCACGTTTTATTAGCAGTGTAGGGATTATAGCAGTATGCAGTCGTCTCTTAAACTGACAACTCTGCATGATTCCTTCATGTAATTTCAATGAAGCTGGATAACCTGTGATTTACTAAACTCTCTTCAGTTAGCAAATCTCTTCAGGATTTCCCAGCATACCAACATGGTCATACCAGTGTGTGTCAACTATAGATTATCCTCTCGCTCGGCTCTGAGCTATGATGCTATGTGTGTGTACAGCTGTGAATATAAATCAACCTCTGGCCTGTCAGGTAATGCACACACGAAACCAGCCAAAACTGACTGAACTTGGTTTAGAACGACTGGTGGAAGAAACGATCATTCTGTTTATTAGCACTTCTTGACTAGAAACAGGCAGTATTAGCAGTACAGGGAAAACAACAGTGTTAGCGCTGGATGCTGCAATACTACTAAAACTGATTAACATAAATTGAGAGCTGTTTTGCTACTTTTTAAGTAGTTCTTTTTGTTTATTAATTTAGGAAAAAAAAAAGAAAAAAGAAGGTACAAGTACTCAGTAGGTCCATTTATTCAGATAAGCTACAAGGTTGGAACCAGGGAGAAAGAGCCAGGAACCAAATTTGTCTTTCTTAAGATTTAGGCTGGCCTCTTCAACGCCAGGTTATCTTTCCAAGGAAATAGTAGATTAAAAAATTATAGTGCATGAAATTCAAATAACTCTATTACATTACTAGAAGGAAGTGCAGCAGGAGGGCCAGGAGACCTGCTTGGATGGATAAGGAGCTCCTGAGAAAAATTCAAAGGAAAAAAGAGGCTTATAAAAAATGGAAGCAAGGACAGGCGGCCTGGGTAGAGTACAGGGATGTTGTCCGGGAAGCTAGGGACCAGGTCAGGAAGGCTAAGGCCCAGTTAGAATTAAACCTAGCCAGGGATGTTAAGGATAATAGAAAGGGATTCTGCAGGTACATAGCAAACAAAAAACAGACTAGGGACAAAATAGGGCCCCTGAGGAAGCTTTCGGGAGAACTGTCTACCCTGGATTTGGAGAAGGCTGAGGTTCTTAATTACTTCTTTGCCTTGGTCTTCACTGGCAAAGGCTCTGACTGCACCACCCAGGTCTTAGAAGGTAGACACAGGGACTGTGAGAATGAAGACCTTGGGCCCACTGTAGGAGAGGATCTGGTTCGAGACCATCTTCAAAATCTGAACGCACACAAGTCCGTGGGACCTGATGGAATCCATCCGCGGGTGCTGAAGGAGCTGGCGAATGAAGTTGCTAAGCCACTGGACATCGTATTTGAAAAATCATGGCAGTCAGGTGAAGTTCCCTACAACTGGAAAAAGGGAAATATAACCCCCATTTTCAAGAAGAGGAAAATGGAAGACCCAGGGAATTACAGAGCAGTCAGTCTCACCTCTGTGCCTGGTAAAATCTAGGAGCACATTCTCCTGGAAGGCATGCTAAGGCACATGAATAACAACAAGGTGCTTGGTGACAGCCAGCATGGCTTCACTAAGGGGAAATCCTGCCTGACCAATTTGGTGGCCTTCTATGATGGGGCTACAGAATTGATGGATAAGGGTAAAGCAGTTGATGTCATCTACCTGGATTTGTGCAAAGCGTTTGACACTGTCCCACACGACATCCATCTCTCTAAATTGGAGAGGTATCAATTTGATGGATGGACCACTCGGTGGATAAAGAACTGGCTGGATGGCCGCACACAAAGAGTTGTGGTCAATGGCTCGATGGCCGGCTGGAGACCGGTAACGAGTGGTGTCCCTCAGGGATCGGTGTTGGGACCGGTCTTATTTAACATCTTTGTCAGAGACATGGACAGTGGGATTGAGTGCGCCCTCAGCAAGTTTGCCGATGACACCAAGCTGTGTGGTCCGCTTGATACGCTGGAGGGAAGGGATGCCATCCAGAGGGACCTTGACACGCTTGTGAGGTGGGCTGATGCCAACCTTATGAAGTTCAACCACGACAAGTGCAAGGTCCTACACCTGGGTCGGAGCAATCCCAGGCACAGCTACAGACTGGGCAAAGAAGAGATTCAGAGCGGCCCTGCAGAGAAGGACTTGGGGGTGCTGGTCGATGAGAAAATCACAGAATCACAGAATCCCAAGGGTTGGAAGGGACCTAAAAAGATCATCTAGTCCAACCCCCCTGCAAGAGCAGGGTAACCTACAGTACATCACACAGGAAATGAACATGAGCCGGCAGCGTGTGCTTGCAGCCCAGAAAGCCAACCGTATCCTGGGCTGCATCAAAAGGAGCGTGACCAGCAGGTCGAAGGAGGTGATCCTGCCCCTCTACTCTGCTCTCGGGAGACCTTACCTGGAGTATTGTGTGCAGTTCTAGTGTCCTCAACATAAAAAGGACATGGAACTGTTGGAACAAGACCAGAGGAGGGCCACGAGGATGATCAGGGGACTGGAGCACCTCCCATATGAAGATAGGCTGAGGAAGTTGGGGCTTTTCAGCCTGGAGAAGAGAAGGCTGCGTGGAGACCTCATAGCAGCCTTCCAGTACCTGAAGGGGGCCTATAGGGATGCTGGGGAGGGACTCTTTGTCAGGGACTGTAGTGACAGGACAAGGGGTAACGGGTTAAAACTTAAACAGGGGAAGTTTAAATTGGATATAAGGAGGAAATTCTTTCCTGTTAGGGTGGTGAGACACTGGAATGGGTTGCCCAGGGAGGTTGTGAGTGCTCCAACACTGGCGGTGTTCAAGGCCAGGTTGGATGAAGCCTTGTGTGGGATGGTTTAGTGAGAGGTGTCCCTGTCCATGGCAGGGGGGTTGGAACTAGATGATCTTGAGGTCCTTTCCAACCCTAACTATTCTATGATTCTATGATTCTATGATTTGTGTGGTTTTTAATCACTGCTCTTGATACAGCTGATATCTCTTTAGGAAAGCTGAGGTTAAGGAAATATCAGTTGCTTTTCAGCCTGTAGTGAAGAATTTGTGAGGCCATATATTTCATTTCCATGGTGAAAAACCATGATGTCACTGTTTAGAATTATAATTTTATTATATGTTCAAACAAATAAGTGAATTACTAAAGCAGCAATGAATAGACTAGATTCCATTTAAAAGTTCCAAACTATTTTATGATTCTACGAAAAGTCTGAGGCTATGTTCTTAGCTTTGGTGTCTCTAAATATTTCTATCAAAAAATCTGCTTAAGTAGAAATATGTGCGTGTAAATTAACAACAGTCTGGACCCTTTTGATTAATGGATGCCTTGGATGAAACACATAACTGATACCTGGTAAGGATCTATGCACCGATTACTTTGCCAAATTCATTACAAATCCATCACTTTAGTTGAAGGAAGCTTAATTGTTTGGTGTTACTGTATAAGAAATGGTATACAATCACACCCTCCCCCCTCTTGTAATACAGTAGGGATGAGCAGAATGGTAACATTTCCTTGACTTTGTTCTTAAAAGATAAACTTTTGGGCTGGCCCAAAAGATAATAAACATATTTACCCTTCAGATATCTGTGCCTATTGTCCCAGATTGATTGCTATAGGATGGTTGTATTAAACTAAAGGGATCACTTCTGATTCTCCATTGTATTCTTCTATTCATTTATAATAAAAGTTTTATAAAGTTATAATATAAGTTTTAATACTTCCCAGAACTTTTGTCATTCCCCAGCAAGAACATGGGGATATTACAGCTAGATAAAGATTCTTTGGTGCAAAAAAACAAAGCGGGGGAAGATGCAGGATATGAAACAGCAACAGGGGGGCCAAGAGACACTTTCTCACACTTGCAGCCTTCTCCTGCTCTTGCTTGTTGAGCTTGACCATTGGCTTCTGAAAAGCTTGAAGATCCCACAGGCAAATGCGAATCTTCATGGCACTCTTCCATGGGCTCTGCATGAATCCCTGAAAGATAAACTGGGTTTCATTTTGATGGTTTATTTTCAGTGTGCCCTTAAAGACCTGGCAACCAAGTTTATCTTTAAAAACAATATCTATGCATGTTTCATTCATTTCCCAGTGACTGGTTATTTTCACTGAAACTGTCATCTTCAATATTTAGCTGAGCTTAAAGCTCCTTCCCTGAAAATACTATAAAAATAAGCTTAGGTGACACGGTGAATTTGCAATGATTTCTCTTCCACAATAGTAGTACTTAGTCTGTTCAGATGCTGGCCAAGTACTATCCAATAAAATGCACAGGGGTAGGACTCAGTCATCTTCGTTATGGCATGGGAGTACTTTCCTACTGAAGTGCCAAGTGGCCTTTTGATTTCAGTGGAACTTCTTGCTGGGTAAAATGTTGTTACTTAATATGAGCAAGTGTAACCAAATCATCCCCATCACTGCTGCATGTATTATTATATCCTAACTACATAGATTCTTATCTTGACAAGCCATTTTTAATGGGGCAAAAAGTTCAGTTTTAAGGAGGATTAAAAAAAAACATTGCTGAAAAGATCAAATATGCATCTAAACCCAAGCCATGAACACCAGTGGACCTACAGGTTATTGGAAGACTCTGAGCTTGGATCGTTATACATTTTGACACTTAGATTGGGATGCAAAGTAAATTTTGATACTTATTTGGTATTTATTTTCTGTAGAATCTGGTTTGTTGTCATCTGTTGCAGCTGAACCCAGGACACTTGTGAAGACTGGCAACAGTATTACTTTTTTCTTTGGAAAATGTTGGTGAGATTTAAACATTTCAGATGAAAATAACAATTTCTCGAAAAGCTTTATGGATATTTTTGACATTTTTTTCATTGTGTTTTCTTTTCATGTTAGATGTTGTTAGTTGACATTATATGAAATAGACAAATGGATTTTTAAACTTTAATCTCACTTTGGTGTGGTGTTTAATCTTGAAACCTCAGTATATTGTAAATGACGTACATTCTTTCTTTGTGGCCACATCTAACACGGAACGTCTATATTTGTATTGACTTAGTTAACTTACTCCTTTAGTCAATTCTTACTTTGGTATTTACTGGTATCATCTTACTCGGTATTTACTTTCCATAATGAAGGATTCCAGTTTGGCTGTGGCCATTAGGTCATACTTTAACTAGCTGTCTTAAGAAGGAAAGCATGACATACAGGTAAAAATCTATAAACCAGCAGGGAATCTCTGTCACCAACCAAAGCACTGAGTCTACTCAAATATACAATGAAATTTCCAGTGCTGGGTGACACATAATTCCAAATGTTCTTGCCTAATGACTAATAGTAGCTTATGACACCATTTATGGAACAATTACCACCATTCGTTTTATACTGAGAGGATTATCAGCTTTTGGATTTAGAATAACAAAACCTAATTTCATGGAAACTGGGGAGGTGTAGAAATGTTATCTCCTCGTCTGTGTTTATTCAGTGATAGCATTGTTTAAAGCTCATGATCCTGTCTGCATCTGCCACTGCAGCTGGCCTAGCCAGCTCACCAGTCTTTATTTAGCTGGATATTACAGCAGTAACATTTCATTACAGTTGTGCTTGGAAGAAGTCATAGTCCATTGATTTTATTGAAGCTAACTTCTAGTTTACTTCCATTTCAGGGAAAAGGACAGCTGTTTTAATATGTACTTGGTGGAACACCTAAAAGGTTTTAGTGTTAATTAAGTAGGGAGGAACTGTTTCTAACAATCACCTTTTTGTAAATGTGAAGCGGGTCTATCATGTTTCATTGTTGTTATACAAGTCAGAAATTGGCCAGTGCAAACACCAGCAGGCTGAAAGCACCATGTGGTACTTCGGTGTGTGACTTCTTTGGACACCAAAGACTTGGTTAAACCTGCAGGACTCCACAAGGGGAGGGCACGTTTCGCTGAGAACCTGTTCCCATCTCCCTGCTTTCCCTAGTGTGGGGCCCAAGCTTATGAAAAAGGGCTTGATGTGAAAAAAAAAAAATTCCTATTTCTAACATTAATTTTAATAGATAGAGTCCATTCAGCTTAAAGTTCAATGTGAAACAGAATAGTGTGGGCTAAACCCATCCTCTGCTGCTCATGCACCACCTATAACAAGTCAAGTCAGTGAGCAGGCATACAACACCACAGAGCATTTGTCCGTGTTTTTTATCAGATTATCTAATGCTTCAAGTTTTAGCACTTCAGCTCATACACTGTGCAGCTGCACTGTGCTGAGCTACTTGACATTTAAAACCACAAATGGGTCAAGAAGCTAAACAGGCCCAAAACTCAATTGAATGAATGCCTTCAAGCCAAAGCAGTGTGGTTTGTCTCAGCAGAGATCCTCCTGCAAGACTCCAGCTCATGGGTCAGACTGTCCTAATGACCTCTAGGCTGTTTCCTGAATCCTCACACGGTTTGGGGTTATGTAAAAAGGAGCAGCTCCAGTTTTGAGGCATTCAAATGACTATGTGAATCGTTGTCTGTTTTCCTCCCCCACTTATCCACGTGATGGTGCTATTTAAGAACAGGGGAGGACAGGCTATGCGCATGGAAGAAGGCTCACAGCCCACACTCCGTAAAAACTATAGATATCGATGGGAGTTTTGCCTGAGTAGTAACTGCAGTTTTGACCCTAGGATTTGGTGCATGACCACGCATTTTTATTGCTTCTGCATAAATGCAGAAAAATGGCCACCTTGTCTACTTAATCATACGAAGCATTTAAATCTGTCATCTCCTTCTGCATGTGCAGGGAAAAAAAATCGCATTCAACCATGACTGCATGAAATTACTCGGCAAAGCAGCTGCATAGACTTGCTTTGGTGCTGTTCATGTTGGAATATTTTTATCACTTAAATTCCTGTTTTACAACTGAGACCTTCAAATCGGTTCTCATCTTACTGGAAGAGAGGCAATACAGTATGGGTATGGCACCAAATCACCTGAACGTAACTTTGTCTCTAAGTGCTGATTCCCACTTTACTTCCACAGCATTAAGTGGTCAAACTTTGCTTTTGCAAAGTGATAGACTCACAGAGCTTCACCTTTCTCAGCTGCTTAGAATCTGACCCTAGTGACAATGATGAAAGGGACAGAACATGTCTTGTTCATTGTGCTTGTGATGCTGGATCATCTATTTGATAATTTAGTTATTTGGCGGGTGAAATAATGGCTATTTTTAATGTAGAATCAATTTAGCATTACCAAAATGAGATACTCAAGACCTTAAATATTATAAACAGAATGCCTTTTGGCAGAATCAGAGATAATTAATTTCCTACTCTAATTTAATACTTTCATCATCTATGTATTTGTAAGCTACATCTCCAAACCCAGCTAGCTACTTTGAGTGAATAACACACATGTGCAAACATCTGTTTATGTTTATGGTCCAATGGCTTCTACTTACTGGTCCAGGAAACCTCAGTTCAGGTCTCAGCTGTGTAATACTCATTTGCCAATATTGCAGGGTAGAATAAAGTAGATGGGTGCCTAAATGAAAATGTGACTCTTTGTGCTTGAGTGCTCTATGGGCAAGCAGGAAAAGGGGCCCTGTTAGGCAATTCTCTTTCCCCACCTCAGAGCCACAATAAGACATACTCCTCCTTCAGCTCATTCGAGACAAGCCTGTATTACAGCTTTTCATGCATCAATAGCTACTAGCTGGAAATGCGTTGTTTTACACATATTTTCCTGTTCTGGGAAAAAAAAAAAAAATATTCATTTCCACTACTGAGCAGAACAGCTTCTCAATATGATTACTCTTTCCCATTGACAGAGGATTTCTGAACGTAACAGAACATGTTCTCTTTTGCCTGCAGAATATACTTTATTTTTGGAGCTTTCAAGGAATTTCAAAGCATTGACCAAGGCAGATAAATAAGAATATGAATGATAATATATACAAGTAATTGCATCATCACTTTAGCTGAAAATATATATTTAGGACCTGCCCTGTACTAAATTCATGCAGGCATATAAGACAGGTTTTTCCTAAGTTAACTGGAAATAAATGAAACCATCTGTTCCTAAAGTATTGCCTGCTTTCAAGTAGGTAGCTGAACTGCAAATGTAATAGGAGTGAATATGAAGTAGAGTAAGGTTACAATATGGGTTGTAAAGCTGAGCAAGCATCCTTTGTCAGTACATCGTGAGCACATGGTTCTGTTGCTCATGTGTTATGATATGACCTTGGTCTTACACAGCAATTTTTTATTATCCTATGGAGTGATATAAAGCTTACCTAGCTTTTCAAACACAGTCCATCAAATAACCCCTTCTGTCTTCTCTTCACATTAAAGTCTAGAGTGATTAATTTCACTTGTAATGAAGTTTTATAAGAAACTTAAAAGCAGAACTGTTTTAGCACCTGGCTTATCAAATCTTTCTAAGTGCCACTAGTGGAGTTTCAGAATATAAATCTCTGAGACACAGATTCAACAAACAAACCATAATAATCGAAGATCAAGCAGGGATCCACAGCCTAGGACAGATAAAATCATGTTGCAGATAAATACAGAAGACTATCGTAAATATCACTTAGTTTCCTTGAAAAGCTAATAGCAGGAATTGAGAATTCTATTTTAGATTGAAGTAAGCAGTGATGTAAAACTTCAAGCAAAGCAATACTAGTCTTTGTTGATAGCTGAATGAACAAACCAAAACCAATTTAATAAGTGTCCTGCCAAATTCTGAGAAAAAGGTGTAACACAAGACTCCAATGAAAGAATTGAGAGCAAGGAAATCTTCGGTGTCTCAGTGGGAAATAGCTTTTTTTTGTCCTTTCGAATCCATTAATTTTATGTTTTAATCTGAAAAACTATATCAGAACAGTTTATACCTGGATCAACCTGTTGCCTTGAAACATGCTTTTGACAGAGACCCAGGCCTCAGAATAGCTCAGGGTTAAATCTGGCATACTCACTCTAACTTTTCGCAAATAATTTTGTGTTGGACTTCATGGGAATATGAGCATCCTTGCACCCTGCTGTCCCCTGTGCTGCACCAGTCTATGCCTTCTCAGTTTGTGCCATGCAAACCATGTAATCGTCAGACCAATTAATGAATGAGGGATTCCTATGCTTACTTTCTTCTTATTATCTATCCCTAAAGCATCAACATCATCACCAGCAGAAACAATAGGATGGGTTAGATGAACATTTCACATGATCCATCAACATCCTTTTTGAAATGCTGTCCCACATTCAGCTCTCTCCTTTTGCATTTAGACAAAAGTCAGCATGTCGACAGTGAAACTGCAAGTTGTATCCTGCCAGTTCTTTGACAGCCTTTCATCTGAATCTTGCTTCTGCTCACTAACCCTCAACAGTGAGGAATGAGGCAAAAATTCATAGAACCACAGAATGGCTAAAGTAGAAGCGGATTTCTGGATATCACCTGGTCCAACCATCCTGTTCAAGCACACTCACATAGTGCAGGCTGCCCAGGATTGTGTTCAGATGACTTTTGAATATCTCCAAGGACAGAGACTCCGCAATGTCCCCGGGCATCCTGTGCCAGTGCTTAGTCACTCTAACAGTAAAAAAAAGTTTCCTGATGTTCACAGGGAAACTCCTGTGTTTCAGATTGTGCTCCCTGCCTCTGGTCCTGTCACTGGGCATCACTAAAAGGAGCCCGCCTCTCTTCTCTTTGAACCTTCCCTTCAGGTATTCATACAGTTTAATAAGATCCCGCACTCAGCCTGCTCTTCTCTAGGCCAACAGTCCCAGCTCTCTCAACCTTCAAGGAATATCTTAAAATTAAGGAACCTCTGAAGCAGGCAAAGGAAACAGGAGGTTTATAAAGCCATCATCAAAGGACAATATCCTCTCTAATCTAGTAATTACATTAACTTCTCCAAATCAGGTGAGAGAAAAGGATGTGTTGCTGGAATTTTACAATCTGACTCCTGGAATTTGAATGCTGAGACTTTAGGGAAGCATCTACACAGAATCCATACAGCTATGGCAGAGCAATTATATCAGGGATGGGGCCTATAGTATCCAAAAGGACCCTGGAGTGTCCATCCAGAGTCTTCAAGTCCTCTCTTCATCCCTGGTAGAAATAGAGATATACGATGGAATAGAAGCAGAGTGAAAAAAACTACATTAAAGCAAATATTTGTCAAAAAATTGATTCAGTGTTTCTCAATTTGAGATAAATAAGTCCTCTGTGACAATTCTTTATCAACAATTTCAGGGCCAAAACTGAATATCCTAAACAGAATTTGTATTCATACCAATGTTAAAAAGGCATTTCAACTGCAGGTATTTGAGCCTCAACCTTTACTAAAAAAAAATAAAAATGTTTTAGTAAGCACATTTAGTTTTCAGCTACCTGTACATAAGACATTTGAGTAAGAATGAAACTGTCTTGTCTAGGACCATGGAGAATATGAATATAGAACCATAAACAAATAAAATGACACCTAAATTTTAACACTTAATTATGGCTTTGTTACAGACTCTCAGATTTATGGCTAGTGATTTGTAAGAGCAGCTGTGTACTGAAAAATGAAGAAAAATGGGCAAACTTGTTAATTTATTGCCAGAGACTAGACAGTGGGAAGTAAATAAACTCTTTTCTTTTCATATTAGCAGTGGATAAGCTCCTTGTATTTGTCTTCATCTTTGACTATACCTTTAGCTGGTACATTTTTCAAAATGGGAGCTTTCCCCATTCCCTCACAGCTCAGTCCCCAGCCTGGCTCATTCTGCTTGCACAGCACAGCAAAGGATGAAGAGCTTCCGAATACCTCAGCCATCTCCAGCTGCCAGGGGAATTTGAGGTAAGCCAAATGTAATTTGCACACTGGAAGCTGGCCAGCGCACCACAACTATTATCTCCAGTTTTGCAAAAAGGACTATGGGAATGCTAATTAACACAAGTGCCCAAGACCTTGGTTTTATGTGTCTTCTGGACGAAGGACATGGAGCTGGAGAGAAGCACAGAATGTCTAATGAACGTGGAGGGTAGTTAAGTTGTTGGCTTTTGGTGGTCGTGCTGTGCTCAGAGGCATATGGCACGTTTCATGATATGAAGAGAAGGGAGAAATTACTCAGAGTCATGACCACCTCATTTTGTAGCTGATTAGCTAGATGATGACTTACATGCAAGTCTGAAAACAAGTAGCTTAAATGAGAGTATTTTGATTTAGATTTAGGCAAGTATTTGAACATAAGCCACCACACTAAAATATGGCACCTATGTATGTGTTGTATGCAACAGAAAGGCATTTTGGCTGTGATTCTGTAAAGCCTCCCACCACTTCTGGTGCCCAAACCCCTAAAAACCATTTTGTTCTCTGAGTTGTTTCTACTCTTTAAAGAAAAAACACAAATATACATTACAAAGCTGTCTGACAGACTTGAATTTTGGCCTCTATCTCATTGTTTCTGCTAGCTCATCAACAAGCTAATTTTAGACTGTAAACCCACGTTTTGCTCCTTATGTATATCATGATTCTCTGTATGCAAAAGCCAGAGTTTGGTTGTGCTGAAGTAGAGAATTCAGGCAGACTAAAAAACAGAAGATACCTCAAAATAAAGATATGCACATAAATGAGCTTTCTTTTGTATGAGTGAGCTACATTCCTGCAAATGACAAGAAAGACTTACTGTTGGAGGATGGGCAAGGAGATTAAGCCACCAGAGGGAGATGCAATATGCATTTGACTGGGGTTAGATGAAGAGAGTGCTTTATACTATAAATTCCGTTATGGCAGTTATAGATAGCATAGTATCAGTGATCTTTATCGCAAATGAGCAGGGCTTTTAATTTTCTTTTTCATAACATGTAAGATATGTACATATATGACAAATAGAAATAACATACAGAGGCATAATTGAGTTTAATAACATGTTTAAGTCCATGTTCATGCCACAATATATTCACATATATGCATGGCAGTTGCTACATGGCTCTTCTACTACAAATGGCTTATGACCACAGCTCACAGTTCCCACTCTGTGTCTTTGTGGGATGACCAGCAGCAGGGCTGTGATGATATGTGATGATATGGTGGCTCCTGGGTAACAGGAATTCCTGAATTCTGGGTGAAATGTTGACAGCCATGGGTTTGGGCCATGCTGCCATTTCCCTCTATGCCCACAGCCATCTTGATAATGAGATACTGGTCTTCTTGAGAACCTGTGTGGGCCATGATTAAAGCTGACCTTCCTCTCAGCTTTCCAGGGCATGTGACAGGTGTCTTATAGCTCTTGGACATATACTTTGTTAAATGGCTTACGGGTTAGGAAGATTACCCCCTAATTTGAGGCATAGTGGCAGGCTGTTAATGGGTGAATGTCAAGCACAGAGGAACCGCAATCATTTTGAGGGACAGGATTAGAATTTAAAATCTGGTTGACAAATGGGTGAAATGAGCTGAGAAAAGCTGGATGTAGTTCAATGAAAACAGAGAAAAGGGAACGCTTCTAAGTGGAGATAATGAACTGTACAAACACCGGATGCAAAACGTCTGCTGGGCATCAGCCCCGTGAAACAGGATCTGGAGGTTACCAAGGTTCACAGACTGAACTTGAGTCAACATTGTCACACAACTGCAAAAAATAAATGTTATAGTGGGCTGTGTAAATAGGAGGGTTGCACATTAAAGTCAACTGAAGTAATCCTTCCATGCAGCTATGCAAGGATAGTGTTTGTCACTTGATATCCTTGGCACTGTACTTTAAAATTGAGGTGAGCCAATGCAACGGTATCAGATGGAGAGCAACAAAAATATTCAACAGTCTAGAAAATGGGTCCCTTTTGGAAAAACTGCATAGCTTCAACAAGAAAAGAGAAGATAACAGAGACGCGAAAGTTTGCTGCAAAGAGAGAAAACCCTCTATGGTTTGGATGAAGATTAATGAGTTATTGACTAACTTGCAGGCAAAAGAGATGAAGGGTAAACATCAGAAAAAAAGCTGTAGGCGATAAATAGCAGGAAAACAGAAGAGATTTACATGAAAGATAGTAAAATTTCCATCATTTGAGATTTTCAAAAACAACGTAAACAAGTGAGTTGATCTTATTTGGGGGGAGAGAAACAGACAAGACAACCTTAAACAGGACCTTATAGCCCAACTTCTTGACAGTATTATATATCTTCTTGAAATGAAAAGAAAAAGGGCTTCAGCAAATATTTGTTTGAATTAGAGCTACTCATAAAAGCAGTAGCATAAAATCAGATTTTTTTTTTGCTGTATATAATAAAATCTTCCTGGTTATCAGATGCTTACAGACAACAAATAATATTCCAGAAAAAAAATAGGTGGAATTGAGAATTATTTAGATTAGCCAGAAACTAGAGTACTCAGGGTGTGTAGGGATCCACTTTGTTCTGGCAGGCAGATGAACCACACAAATTAATAAATCCTTTCTTGTCTGAATTCTACAACAAGGTGACCCCAGCACATTTCTTTCTCAAGTAAAAGTAATAGCTTTTTGGTTGTTTTCTCTGTGTGTCTGATTTGAATTTAAAGCACAAACATCCTGGCACTGCTGTACTCTGGATCTGCCGTACATTCTCTGAGAATAAAAGCTCCACGCCTCCCTTGTTTACACCCCTTCCTGGCAAACTCCCAAATGCTTTGAGTCCAGTCCAAAAGTACTTCAAACAGAAACCATACAGCTATGGGGGAAAATTTTTTCTTTAACCAAACATTTCTACAGTACAATTAAACAAATATTTTTTTAGGTTTGCTATTAAATTGTATTAGCATCCTACTCAGTAATACAGCCAGTTGGACTTCTCTGAGTGACAACCAAACAAACAATGTATTGAAACAAGCAGAAAGCCCAACAGAACATATTCTGGGAAAGATTGTCTGAGTGGGGTAGTCAACACTGGTAGGGCTGCAATGCTCCCAGCTGCTCCATCCCACCACTTAAACTCCATATTCTGAGGTTTTTTGTGCTTCCTCTTTTAAGAATATTTATTCATTGTGCTTGTGATTAACGAATCTCTTCATTTGGGGATGTCAGTTTTTGTGGTTCCTTTATATCCTGCACATAGAGATTTGTTCAATGAATGACAATTACAATGGAATCATTGTCTCAAAGAATGAAAGGCAGAAAAATCATTGTTTCGACTTTTATTATTTTTTCTTCTTTAAGATTAGTAATAGAATCCAGAAACATAGACCCAGACAACTTAACTCTGGTGGAAACCAGTTTAATATTGTTATTAGTTCCATTCAGCCCCCTCGAAGGATTAAAAGGTCATTTGTTTTATGTTACAAACCTCTCTCCAATTTATGTACATCTGACATGTTGGTCGCCTTGCAGGGAGGCAGCTGGAAATGGAGGAAGGATGCAAGCACAATGCAATGGCCCTGTCAGGTCTGCAGATGTTAACAAGACCCTGTTCAGCTGAAGCTTGGTTCCCCCCATGCCCAACCCCTTTCCCCTGATGGAACCCAAGGCCAGATCCAATGGCAAGCTCAGGCTTTGAATGAACCTGAGCCCAAAAACCCACCACTGTAGAACAGAGAAATCCCCACATGCTTCATCTCAGCGTCATGGAGGTGATGTTTCCTGGGAGCCTGAGCTGTCCTCTCCTGGCAGTCACAGCTGTAAGTTTGACTTCAGAAACTGTTTGCTCCTGGATGGGAGCATGACATTGTGCAATCATGTGTATGGGCATCAAGACTGCCACTGCTTTCACAGCATTTCTTCTGCTTGGGAATCACTCCAGCAAGACTGGAAGTTTGCCGACGTGTGTCGAGTTTTGGCTGCCTTAGATAGATACGACCCCCTTAAAGAGAAAGACAATTGAAGATGAAGGAAACAAACATGCTTTTTTTCCTAGAAATATTTTCATTTCCTTCCTTGAAAATATTGACTGGCAACAGAAATTAAAACAAATCAAGAAAAACCTCCAGAACATAGATTTTAATAAAATCATTCGTTTCTTTTAGAGGGAGAAGTTTTCTCCCCTGCCCCCCAGTTTTTGTCAGAAACACTGCCAGACAGCTGCCAGCTGTAGAACTACACTCAGACAAGCCAACTGCTTTTTAGATCTTTGGAAATGAATGTTGGAGGTACTTTGTTATGCTTAGCTGATTTATCTGGGCACAAAAGGAGAGCAGGCACTCTGATGTAGATTAAACAGACATTTTGGCGGTTGAGATAATTTCAGTAGTGCAGTCATGGGATTCATTACTTAAGAGTTATCCATCAATTTGACGAGCCCAGAACTATGAAAAACAAACAATCCACAGTCTGAATGGATTTCTAAAAAGAAATAAATTAAAAGAAAATAAAACGAAGAGAGAAAGAAAAGGGAAGGACACAAACACCTGCACCACATTGTGCTTTAAATTCAGCCTAAGGATTCTACTTAAGGTAATGGTTTGAAGCCCAGCGTTTCACAAAGTAATTTTCTCAGGCACTGTACTGACTGCATCATGGCAGAACAATCTCATCGGGGCATAAGAACAGTGAAAATATTCAGTGCTGGGCTTTCCTGCATTACAATGAGGTACAGAGCAGAAGCCCTGCTGGAAATCACTCTGCTGTCTCAGAGAAGAGAGCAGCTCACTCTGTCGACTGGGGGATGACTGTGGTGTCCCGCGTAGAACCAAGCTTTTGTACCACTAACAATTACCTGCTTCCCAGGGGCTGCCTAATTGCCAGTGCCATCAATCCCCTTGTCACCTGCAATTTCAATCAGTCTCCTAAATGTTTTTCTACCTTGGTTTTCCCGTCAGTGCTACTTTCCCTTCGCCAAATGGGCCTTGGATATCTGTCATGCCAAACGCTTAAGTGATCGTTCCAGGACAGCCAGGGAGCAGCAAACTCTTTGATTATAGATGGCCTGTTGCATGTGAGATTAGGTATCTGCTCCGCAGTGAAGACAAATGATACAATGCAGGGGCTGAATAACTCCTTTCAGTCATGGTCTGGGGTTGTTGTAATCCTTTTTATTTTCCTTAAACTGTGACTAGCCATGTGTTTTCAGTTACAAGTAAATGCAAATCAGTCTGTGTGATGTCGACATTGGGGAATCATGCAATTTTCTTTAATTCATATTATATTAGCTTTCACCCACAGGATAACGTGCACGTGAAACTTGCACTGAGGAGAAAGGCAGGGGTAAGGGAAGGCAGTAATTATGTATGCTGTAATTTCTCCCACCCAATATTATGGCATGCAATGCATTTGATATGACTCTAACTCCACAGTAGCATGACATTTTGAGCAATGTCAGCATGTGCTTTGCAATTGCAGACCACCGTGTCCCTCCCTGTTCTGCCTTTCCCCTCATAGATCTCATTCACTTTACACATGGCATTGTTTACCAGCAGCTGGAACAGCTACATAATGAACACACCATCCTGGGGATGGAGTGATGAGCTCTCAGTCTAAATTTCAGTCAACAGTTCCAACATGAGGAGATTCAGAATTAGCCACCAAACCCACATCCAGCAAGGACTGCTCTGACTGCAGGAATGCTCCCCAGGAAGACAATGGGCATGGGAACTGTAGTCCTTAACAGTGCTGAGAGAGAAAACACTCAAATACATCCTTCTTAACGGAATTATCTTTAATTAATTTTATGGAAGAGCTGTTATTTTTACATTTAGACCACCATTTCAATTGTTCTAAACTTTGTAACCATAGAATATTACATATAAGCTTAACAACGATGGGGAGAGAGTGCTGTAACTCCAGTGGTCTGGATGGAGCCGGTCAGATTTGTTCTATCCAGGGACATGGTCTTAGAAATGTTGCATTTATGCTGCTCTTAGCAAACCCTGGCACCAGAACCAACGTGCAATGCAGCATTTTAAGGCAGTAGCAGATTCATGCTGTGTTTTAAATTTCTTTTAGGAAGTGTGTGGTTTATTTGGGAGCATAAATCAAATAGTTGAAAAAGTGGGGGGGAAAGGATTTTGGACTAAGAGAAAACAGGAGGTAACATCTGTGCCCAAGTTTACTTTGGTTTGCAAGAGGAAGCACTCACACAAGTTGCTGCAATTAGGTCAACTTTGTGCTGAGGTGTAATAACCTGCAGTTGTGTGAATGGCACTTGGAGACCCGAGAGGTCTCTCAACCACCATTCCTTTGCTTATCCTATTACCTTCAAAAGAAATACATATTTTGCCCCACTAGCATCCTCTATTAAGTGGATAGCGAATTTTAGGTACTAAATTCTCAACCCACCACCAAAAAATATCTCATTTTCTGTTTTAGGTTGTCTGTGATTCAGAGGTTCCCTTCCTAATGCTGTCCTGACTTGGTGAGTCTCTACACATTGGAATAAGGATGATTAGTGCAACGTAGTGAGGCTTAGTATGTCTTGGTTCATCTTTCAGTCACTGAGAAATTTTGTCCAAGGATGCTGCAGTTTTGCATTGTAAGCAAAAGAAACCATCAAATAAAAGTTATCAAAACACTGAGCTCATATTTATTTAATACAGTGGTAGGTCGCAAGAGAGGATTTTACTTCCAAGAGCTGAGTTACAGAAAGATACCAACAGTTTTACTGTGGCAATTGCCTGGATTGGGGGTGTCTTCAGGATGACAGGGGTATAAAAAGAAGGTTGAAACATATAGTTTTAAAGGTAAAAGGAGAAGAACTAGAGCATAACGTGATGGAAAGATGATCTATTAAACAGAGCAGTAGACTTATATAAAACTGTCACTTCTGTAGAAGAAGGCACATGGCTGAAGAAAACCTGCAACCCTCTCAACAGTGCCTGTACACAATAAGGTCAACATTAATGAACAAATAGTGGTCCAGTGATGCAGGAAATAAATATCTTATGCTTTCATCCAGGGTGGAAGGCCTCAGGTTCTCACTGCTCACTGCAGGCTGTGCTCCTTTGTTTACTTAGCTTTTTCCTGTGAATCTCAAACACCGAGTGATTTCAATAGTGCCCTATCCAGTGAGTAATCCAGTGTAGAGTACATACAAGCAGGCTGATTTTTCAGATGAAGCCTCACAATAGTTCCTTTTTAATTGCATTTGACATTACTGGTAATGTTCTGTGCAGCTCCATGCATAACACACATTTAATTGTACCTGTGTGGTGGTGATAACAGTACAGCATGGTAATTTTCTGTATTTGTAGCATGTGGGAGCCAATTCATCTTGGGTATTTCAATGCAGTTTATTAACTGGGAAGATTGGGTAACTGGAACCTCCTTTATTAAAGTTATTGGCTGCCCTGTAGCAACAGAAATAAATTGTAATAATAGCCAGAACAAATTAGCTTGCGTATGAATTAGCCCTTAAATGAAAAGAGGAGGGGGAGCTAACCTTCTCTTGGTACGGAAAATGCTTTTATTCAGGAAGTACAAGTATATTGACAAACAAAAGTGAGCTTCTCTACAAAAAGAAATTCTCTCTTTCCAGATACCTGACTTAAGCCTGATGGACAGGCACTGTGGCAGACTAGAGGGACTTTTGCTTCAGACAAAGGTGAAGGTTCAGGTCAGGGCTGTGCCTTGGCAAAAGCTGACCTTCGGACCAGAATAGCTGAGGAAAGCTGTGCAAAGACAGTTCTGGAAATGGTATAACTGTGTCAGCTAGTTACTGCAGCTGAGCAAAATCATTGGCACTGCTTTCAGCCCTAAGTTGGTCGTACCCCTGGGTGATGTAGAGGTGCCCTTCTGCCAGTGGTAGACAGAGGATCTGTATGTTTTGCTATTTAGTATGAAAATCTCAATGCCTAGTAAGTCTGTTTTAGTCAGACAGAACTGACTTTTAATACCACCTCCAGTTGTTTGTGTGAGGTGTGTTGTACCTCTGAAGCGGTACCAGCCTCAACTCCCTTGAGGATAATGGAGAGCTATCTGCGGAATGATCCATGGAGCTCATCACAGGCATCTAGTGCCAGTCTAGGCTATCCTGCCTGGCCCTTGTTCCATTCCAGCAGGGCTTAGGTAGCCTGTATGTTGTACCTGCTTGACTTTAGGAACAGCTCAGACACAATATGGTCTCTAAATGAAACCCTTGGACTGCTCCCCTCCTGACTGCAAGAGGCTGTGAATATACACTCAAGGTACACAATATATACAATATATATAATATATACACAAGGTGCTCTGAACTCATTTTCTGGTTGCACAGGAAAATGCGAAAGGATTGATGTAAACAAAAAAACCCCAAACATAACCATAACCTGGTAGGCTAATTTTTGAATTTTTAATAGCTGAGATCCAGAATCACTCCTGGCGTTGCTGAGTTATTCTTTATTTTCACTAAGACATGAATGCAATGAGTACCAGGCTGTACCTTTAAAATCATTGAGTCCAACCATTAACCTAGCACCGCCAAGTCCACCACCAACCTGTGTCTTTAAGCACTACATATTAACCACTTCCCTGGGCAGCCTGTTACAATGCTTGACGATCCTTGCAGCGAGGAAATTTTTCCTAATATTCAATTTAAGCCTCCTCCGGTGCAACTTGTGGCCACTTTCTTTAATCCTAACACTTGTTACTTGGGAAAAGAGACTGACCACCACCTCATTACAATCTCCTAGAGATAATAACCCTCTTGCAGGTCTTTTGCCAGGAAAGAGAAGAATAGCAAATGCTGTAGAAATGACAAGAAGATGAAGGGAGGGTCAACTGACACGTACATTTCAGCTCTGGCAGGACACTGACTGTCTTATTGGTGTAGTAGAACGTATTCACAGTGCCTTATTTTAGGTTATGTACTGAATTATCTGAATTAAAAACTGGTCTCCTTGAGCTCCCTGGGTAAGTTGCAGACCCACAGATGATACAGAAGCTTGGTGCATCTCATGGGAGGAGGGCTGCTCTTTCCTTTCTCCTTCTGGAAGCCAAATTAAGACAGGAAACAGCTCATCCTTCCTGTTTGTGGCTTAGTTTTCTCCCAACTGAAGTAGCACAGAGGGTTAGATGCGGAGCACCCCTGCTGACATGAAGTAGGCTGGGATCAGGAAGGGGCAGGCATGCACTGCTTCTGCATCATCAACATCTGTTGACTCCATGCAGCCATACCCTTCGGGTGCTTTGAACTTGCCTTTAGAGGAGTCTCTCTTTCAGCTGGCTGTATAAGGGAATTTAAGGTGTCTAGCCTCCACTTCAGACCCAAGGTGACAGTGTGTGTACCTTCCCTCAGTCTCCAATTCTGTTAATAGCAGACTAATGAGCAATGCTAAGAAATAGTACAGTGTCTGTCTGGTTTTGCTTGTTTCAGAGAAATTTGTTGGGATTAATTCCAGCACAGTCTGTTACCAGTGCCACAAATGCTTGTTTGGTTTTTTTTATTACATCATGAAACAAATGTTATTTGCAGGCCTGAAACTGATTTTCTATGAACAAAGATTATGGAATATATTTGCATAAAGCAAATGCATGAAGAATGAGATGTCAAATCAAACTTAAACTGGTGTTGCCTTTTTCCTCTTTGGTGATCTGCATGAGAGTTGGTTTTCTTAGGTCACTTTCTAGCTGTGTTCAACAGGGCTCCCTTTTACCTACAAAGCCCTTCAGGAGTGCTTGCATGCTTAAGATTCAATCCTGTAATATACAACATCATATGGCCTTTGGATTGGCAATGACTCTTGTTCCATTGCCTTAAGTGGGGCAGACACTTACCTTCTCTCAAAATGCATCTTATACTTGCCATCAGGCATTTTTTTTTAGCCTGGCTTTTATAGCAATATCATCTACATGGCCACTGTGTCTTGCTAGTCCTCCCCTCAGTAATATTTGGCCGCAATCAGGTAAATTTGTCAGATGGACAAAGCATCCTAAAAGAGTTGTAGAAGTTTGCTTTTAGATGGAGATCAGCAGCTCAGCTTAGTGCTGTATGAAAGGAAAGGCAGTAACCACTCAACACTTTGTCCATGCCAAGAGGTGGCAGCAAATTTGCAAATCTGGCGTGTGTCAGATGGCCACTTACAAAAATGCTGTCATTTGCCTGCTTAACAAATAAGTGGATGTGGAAAATAGATGGGATCTGGAGAGGTGGAAGAAAAATTAATCTCAGTGCTCTGACCTTGGAGGAAGCAGTGTGAAAAATATGCATCCAACTTAAAATTATTCTTAATAGCAAATAAAATTACAAAGGATTTGTAAGTAAAAGGTATTTATGCAAGCATCCCAAGTATTCTAATAGGAGTTTCTGCATTGAAGAGTCAGTTGCTGTTTTATGTGGGTCTGCAATGCTGAATTTTCATGTTAAATTGGAATTTTCTAACTTTTTATCATTCCTTCTGTGTTGGCAGGAAAAAAAAATTACACAACAACAACTATTCAAATCAACAGTTTCTTTTAATCTAGAATGTGGGTGACCATGTAGAAGTGGAAAGTAGCAGAGTGAGGTTGAAAAGCTGTGGATTCTGTCCCTGGCTCTGTCAATGACCTGCTTTATGATCTCAGGAAGACTGCATCTCCTCCTCACTTTACCTGTTTGGTCTGTCTTGCCTTACTAATCTGTAAAATATTCAGCTTTGGGACTGAATCTTACCATGAATGAACAGTGTTTAAGCACAAAAGAGCCTTTAACTTCAGTCAGAACCACTAGCACAGGTAAATAGCAAATTAGAGATTTATCAACATTTTAAGTGTAAATCTTTTCAGAAGAAAGTATATATTTGAAAATGGAAGGGGTGAAAATTCCATGCAGAAAAAGGCAATAATGGCAGAGCACATTTACTAGCAGCCTCAGAAGGCCAAAAGGTCAGTCTTACTGATCTCCTTGCTACTCCCCTCAAAAGACAAAGGAATGCTTCATCTTTACTCATCACGTCATCCAGCAGAGCTAGTTTCAATTTCATGCATCACCCATTTTTCTTAAACCAGTGACAAAAATATTTTTCTTTCCTTCTTCCTATCGCCTCCTGCACCCCAAGAAGGTTTCGGAATAATGCTTAACTGGGGTTTGTTTAATTTCAGAAATTAGTTACTTGGAGTGAATTTCAGTTTGCTCAGTCTAGGAGAAAATCCATAAGCAGGAGACATTAGTTTTCTGAATGACAAGAGCAAAAATGAACTCCTTTCTAAAATAATGCAGATGCTCAGATTATAATCAGAAGAAAACAGAGAAGGAAACTGGTATCAGAGTGCCTTTGTGCCATTCAGGTGTGTCAGAAGGACTCTGAAGATGTTGAGGGCATTGCCTACAATCCTGTTTTCAAGGCATAAATTCTCCTCTGATATAACACTGCTATTTTCTTTCATCTGCCCATGTTTTCTTCCCTTTGCAGTGGAGATACTAGGGTATTTTATGATAAGAGGGGAACATGTGCCACTTGTCTGACACAGAAGTCGTGGAAAAAGGCATTTGGTGGGGAGAAATTTGTAAACTGGCTTGAATCACAGCTCTGAGATCAAAAAATTCTCTTTGTCTCTGAATTCTTTTTGAGGAAGCTGAGATACTGGGCCTCAGCCTTGCCACAAAAAATTAACACCTTCTCTGTTTAATTTCAGAAAATATGTGCGAAAGAAGGTAAAAAGAGGAGAGACCAGAATATCAAACGAAGCTTGTTAACTTGCAGAACAACAATGAGAAACTGTAGGAATTGCCAAACTTCCAGTATTCCTATTGAGCAGAAATTATACAAAGATTTAAATGATTTGCTATAAAAACAAACAAGTTCATTACTGAGTCAAAGGAGCTAAAGGAAGTCACCCCAAAATAAGAGTAAACCTGAGGAAGAGCAAACCAAACAAT
Organism: Lathamus discolor; assembly: GCF_037157495.1. Classification (NCBI taxonomy): domain Eukaryota; kingdom Metazoa; phylum Chordata; class Aves; order Psittaciformes; family Psittacidae; genus Lathamus; species Lathamus discolor. The sequence continues at coordinate 23,081,102 of NC_088889.1, read as the reverse complement.
ATTGTTTCTGTAAGAATACTGTCAGAATAGGCCTAAGCGCTCTGTCTTAGGCCTAAAATAGGCAGTTACATAAAACAATGTCACCATTGTATGTATTTCTGCTATAATTCATTTCAACATCAATAAGTGAGAATGAAGCTGACAAAGGAAACATTATTTTTAAAACAGAAATTACTTCCCAGTAATGTATGCTGGAGAATGTTAGAAAGTTACTTTTTTGGATCAATATGTGCTATACACCTTAATCGTTAATTTTCTTTGCATGAGCAATCTGGAGATTTTATAAAAACATTAATTTTTAAAATGGGATATTAAAAAAGTTAATGGTAATGAGAGGAAAGGAGGGGCAGACATGCAGAGAAAATGGCTACAGGACACACAGAGGAATGAATATGTTGGTTTTGCTGGCTTTAGCATGGTCTCTCATCAGGAGAGTTTCTTTCTCATTGTCATCCTAATTCTCCCCCTTTTTTTGTACCACATCTGTTTCTTCTGCCTGGACTATGATGAGAGCTACAAGGAAGACTTCAAAAAGAAACCTGCAGACCTCAGAAACAGATCCAGGATCAGAGAATGGAGATTGTCTACTTTGCCTGACTCCGTAGCGCTCTGCTATGCACTACAGAGCAATCCTCTTTTAGATTTAAAATTTCCAGCAAATTAATGTTGGAATAAAATGCCCAACAAATTAAATGTCAGCATAAACCAAAATGATTTTGAGAAGTCCAAAGAATCTCTCTTAGGATTTTTCTTTGTTGACTGTTTGACTCCAGTTTATTGGAGGGTAGGGGATAAATTTCAGTTTGTTTCTTTATGAAGTCTTAGCATTTTCTGGGTATGAGGAAGTGGTCTGAAGGAGAAATTACTGTTGTTGCATGGAGGAGATTGCTAAAGCGTCTTGTGACACGAAGTCACTCAGGATGGAGTGAAAGTGCAAACCTGTCTCCATTGATGTTAGCCCTGGGCTTGCAAGGTCTGAGCCCTTTGAAGTGGCTCTGCTTTCCCTGCCCTTTTCTTCTACCCCCACATCACCTCCTCACCTCCCTCATTTCTGCTGGAGCAGCTTCCCCACTCACTCTCCATAGGCCCCCCTCCTCTTTGTTACCTTCCCAAAACTCCACCGGCTCAGAGACCAGCTCCAAAAGCAACAGTGATTACTTCAGGGAAAGAAGTCATAAAATCACTGTGTGTAAGGAGGCATTCTGCTGCCCATCCAGCTGCAGGTGTCAGAGGCATGTTAAGCGCCTCACAACAGCTTTATGTACCTCTGTGGGCACACAAGCTCATGAACATGGTGCTGTGGTGCTTTGCTTACCCTGGTTTTCACTGGCTAAACTTGTGCCTGTGCTTCAGTTAGTGCGTGGAGACTTGGGTTGCTGCTTTTCTTTAATGCTGTACAGCTCCTGCTGCTACTGGCCTGTCTGTGTGGAGCTTGAGAGTATTACTAGGTGGTTCAGTGGAAGAGGAGTCATTTCTATGGGCTATGGATCTGACGTCCCATTCTGCTCATATCCCACAGTAGAACAGAGGGAGAATTAAACAAATTTCCAAGCAGTTTTTAAAAAAAGGAAGGAATGATAATATCAGCAGTGGGTAGAATTAACTCTTTCAAAAGTCCCAGGTTCTGTAGGCTGAAGGTGTCAGGGAAGACTGATGAAATCTAGCTCATCTGCCAGAGCCCAGCTGTGGTCAGTAAATCATTATTATCTAACAGCTATCAGGTAGCCCGTATGAAGTGAGTTGGTCTCTTTCAGGCTCCCAGTGGGTAAATGTTCACCCTACAAAACAGCTGGTGTAATTGGTGTTAATTGTCAGTGTCACCAGAGGCTGTGAGATGTCCACTGTCTGTCAGGGCTGAAGTATGTGGGAGGAGAATCACAGCAAATGCTCTGCACCCTGCAGCAGATACTGAGTAAATAAACCTCAGCTACCAGTCTGCAGGTTGTCAACTCTACAATAAGTAAATAAAGAAAATAAAAAGTGAAAAATCCAAGGCTGCTTGTGAGCTGAAGACAGGCCCGTAATGGCTGAAGTGTTTCACCAAACCTATTGCCTCCCGAGCATGCTGGAGATACTGTTGAATTAAACAGTGCCATAGAAAATCCAAGCCTTTCTGACCAAGGTAGAAGCTTCTTCCAGGATTTTGGAGAAGATATATATCTAAAAACAAGCTCAGAATGGCTTCCTGTGAGCAGAATTATTTTTTTCTATTACTTAGCCTACCAGTTTTGAAAGAGAGGGAAATACTGTAAGAAGCTCTGACCCACTAAGGCTGGAATGGTACTTATTATGAGAGACATTAAATGAATGGAAGACAAATAGAAAACTCAACTGGGTCATAACATTAAGCAAGGACCACTGAACGTAGGGTGAGCTAGCCTGCCAGACACAAAATGCTTTCCTTCTCTCCTGATGAATGAAGGGACAATATCTATGGCATTCCCATATGGTTATGGTGGTGGTGTTCACATCTCTTTTGCCACTGATGAAGCATCAGCTGTTGCACAACTATTGCCCCAAACCTACCGTAAGCAGCATCCCAGGGACTTTTGTAATTCCCTTCACTGACAGACCCAAGCCTGCCTCTCTGAGAGACTCTCGAGCATGGTTTGCCAGGCTCTGGTCCCATTCAGGTCCTGCATGAACACCATGGTCCGTCAGGGGTGTCAGTATGTCAAAAAGGGGTTTCTTTCATGAAGGTGTTAAATTATCATCATTTTAGGAAGATATTGAAGTCATCAAATTTCAGATGACTGTTATCAGCATACAATAGAGGTGCGTAATGACATCCTAGGGCAAGATAGAATTTAGCTCTCTCCAATAAATAATGCAATTTAATTTTATAGGTTCCCACCACCCGCCTTTGGCCACATGTCTTGCTGTCCAGGGCATTTGGGAGATGGCTTATATGACTGTGTGTAAATGGTTCTCAAATGGCAGAGACAGCAATAAGGCTTTTCCACAGTGGACACTACATGACTGCATTGTACTCCTGAGTTAAGGGAAGAGCATAGCAGGTTTGTCTTATTGTGCTCTAACCTAGGCCTGCTGTTTGCTTCAACACTTCAAGTCCATGAGATCTATAAGCAAGTTAGTCCTAAAAGGGTATGGTATGCCAGCTGGTGTCATAAAGCTGCTCCTTACCAACTGACTTTCATTCACATTGGTTGGGGCTCTTTTTTGCTAATAAGAATTTAATCCATATCAAGCATGCTCCTAATGGTGCACAGAATCTTTTTGTTTGCCACTTCCACAGCTAATGTGCTCTATGATCTGGTCAGAAAGCAAAGCAAGGGCAGACACAGGTTTATCCCTCCTCCCCTTGCTCTCAGCTCTGTGCCCTTCACACATAAGGGTTTGTCTTTGCAGACTAAGCCATAAGAAGCAGAACTGATAAAATATTCAGGAGGATTTTCAGTGACCTCTGCAGTAAGTCTCCCCTCCATCAAGGTACCATAGGCTCAGGAGGGAAAAGTGAAAGAAAAATCAGTCTTAACCATCAGTTTTTCTGATCAGCCAAATAAACATAATTCGTTAATGCCAGTTCACATGGAGAAATGTACCCATCTACACAAATACAGCCTATAGGTGTCCTGGCCTCTCCATTAACAATCCAGGAGGAATGAGAAAGTGCATAGAGTTTTAAAACCCCTTCTTTTGCTGCTGCTGGAGAGCAATTGGAAATACGGTTAAGGACTGAACACACTGTACTGGGCTTTAAGAAGAATCAGGACACTGAGGGGGGAAAAAACCCCAACAAAACAACTTGCAAAACCCAGCAGAGATTCCAGTCAGCTGGAATAAACCCTTATAGCAATAGAAAGGATGTTGATTTTGTTTTTTAATTTTGGTGGGCTTAAAACTATTTTCTTCCTCTTCCTTCAGAGAAAGGAGCTTTGTCTCATTCAGCTGGAGAACATGAAAAGCTACAGTTCGTTATCTGCTGGGAAGGCTTTGCTGGGAAAGTAGTTTGGGGGCTTTTTTTCTGCCAGTGGCTGCTACAAGACTCACAACAGTTTGTACCTGTCAGCAAACCCGGTCCTTTTTCTTAACGGCCCTGCTGCTCAACACTCTTATTTCACAGTGTCAGGCACTGTGAGCACTTTAATCTGTTAAAAGGGCTCTTTTTTTCCTTTTAACACTGATCCCATGTTTTATTTATCAGTCTTTGATTTAGAAACGCTTAGAAGGCATAACACGTTTTCTAAGATGGATGGCTTTTGTGCATGCACGTGTGTGTGTGCATAGGTGTTGTTGTCGTTGCTGGAAGCCCAAAGGAAAGCATCTTTATAAAGAAAAACTCTCTGGCATGTAGTCCAGAATAACTACTGCTCTCTAACAACAGCTTTCTGAGCACAGAGGCCTATAAAGGTGCTCTGTAAAGAGCCAGATTCCTGGCTTTTTTTAATGGGCTTTTTTCCAGGTCCTGCTGAAAGAGAGAAAAACAGTGGTGAATAAAGGGAGACCTAAAATCTGCATTTTGTTTCCAGAATGCTTAAAGTCATGCAAAAATAGTTAGGTCTATCATATCCATCTGATAATTTAAAACTCAATCAGGGATTACAGAAACTTAATTTTCTAGCTAGTGAAATAAAACCCCCCTCACTACCCTACAGTGTTCAGTGTTTCATAGGGGCAAGTATATTCCTGCTCCACAAGCTGCCCTGCCCTCGAGCCAGATTGGCAAAGGTATGAACTTCCCCTACCCATCACACTCCCCGCAGGAGCAGTGTGGCTGTGTGAAAAGAAACCTTGGAAACCCCATCTCCCCATATGCAGACCAGAGAGCTCCACAGCATGTGTTGCAGTAAAAGATCCCTCTGGCCACAGAGATTACTCAGCGTATGTGCCGAGGGCAGCCAAAAGCAGCTGGTTTACTTGCCAAGAGACTGAACGTGCAGTCTGCAACTTCTGCAAGTTGCTGTTGCTGAGAAAGAGGGTCTTTAACACCACTCCGTCATGCACACATGCCCAGAGTGGATCCAAGCCCTCTCTGTCACCCACTGTACCTCAGCCCGATGTGCAGACCACATCTGCAGTACACTCATAAGGGACATGTATCCATCTATGCATTCACATATGTGCTCTTTATACTGCAAGTACCTGTACCCTGCCGTGGAACCTCCCCTGACTGTAATATCCTAAACATCAATCTATTGTATTATTAGGGGTGTTATAAACAGCCTGGGGAAGTGAAAATACATGCTGCTTCAGAAATGTGGGTGAGAGAACATCTGCCCCACCAGATGCTAGCTAGGAAATCCAAAATTGAGGCTGTCCCTGAGGCCACAAGAGATGAAGGCTTCTCTAGAGAGCAGCTGGGAGAAGGAGGTGAATTTTGCTGCTGCCCTGCAGTGGCTGAGGAGGTCTCTGGGGTAGTGACAGCTGGGCAGCATGAGCAGCCACTAGCACCTTCCCTCAGTGTAGCCAGCCAGGGTCCTACATCTGCAGACAGAATGGCTATTACTGTGTTGCTCTGAGCTTTTCTTGGTAAAAGTTCCTGGCTGACCTACTCTTAAGCAGGAGGACTGGGAAGTCTGGCATTGCTCTTTGGACACCTATTATACCCTGATATACACTGTCTGATTTACATGAGACAAAAGTCAGTTCAGGATCAGATCTCCCTGGAATGAAAGAGGGTAAGAAGTATCCTGCAGGACAGGAAGTCATCAGGAATGCTCCAGCCACATTGTCTATGAGCTTTTTCCTTTTCTTCTAATCTAACAGACTCCCGCACTGTGCACACTAATCCCACTGACATGTGAGCAAATCCTAGGATTATCTAATCAGGGACAACAAGACCTACGTTTTCAAAATCAAGGGATATTGTGTAAGTTCTAGCTATGAGACAGCACTGGGACGAGTGAGATTCTTGTTACTGATGCGGCAAATGTCCCACAGGGAAGTCGTCAAACCATTTCACTTGCTCTTCAGAAGCAAACAAGGCTAGGTCATGCCCACCACTGTGCCCCAGTTATCAAAACTATTTTAAATATTCAAGAGGATAATTGCTGTGATATCCCCTGACTCCTTGCATTTTATTTTTTTATTACCCTTATCCTTACTTATAACTTTTTCTTCTAAGACATTTCTGAAAGCAATGGTTTTAGGCTTGCATTTAAACAAGAGATACCTGGGGTGTCATCCCATTAGTTCAATAGGTGCTCTATGTTGCCCGCCTGGCAGCTGCCACAGGGTCTGTCAGACAGTTGTGATGGTAACGAGTGGTGTCCCTCAGGGATCAGTGTTGGGACTGGTCTTGTTTAACATCTTCGTCGCTGACATGGACAGTGGGATTGAGTGCGCCCTCAGCAAGTTTGCCGATGACACCAGCTGTGTAGTTCGGTTGATATGCTGGAGGGAAGGGATGCCATCCAGAGGGACCTTGACACGCTTGTGAAGTGGGCTGATGCCAGCCTTATGAAGTTCAACCACGACAAGTGCAAGGTCCTACAGCTGGGCTGGAGCAATCCCAGGCACAGCTACAGACTGGGCAAAGAAGAGATTCAGAGCGTCCCTGCAGAGAAGGACTTGGGGGTGCTGGTCAATGAGAAAACGAACATGAGCCGGCAGTGTGTGCTCACAGCCCAGAAAGCCAACCGTATCCTGGGCTGCATCAAAAGGAGCGTGACCAGCAGGTCCAAGGAGGTGATCCTGCCCCTCTACTCTGCTCTTGTGAGACCTCACCTGGAGTACTGTGTGCAGTTCTGGTGTCCTCAACAGAAAAAGGACATGGAACTGTTGGAACAAGTCCAGAGGAGGGCCACGAGGATGATCAGGGGACTGGAGCACCTCCCATATGAAGACAGGCTGAGGAAGTTGAGGCTGTTCAGCCTGGAGAAGAGAAGGCTGCATGGGGACCTAATAGCAGCCTTCCAGTATCTGAAGGGGGCCTATACGAATGCTGGGGAGGGACTCTTTGTTAGGGACTGTAGTGACAGGACAAGGGGTAACGGGCTAAAACTTAAACAGGGGAAGTTTAGATTGGATATAAGGAGGAAATTCTTTCCTGTTAGGGTGGTGAGGCACTGGAATCGGTTGCCCAGGGAGGTTGTGGGTGCTCCATCCCTGGCGGTGTTCAAGGCCAGGTTGGATGAACCCTTGTGTGGGATGGTTTAGTGTGAGATGTCCCTGTCCATGGCAGGGAGGTTGGAACTAGATGATCTTGAGGTCCTTTCCAACCCTAACTATTCTATGATTCTATGATGAGACATCTTGATACCCTTAAAGTCCTGATGGCTTTTACTCACATTTCACTGGGAAAGAGTTGTTAATATTGATTGCTTAAACAGAAGATCCTGTTCAAAACCCTCCCTTGATTTGAGCATACTGCATATCAGTCCCATCTCCAGTAGCAAAGTGATGAAAATACGGTTCTTGCTCTACAGAGACAGCTCCATTACGTAATTCTGTCAATCAGCTGCCAATCACTATGGTAACTGGGTGCCAAATATGGTATTAAAATAAGCATTAAATAGCTGCCAAATGGGGCCCTCTCTGCTCTCACCATCTTAAAATCTTCATCTTCCTTCTCATCTTCTGTCTGCTATTGATGCACAGTTTTCACTTTACTAACAAGGTCTCTGCAGTGAGACCCTGCTCCGTGTCCTGCAGCTATTGAGATATGACTGAGGCTGGGAAACAGGGTTGATTGAAATACATAAGTACTTTTCAAAGGAATATAAACCAAAGATTTGTTTTTTTGTCTTGTTTCATTTGAAGTCTCTTGTTACACTCTTCATTTTGCATTAGCATGCCATAGTTGTTGTCCATGTTCTCTGATTAACTAGCCAATGACACAAGGACAAGGTCAGACCAAGGATCTTCTAACCTTTTATCTTTCCTTCAATAGCAGCAGACACGTAAGGAAAAACTATAGGAAGCAGAGGAAATATAGGAAATCTTACAGCAGTGTTTAGTCCTGGGACTTCCTGAGCTGGATGTAGTATCCGCAGTATCATAATTGCCCCGATAGGCCTTCTACATCAAATCTGTTGATCCCAATTTGAACCCATTTGTACTTTTCACGTCCACAGCATCCTGTGTAAAAAAGTTTCCCAATGTAATTAGTGCAGGGTGTGAAAAGTTCTTCATATTTCTGCTAACCTTGCTCTTTGTTCCACCAGTTCCACAGAACTGCCTCCTTGAGTGTTATACGATGAAAAATAGTTTAATTCCCCATTCCTATTTCATGGGCCAGGCAACTGTTGTTTCAGTTACCAAAACACATGGAAATGTTTTGTTTCGCTCTTTGTTTCCATACACTGCAGGATTAAAATATTGAAACATTTTTATAATTCAAAGGTTATAAATAATACTCTTGGAAAATTCTCCCTGTGATGTTCTGAAAGCAGCCAAAGCAGAAGGGGAATGAGACTTACTATTTCACAGGAAAATCTTTTCTTCCAGTTTGAAACAGAACAGGTATAATTTTTGCAAAAACTGAACATGAAGACACTTTGGACAACTCAGTGTATTGCATTTCAAGTAAGCAAATGTGACTAGTTGCCTAAAAGTTGAAAACAAAACCTGCCTTTCAAACAGCCATCATACAGTGAAAAACAGAAACACCCCTGTCCTCCCCCTCAAATCGTTATGCCAAATATGATACTGTGAAATTTGGTGTTTTGACAACATCAGACACTTCAGGATTTTTGCCCCTGAACTGAAATTTCATCCCCTCAAAATAAAAATCAAACAATGTTCACAAAATATATCTATTTTGAAGAAAACAATGCCGCTAAAATCTTTCTTGTGAGGTGCATAGGTTGATCTCAGGAAGGAGAAAAGCGACCAGTATTCTGTGACTCTGCCCTGCTGAAAAGTGTTGGATTTGCAGGATGGGTCTCAGCTTTGTCACAATCTCCCACTGCAAGGAAACCAGTGCTCTCTGTGACTGACGTTTGCAGAAACCCTGCAGCCAGCGGGTCTTCCATGCCAGGGCACCTGCCTTGCTCAGTGCCAGCTAGGATGTGCCATTGCATCCCCTCAGGCACCCCAACCAACTGTCTGTGGCTGGCATCTTCTGGAAATCAGGTGGCTGGCTGCTCCCAGGAGCCGTATGCACCATGCATCTGGGAGAAGAGGGAGTGTTCTGCAGCAAAATGGCTTTTACAGGGTTTGGTTTCTTCCATGCCCTAGCAGTTGGACCACATTCATGAGCAGGCATGTTGCCATTTTGGCAGGTGGACTTAGGTGTAGGTAGCCAAAAGGTCACATATGTGCCTAAAAAACATTTGTTGAAAGCAAATGCTCTGAGCCAGGAATAAGAAATAGTCCAGAGCTCCCACACATCATTAGTACAGCATCATACACACAACTGGATTAAAAATAAACATAGGAGCTGTGGCAGGTGAGATATGACTTTCTTGATTATGGACAGTGTCTTATTTTATTTTTTCATTACTTTTTGTCTTTCTTCTATGGAATGGGGAAAAAGGAGCTTCTCAGATTTGACAACAAATTTTGAGTTGCATGTGTCATTAGAGTAAGGCAAAAAAAAAAATCCCGAGTCCAAATATACTTCACAACTTAGTGTGTGGGTATGAATACAGATTAATATGATATTAATGTAATGCAATTAAGAAAAAGCTGAGTTATTGTTTGAGACAAACATTATTTCCCCATAGAAAAGTAAATCAATTGCAATTATAGCACTTGCTGTAAGAATTTGCACATTTTATTCTAAGTCAGGTCTATTACTGAAATGAGGTACTCCTATATTTTAGCTATGCTGAACAAAATGCAGAGGCTGTAGCAGTCACAACATGTAAGTAATCATGCTGCATGTGTAACCATTCAAGAGTTAATGAGGGACAAACTAAACCTAAACACCCTCCTGAGTGTTTACATTCCTTAAAAATAAAACAAAAACAAGCCAAAAAAAAAGAAATTAAAAAAAAAAAATTAAAGAAGAAAGAAAGAAAAGTAGCCAGCCTCTGCCTGCTTTTCCCCTGGAAAGAGTGGTAACACAAATTGTCTTCTGGAACTATTTATTGCCACCAGTCTTTGACATAATCACACTATGACCCCTGCACCTGTAATGTGATACACAGGCAAAACAAAGGTATGAAGGGAAAGGGCTCAGCTTCCTCCTCTTAATTACTTCATGCAAAACAAAAGCCACCCAATGTGTTGTTTGGAAGGGAAAACAATACCAAGCACCCTTGCAGGTTGGTGTGGACAAATGTTGTTTAAGTAAAATTCTGCACCTGGAGCAGAGCTAGGGGACATGGCTGTCATCAGCACCCTCCTCTCATCCTCCATACAGAAACAAAAGTGCTTTCATCCCATTTAGGCATCAAAAGTCTTCACTTTATGTATACCTGTTTTGGTGTCAGGAGACAGAGAGAGGCAGCTTTGGGCAGCCAAGGCCATTGTGGAGACTTGGAGGAAAAGCAGAGGGTGGGATGCAAACAGCTGCAAGAGCCATGTCTCTGAGCCAGATAGGGCAAAATATGCTTGCAGCTGCCTGGAAGCCAGACTGACCAAGAAAGGATATGTCTCACCTGTGCTGTCTTAACAGCTTTCACAAAAAGAGGTCTTAGGGGGTTGTGGCACATTTGCTTCCCTGCAAATTACTCGTAACGAAAAACTGGTTGCTAACAGTTTTTGATTGCACAGGCATTGAGTGCCCATAGGATTATTTCAGGATAATTGTGAATAACAATATCATTAAGCTTAAAACAGCAGGATTCCCTGGGCTGCGATTCTTGCTGCATGTTTGCAAACCTGAAGGCGGGGTGGTGGTCCAGGGCACTTGTGGCTTCCCACCAGGCATGTGTGGCATGCTGCAGGCAAATCATCCCAGGCCTCAGCTGAGAAGGCAACAGGTTTCGAACACCTGGGGACAGACATTGCAGCTGCTGTCTCCAGACTCAGCTCAGCACCAGGATGGGCTTTTTCCATTCCAGTGTGAGTCATAGGATGATTGAACCTGGACTTACTGGCTCGATGCTGGGTAGAGAAGAGATGCTTGCAGAGTACTAGTCCTTGCTGCCTTTGCAGTTTCATTGCTGCCTTCCAGCTGTGCACTGCAGCATTTCTGCAGCAGTCCATGGGAAAGTCTCTTTTGCTTGCCCAGCTGCCAAACACAGTCTGGAGGTGACAATGAAAGCTTCAGAGCTAGAGCTCACACTCTGGACTGAAAGTAGGTCTAGTACTATTTATCTACACTATAAAAATGAATATGTGAAGGGGGGGGAGGGGGTGTTAAGCTTGATATAAATACCTGATATTAGGAAGTTAATTTCCAAATAACTGCAAAAGACACTATTTCCTTGTATCTTATCTTTGAAGACTTACTAGTGTATGCTGTAACAATACCTTCAGCACTAGCATGTGTTTTCTTTTTTCAAACAAACACAAAGCAGTTCAAATGTCATGATTTAAAACTCTTTAATTCAGTCAAAAAAGGGAGGTCCCTAAATCATTCCTGCTGTGTTTTTCCACATAAAAGAGCAATAACTAAGAACAGGAGCTAATTTAATGCACGTTTTCATGTCCCTCTAGTGACATGTTACAGGAATGGCTTTAATTGACATTTTGTCCTACAGAAAAAGCAGGCTTTCAAAAGGCACAAAACTATGTCAACACCTAACTCCACAGACTATTTTCTCTAAGAAAGACTATTTTCTTTTTGTAATGAATTCCCAGAACTCACCACAAATATATTAATGACAACAAAACCCTTACTTGGTTGAACAGGGGAAGTCTCCCAAGATTATGTCCTTTTGACTCAAATGTGTAAAAAGAATAGCTAAAGGAAAATCCCTCTAACATCCCTCACTGTTTCCCATTGCCTTCACAGCACACCTTTAAACTCCATCAGGATTTCAGTCCTGTCTCCAGTCAATAAGCTAACATGCAACTACTTCATTTTCCCCTTTTCTACGTAAGGTTAGTATGAAGCATCAGGCAGACACAGTGAGGCTGACCACTACCTGGTCCCAGCTCTGTGTCATGTGCAGGGTTCAGTCCCACCACCCCTAACTCCTGAATCTGCACTGCAGGAGACCCACAGCCAGCCTGAATCATTCCCTCCCTCTCAGAGTTCCCAGGAGAATTCTGTCTATGACACAGACACCCCCAGATGTACGCTGCTAATTGTTCAGGTTGGGTTTTTAAAGGATATGATCTGATGGAGGAGCAGAACTCAAGACATCTACTTTCTGACATTGTGCAAACAAGCTAATTTCAATGTCCCCTGGCTGGCAATAGATATTCCTTTTTGCCTGTGAAGAGCTGAGGTTCATGCTCAGGTTTTGCTGCAGGAAGAGGAGTAACGGTTTTAAACTAAAGGAGGGGAGAATAAGGCTGGACATGAGGAAAAAAGTCCTTTACAATGAGGGTGGTAAAACACAGGCTGCTCAGAGACATTCCTGAGAGATATTCAAGGCCAGGCTGAATGCGGGTCTGGGCAACCTGATCTAGTTGAAGATGTCCCTGCTTATTGCAGGGGGGGTTGGACTAGATGACCTTCAAAGGTCCCTCCCAACCCAAACTATTCTATGGTTCTATGATTCCATGATTCTATGATTCTGTGCTGTTCCTGAAAGCCTTGGAGGGAGCGATATAAATAGCCTGCACAAAGTCTCTGGGCCAAAGCAGGATATCCTATTTGCCAATCATCCTGCACCCACCCCCTGCTAACTTTTTCCTTAAGAGGCTTATTTGTGGCTGTCACATGCCATACACCTCTATCCATACCCATGGATTCTCCCATATCCATGGACAGCCTCAAATGGCACTACCCCTGAGAAAGTTACAGGTCCCCACAATACACACCCCACAGCCACATCAGAGCATCGTGGATTATATGCACAAATGTGCACGGATGCACATAAACAAACGTTTGTTTTGTATTATGTTGGCCTATCCAGAGTTTTTGTGCACCTCTTTCAAATGGTGTTTTAGCATCCCAAGTCAGTATGCAGAAGCTCCAGAAAGTGATTGCTTCTCCTGACCATTACAGACTATCAGTAGGTAAAAAGAAAGGGGAGAAAATTTCCCTCCTCCAGCTGGCTCTGCCCCTTTCAGTATAGGGAAAGAGGAAAAGGAAAGCAGAGTTATTTAGTTAATTCAGAGTTATTTGAGACTGTCCCAGCTAAGAATCCAGATGTGAATGCCTTGTAAAACAAGTTTTTAGCTTAACAAGCCCTATCTACTGACTGTATCATACTGGCCTGTATAAATATTTTGTGCGTTTTCCCTTCTCTCCTTTCCTTCCCACATTTATTTCTTAAACAGGATTTATTAAAACTGAAAAAAAAAGAAAAAAAGCATTTGAGGAGCATTCATTTTAAAGACTTAAAGGATGATGTAGTCAAAAACATATTTTAAACATTTAGCAGAATCAAACATCAGAGATTAAAGCAAGGAGAGAGCCAATTAACTATGTTACATAGTAAAATGACAGTCAATAAGTCATAAACCCATCAAGTTGTCTTGGTGGTAAAATGCTTTTAGTCAGAACAAGATAAAAGGTATTCAGAAGAAATGCAGTATGGATTGAAAGTATCCTAAATGCACACATTTTTTAACTCCAATCCTTAAGGTACAGAGCTTAAGGTCAGTTTGCAATAGCAGAAAGCTGTCTTTGTAAGAAATTCATATATATAAATTTTTCAATTATATCTCAACAAAATGGAGAAAGGACTCAGCACTGCAGAAACTGTAAGTACAGGAGAGGCAGAATTCATTATAAACTGTTTTTCTTCTTATATGAGCTGTATACAAATGGATCTTATTCTAAAATTTATACTGTAGGCTCTTTAATCAATATGCATTTGAACACAGCACTTCCTTTCCTAGAATATGATCTTATAGTGACCACAATCTGTATCAATAACAATTTTGTCCATAAGATAAGACTTAAAGTTTTTGCTGTTCTAAGTGCCTACAGTCGGGGGGTGACAGTACCTGCTGATGATGAGTGTAGTTTTTGCTCTTACAGTAACCTGCTGGTCCCATTGTTCTTTGTCCCATTTTCATATTCTTCTCTAAGCACTGGTGAAATTAGTCCTGAGTGAAACCTCTATGTAGAAGTGGAGAAGAATGTCTGGATGCAGCAGATAATGAAAGGGACCCCTAACCCGAGTTCTTCTTGTATAAGACAGTAATGGAGTAGAAGGGAGGTAAAATGATGCATTCCACTAATCTTATCACCAGAGGATCTTTTGAACAGTAAACTTCATTTTTCTTTCCACTGTAGTAAAACAAAACTCATCTGCAAAAAGAAATCTATGGAGTTATACCAGCACAGTATTCTACAGAAATAGATTTGCTGTACTTAAAGGAGACAATTGAGGAAGATTACAAAACAAAAGGCAAACTCAAAGTCTTCAGCTATCATTAAAACTATTCATTTCTTTAGCAAGGCAGAAAATTGGATATCGCTCCTTCTGTTCATAATTTAATGGCTTCTGTTCAGTCACAGCCCTACCTACCTGCTTAAAAGCAAATCATATGTAGCAGTGATACACATTCATTACCATCCTCTTTCAAGATAATTTGACAGTTCCATGGCATGGTGCCACACTTCGTCGTTATCTTTATCCCCAAGTAGCAAGATGTTGCAGTGACAAAGAAATTCCTGGTTAACTCTATTTGTCTTTCTTCATCTGGTCAACATCCACTCCAAGGGGAAGTTCTCCAGGGATTTTATGAAGAGATGCAGCACAAAGCAGTCCCACTGTTTTTGTGTCAGCCTTTATTTTGTTTGTTTGTTTGTTTGCTTATTTGTTTGTGTTTTTTTTAAGTTTTAATTATTTACAGAAGGAGCAGTTAATTGGAAATAATGAAGTGGAAAAAAGAATCTCTAACCTTCGGATACTGGAAATTGTCCCTAGTCTCTCCCACAAATCCAACTGCTTCTTATCCACTAATGGCTTCCTCAGAGGACTCAGGGAAGTCAAAGAAAAAAAGACCTAGAGGCACCGTTATTCAGTCGTCCCTCTTACTTATACAAGTTTACTGTTTTCCCTGTATGCTCCACTGCCACAGCCTTTTATGGCCCAAGAGGTTAATAGTTTATCAGTTCAACAATAAGTTTATTATAAAATCGATGTTAAAAAAATCCCCAAAACCAAGCCAAAACAAAAAATGTCCAACTCCATAATTTTCTGCTTTATTGTCAAATGCCTCACCACTTAGACTTGATTTGCATGATTTACTGTGCGTGTGTTTTTTCTCTGTCTCCAAGCCCAGAATTATCTCCTATTAAGGCTGTATCAGCTGCTGGTGCTTGTAGATTGTCTTTGTCCTTTCCAACCTGCAAAATATCATCTGCAGAATCCAAATCACTGTCTGCCTGTTCTCTTATCTTCTACTTCTTTTACCCATCAATAGCCAAGCTGCGCCATTCAGTAACTATGACATACTGTAGGAAGAAACTGATAAGTACATCAAACAGCATTTACAGACTACACACAAACATGTGCCACTGACACTTTTTGTTGCCTGTGACAAGTCACCCATCCCCACTCAGTCTTTCCAGGCACATAATGCAGATTTCAAGCGTGTCACTCTAGGTACTCTTTATTGTAAAGAACTGATGCATATATAATCACAGCTAGAATTTTAAAACTCTATGAAGACAAAAAGTGCATTTCTTTCTAGTAATAAAAAAAAAAAAAAAAAAAGACTATGAAACTGTAAGAATGGGAGAGCTATATTAAATAATTAAATAAAGAGCAATGAGATAATCTACAATGATTTAATGGAATCTTAAATTGATTTCCCTTTATCTAAGGTGTGGTAACTGGTCTCGTGTGACTTCCACATCTGTTGCTCTGCAAAGTAATATTCATTTTGTGTAAAATTCACACAACTGATCTGGCTTGTACTCCAGATGACCAGGAGTTTGTATATGGTTGATTATTGAAGATTAGTTGAAGAGGGGCAGCCCTTTAAATTACTTGGGGTTTTTGAGACCTGGTTATTGCCATCTGAAGCAACCTCTGTATTTTCTGAAAACCTACAAATTTCCCAATGACCACAATTCTCAAAGCTTAAAGCAAACTTTAATTTGCTGGATGAAAGTTACTGCAGAAAAAGTGATTGTTGGACCTCTACTTTGGATTGAGGCTGGATTTGTAACAAAAATCTGAAGTGTTATTCACTGCAAACAAGGAAAAAAAGCTTGGGCTAATTTGGAGTGCTCAGCAGTGAGAAGAAAAAAAAATATAACTTCATTTCTTGATTCTCTCACAGAGTTCCCATGAGATTTGAATAAATCACCTAACCTCCAGTTGTGAGCTGCTCTTACACGGGTGCTGTTCTTCAGATTTTTTGTAAATGGCTAAAGAAACCAAACCAAGACTAAACTAAAGATCACTGCTCTCATGAGTCATGTACCTAAATGTGATCCAGTCAAATTTAGGTTTTAGTGCAATATATCACATAGATTATCAATTCTATAATAATGTATATTACATGTGTGCATTCAGTATTCCTGCAGTGGCAAGACTGGAAAAATACGATACATTCAATATTAAGTCAAGATTGTTGCAGATTATGTTTCACATATGTTTTGACTATGGTTATATTTTTCACTATTAGTTTAGTTTGTCATATTCCACTCACATTTAAAATGTTAACTAATCTCTTGCAACTGTTCATCTGTAATCATTTCCCCACTACTGAGACCCTGCAAAACATGGAAATGATTACGGAAAGAAGGTATAGGCGTCTGGTTTTTAGGTTTGAGCTGTGACTGACAAGTGGTTCTGTTGTTCGTAAAGGGAAAACATCTGTAAAGATGTAAGCTGTCAGGAATGATAACCTCTGAACTCTCACCCCATGCTGAGCTCCAGTAAATGAGTGCACCTATCTCTCCTGCCAAGTGTAACACGATACAGATGTGAAGTTTGCACCATGGGTTATTTGTCTGGCTTTGAATCTTGAAGTTAGATTGGGAAGATTCTTAAAACAACAAATATGGGATCACAACAAATTAAAATTAATAAAGTGAGAGGAGTAACTATGTATTTTATGTCAGTTTTAAAAGATTAAAGCTTTTTAGATAGTGAAACAAAATACATGCTGATTTTGACCAGGGCCTTCAGGAAAGATTCCAATTGGGTCTTGCAGAATAATACAAAGTCACCAGCTTCTACATAAGTAAAAAATTCAGACAAAAACTCCATAAACTAGTTTTGTTTGTATAGGCAATTAATACCTGCTGTAGCTAAACTGAATGAGAGTGTAATGCAGGTATTGACAGGGTGCAATATTATAGGGTAAGGAAACGTCAGCCTTCATTCTCACAAGTCATAGAAAGCCCAGTAGGTGTGCTCAGATACCCACAGCACTAAACTACAGACACAAATCTTCCTCCAGCACTTTCCCTCGCTGCCTGAAGTTTGACAGGAAACACATTCCACAAACCTTTTAATTTAGCTTGGCCCTTTTTAATAAGAAAGGATGTTTTTAAACAGACATGTGCCCTGGTTTCCTTCCCCTTCTAACTCATGCATCAGCCAAATAAATATTATCAAAGGGTTAAATATTTCATGCTTCTCTAGGATATTTTGTCTGAGTATATCCAAAGTTCTTCGCAAGTGGGTCACCATCCCCCAGTGGCAGCAGCACTGATAGACACATTTTGCAGCTGATCAAGCGGGGAGCGGCCGCAGATATTAGTACCTCACATAGGAGTGAGCAGCGCGGCAGATGTGGGACTCCAACAGTCCCCTGATTTTATGTTTTTTTTTTCTGATGTGTTTTCTCAGGTGTCTTCAATTTCTGTCAGGCAACAAAGACAATGATTTCAAGCTCATGAGAGCAATGAACGCTTCAACCCTTTCTCCCCATTTAGTGAGACTCACAGCATCTCTTTGCCATCATGATTAAGATGGGAGCTGTGGTGTGGTTCATCTGGGCAGGCTCGAACCTCTCCATCAGCCTTCACAGGTCTTTGACCTTGGGTCCCAGGTAAGACAGATCTGGGCAGTGGGCTTTGACTTGCTGCAAATCACCATGGGAAAACACAAGGCTTCCAAAACCTGCCTTCTGATGTCTCATTTAAGACACTTGAATTATGTTATTTCTCCGCATGTCAAAAATCATCGCCAGGAAGCATGTGATCTCTCTGTACCTGAGACTACAAGGATTTGGGTAGGTTTTTTTCTTTCCTTTCCTTCTTTACAAAAATGTGTCTGAGACATAATTTATTACAATGAAACCGTGAACATACAAAACAAAACTGACATCTCCTCACTTCAAATGCCTTTGTGCCTAGAAGACAGGAGATAAAAAGGCAATTGATATGGGCAAACAAACCCATATTTTATGTCTCTCTCCTGTCTTCCAGACTGTAATGGGCTGCAGTCTGGAGCTCAGAGGACTTGTGCCTGATTTATTTGCATTTTTTTAAGCAAGTCTCACTGTTTCAGATTTGTAGCAGAACCAGCAGCAACAGGACCTGTGTTAGAAGGGTCAGGTCATTAAAACATTCAACTGCATGCCATTCCTCCCTGGGATCCCCTGAGTGAACAGTGGCTGGAGTTAGGAGTTTTGGAGCTTCTTGGTATGGCATGGTTTACTGGTAGCTTTTTATGATTCATAGGCAAGCTGATCACCATGGGATATGATGCTTTCCCCAGCATATTTCTTTGGTTTGATCTATTACTAGAGTTTTCTTAGTCTAGTAACAAGAAACTTATTTTCTTGTTTTGTTTTCTATTTTTGGGGGTGGGGAAGGGAGGATGTTTCTTGTTTTGCTTTGGGGGTGTTTCAGTTTGGTTTGGAGGGGTTTGGGGTTTTTTATGTTTGTATTTTGTTGGGTTTTTGTTTGTTTTGTTTTTTATTTGTTCTGTTTTGTTTTAATGGTAGCAAGCACATTTCTGCAGAGCCAACAACACTGGTCTCAGAAGCAATGTATAATGCTGTACATATAGCATTAGCCTTCAGGCACAGGCTCTGCTCCAGCTGGGCTGTCTCTCTCTAGATGTCATGAATAAACAGATGCCAGGCAGGAGCATCCAAGCATCTTTTCAGATTCACCAAGGCAGGTGTGTGCAATTTATTTCCCTACGCAAGCTCCTGGAGTTTACGGAGAATCACACACCACAGGCTGGTAGAGCAAGGAACCATACGATGACAGAATTGTGCACAGAACTGTTTTTCCCACTGAATCTTGTACTTAATATTCTACGGTACTGGAAAGTTATTTAGGACATTAATCTTGTACCTTGCTCTACAGAGCCCAGGTCAGCCTTGCGGGATCTGAATCTGTTGCCCTCACCTTGAATGGATTTGATGGCAACAGGTGGCTGGAAGGTCTCATGTCCTCTCTCAGTCATGCATGCTACATGGCTGCATCAAACCTGTGCATCTTTTTTTAGATGTGAACAATAACATTACAGTACTGAATACTTGGGCAGGAAGGAAACTTTCTCTGATATTTCTATGCTGACAAGTAGACGCAAAGAAAAGCAGGCACTTTTTTTTCTCCTCAGCAATTGCAACAGGATTGTCCTTGATGACAACATGACATTTTTGCCTGTGTAATTCTTGGCAAACATAGCAGGAAGAAGAAAAGTTTGAGTCAGAATCCACATGCAACGCTGTTCTACACCTTCCCAAGTTCAGATGGCCAGCAGCTTTCTCAGGAAATAAAAGCAATAGCCTAGGAAGCAGTAGAATGCACAAGAGCAGTAACATCATGCAGGCAAAGTGTGACATCCAAAGCAGGATATATAAATATAAAAGGTAGCTATTAATCTTTTGTGTATGTTTAGTGGTTGCTTTGCTGAATGTTGTTTAGTATAACAAGGAATATAAGTATTTGGGGATTCTTTCTAAATTTAAAAATTCAGGCCTGATTCACTGAGAATATCTAAATATTTTAAATTCTCAAAGACCACTTTTGAGTCTTAAATGAATAACTATAGATCCTCCTGTCTTGATTCTGAGAATTGTAAAACTCAGCCAAAATATGGTTATGGCGATTATCAAGTTTCAGTAACTGTTTTCCAGTTTATTGAAATCTGAACAAGTGAAAAAATAAACTGCCTACATTGGCTGTCACCTAAGAGTAAGCTTGAAGAGCATTTACCATTGAAGTTGCAGAATCAGTCTGGTAGTTCTAGTAGTTCTGACCCTATTTTTTTGTCCCAATTACCAAGTCTCGACCAAGGGACTTTCCTAAAGTCAGATCTGACAAAGGATAGGAAAGACCACCTAAATAATCCTGTAATGGAGAGTGAGAATGCAGGAACCACCTTATGCTGTTGTGCTTCCAGAGAAGCATCTGTTGGGACTGTACATAATTGCAGGGAGGTTTGAATCCATACTACTACAGGTGAGTCAAAAGAAGGGAAACTTTAAACTACATCTGTGCCCCTGGCTTCATGCTGACGCCTAGTTGGGAGTTTTGGGCATAGACACTGTCTATCATTTGAAACACACCACTTCCCAAATTCTCATAAACTGGAGCCAAGGAGGAAGCTGTTGCTGTAGTTGCATGCAAGCGTGTGAACAAGTCTTTTGGTGTCTCACATGAATGGCATGGTTTATGTTTTCACTAATATCTGCAGCAGAAGCCTAAACACATTCTGGATAGCAGCACCATAATTCAACTACATGCCATCCTTACTCAGAAGGAAAGAAAAGTATTGCCCACCATTTCTCAGGCTTTTCGAATCCAAAAATTACTTAACCTTTTGGTACAATCTCTGAACTCTCTTGATTAATGTTGCCGCAATAGATGTCCTTTGTGACTAAACAGAGACCAAGCTAAATTTTGGAGATAAGCTTACTGATTCTATTTTCCTTTCCACTTTGCTTGCTCAACGACAAGTGTTTGGTTTTCAGCAACTGTTTTGCTGCTTTCTGCTGCCTTATAGTTTGCTAACTCAACAGTTCCCATGTTAAGATATACACAACCCACCAAGCTGCTGTTCTCAGTGCCCTTATACTCTAACCAAGGGTGTAAATGGATACAGATAAGGCTGAAGAGGAATCACAGAATCACAGAATCCCAAGGGTTGGAAGGGACCTCAAAAGATCATCTAGTCCAACCCCCCTGCAAGAGCAGGGTAACCTACAGTACATCACACAGGAACTTGTCCAGGCGGGCCTTGAATATCTCCAGTGTAGGAGACTCCACAACCCCCCTGGGCAACCTGTTCCAGTGCTCTGTCACTCTTACAGTAAAGAAGTTCTTCCTGATGTTAACGTGGAACTTCCTATGTTCCAGTTTACACCCATTGCCCCTTGTCCTATCACTGGATATCACTGAAAAAAGCCTAGCTCCATCATCCTGACACCTACCCTTCACATATTTGTAAACATTAATGAGGTCACCCCTCAGTCTCCTCTTTTGCAAGCTAAAGAGACCCAGCTCCCTCAGCCTCTCCTCATAAGGGAGATGTTCCACTCCCTTAATCATCTTTGTGGCTCTGCGCTGGACTCCTTCAAGCAATTCCCTGTCCTTCTTGAACAGAGGGGCCCAGAACTGGACGCAATATTCCAGATGCGGCCTCACCAAGGCTGAGTAGAGGGGGAGGAGAACCTCTCTTGACTTACTAACCACTCCCTTTCTAATGCACCCTAAGATGCCATTTGCCTTCTTGGCCACAAGAGCACATTGCTGGCTCATGGTCATCCTCCTATCCACCAGGACCCCCAGGTCCCTTTCCCCTTCACTACTTTCCAGCAGGTCAACCCCCAACCTGTACTGGTACATGGGGTTGTTCTTCCCCAGATGCAAGACTCTACACTTGCCCTTGTTAAATTTCATCAAGTTTCTCCCCGCCCAACTCTCCAGCCTGTCCAGGTCTCGCTGAATGGCAGCACAGTCCTCTGGTGTGTCAGCCACTCCTCCCAGTTTTGTGTCATCAGCAAACTTGCTGAGGGTGCACTCAGTTCCCTCATCCAGGTCATTGATGAAAATTTTTTCACACAAAGACCAGAACAGTAATGGGACCTAGCAGAACTATATTCTGATCTGGGTTTTTTTGTCAATGGTTGACACTTAGTAGTGGAAAGCTCATACATTCATTGCTATTCTTAGGGAAGCTGCTCCTGGCACAAAATTGGATGTCAGAAAAAAAAAAAAAAAAGAAAAAGTTCACTTTTTGAAGAAATTAATAAACATGATAATGAGCAGTAGTTGTGTGGTGGTAGCCAGACCAATCGTTTAACCATGTAAGACAAAAAAAAAAAAATGTAAAGAAGTAATAGTTTTAAGGCAATGATGAGCAAATAGGCTCCATTTTGGGTTAAACAAACTTTCTTTGGCTGGAAATTATAACGAAATTGGGAAATTTTCATCTCAGTTTTGCTCTGCTTCTCATCTCAAACAAGGCTGTCTTTTAATACTTAATGCTTTTGAAAGATAGAATTGGTCAAAATGTCTTCCTCAAATTCACAGGTGAAGCTATTCATTATTTTTGAGATTTACAGAATTTTCAAGAATTTGTCAGCAGCAGTTTAGACCAAAGCATAAAATAATGCTGATGTAAACTTGTCCATAAAATAAATTAAAGCTGCTCTATCTGGTCTTGTTGCGTAGTATATGCACAATTCCTGAGCAGGTTCCTAGAGTACTTTCTTTAGAATTCATGTTTTCCTAAGTGTTTACAGAATGACCTGCTGAAAAGAAACTGGAAAGGAAACAAATGGACACTTCTCCCTAAAGACAGGTGTAAACAGTGCCTAAGTCCTCCTGTACTTCCTTACAGTAAGCACTGTAAATGCTTTTTCCAAAAAAAAATTGTTCATTAAAATTACAACAGACAGAATACAGAAAGATTAAAAGGGAAATGAGGCAAAATTCCCTCCTAACAGAGCAGATTGAGTACAGAACCTGGAATCCAAACCAATGGGTTAGATTTTGAATACCTTACAGCCAGGATCAGTTGCCTTATGATTTCAAGATTCCTGGTCTGACTCTGCTCATTATAGCTGCAGTGAAAAGCTGGAGTGTAAAACAGACTTACATGACTGTAGATGCTTTGCTGTCTTCATCCTTGAACAGCATTTCCTACACCTTCTGCTCAAGTGAAGCAGACCTGGCTTGCCTCTATCTTTCTCCCAGTTAATTTTTACTCAGTATTGTTGCATTTAACCCTGCCATCTACCTTTTACATTTCTTCCTACCCTCTGTGGTGACCTATCAAAATTGAGAAGCAAAAGGTTTTTGTTATTTCCATTGCCAATTCTTGTTGAATTCTGAGATATAATTCATAGGGACCTGCTGTCTGTCAAGCTTTAATACTTCTAATTGCCTGTCTTCTACAGTGTAATCATAAGGCCTTTTAACATTCCACTTTTTTTTTCCCCAGGAAAATGTATCCTAGGCACATAAACGTGACCTTCAGCTCCTTTTATGAACGCTGAAGGAAAGAAATCATTCAGACTGTCAACAAAAGTATCAACCCAACTGTCACTATCTTCCCAGTCATGCTCTTTAATAACTAGGTTGCTTCATTACCTCACTTCAGCTTTCTTGGGATAGAGAAATAAGGGTCTTCATCTTTACTTCCCTTGGCATTTTTGGTTCACGTGTTCGTGTCAGCAATTCTGATAAGCTGTCTTCAGGTCTCCATCTTTTGAATAGACCTTGGCCCTTAGGGTTGGACTAACCATTTGTGCTTCCTTCAGTTTCTGCTTCTTCTCAAAGCCAGATCCTGAATAGAGACAAAACAGTTTGTAGCTGGGTATCACAGCTTGCCTTATCCAGAGGTTAAATGAAATAAAATGAAGCCAATCCCTGCAGCATGGGTTTCAATCACAATAATAATCCAGAGCCAGATCCATGTTTCACCTCTGCTCCAAACTCAAACTCAAAATTCAGGTACTCCTTGGAGGTTGATCAAGAGCTTCTGAAGAAACAAGTGTAGAACTGAAGATCCCTCTTGACCTCCCACCCCATAAAAAAACAAGAGGAGAAGCCAGTCTTTTTCCAGATCATTAATGGAACAAATGTTCAACATGCAGGCCATCATAATATTACCACACATTATGGCTGCATGGAGGTAACAGTCACCATTAAGGCAAGATTCTGCCTTGGTGGTCAAGGAGGAGGGAATGGAAGGGAGTTTACTTAGCATGGAAATGGTTCCGCAAGCGTGTGATTGGGAAGCGCCATGCAGCAAAGTGCAGGGCTGCATCATTGCCAGTGTGTGACCAGCATTTTTCATGTCGGTGGTAGTCACTCAGGATAAAAATGTGCGGCCACATCAGGAAGCTGTTGATGAGCAGGAGGCTGCAGTAATCCCCATGATCTAAGATTTTCTGTTCCAGCTAACCTTTTTCTTACGAATCCCCTCACACTTCAACTGGTAGTGAAATTATTCACAGCTGAGCCTACACGAGACTTTGGAACAGCTGATAGCATCGATAGAAACAGCAAACGAATCACAGCTTCAGTGTTATATCACATCAAACAGGCATATAAAATATTAGTGAAATATGAAATTGGAGGTGATGTTGTTTACATAACTGCATTCCTATGAAGCATGGCATGAGAACCAGGTCCTTCTCATAAGGCTCATTTTCAGAGAATAGGACTCTTGGGATCATCTAGAAATATCACATATTCAGTGACATTCACAACTTCTGGGATTTCAGCCACCCTCTTTCTATGGCACACTATGGTTTGTGTGATTTTCAGGCTCTTTCTATGTATTTTTCACTTTTTCACTTGTTCATTGTTCACTTCTGCCTTCAGTGATCAGTAGATCTGTGAGTTCCAGGCAGCACACAAGGGTTTCACCTTATATTTGAAGAAGAGGTTATTTACTCAGTGTCTGCCAAATGAGAATACAACCAGGTGTAAGGCAAGCCATTTATCAAGTCTCAATATCACTGAGCATTCAGTGCTCATTTTATCCCCCTTGCTTTCTATTGTCTTTCTTTTTAATACTTTATTTAATTTGCTTCACATGATATCCCAGTTTGTTACTGAAGATGATTGTGGGGGTCCTCCCCTTTGCCTCTCTTCATAGCTTTGATTGTCATTTTAATTCCCTCTGTAGTGTATTTGTGACCCCAGCTAATATATTGAAGCCCAAATTCTCCTCTAACATTATTTTGTCAACCTCCTCTCCAAGTTACATTCAACCCCAGCCTTGTTTCTTTCCCTGTCAGCTGATGTCCAGATTGAATTAGAAAGCACTCTCATTCCAGATTTAGAAATATATTTCCTCTACTTAATGCAATCGTGTCTGTGTCTGGGTAATTAAAATCATCTATTACTACCACTCAGGTTCATTTACATTTTTTTAAATAAATTTATGCAATAATTACATAAAATACTGTGCTCTAATGGGCCAGCTGGATGGAGTACA
Organism: Lathamus discolor; assembly: GCF_037157495.1. NCBI lineage: Eukaryota > Metazoa > Chordata > Aves > Psittaciformes > Psittacidae > Lathamus > Lathamus discolor. The sequence goes on along the minus strand of NC_088889.1, from coordinate 23,055,804 downwards.
AATAGTATGGCATATCTTTTTATGGAAACATACCACCAGCTGTAAGCACTGACTCTACCATTTCCAGGTTTTAGTATGATCACAACTGATCATCCTTCACAAATAAGTCAACATATATTTGTATGTCTCCTTCTTCCCTCAAGAACTGACAAAAAATTTTGATGGAGCATTCCTGAGGATAAGGACCTGTGAAAGTTCAAGAGGTCTGAATGTTTTATCTACCCAGCTGTTTGATTGCACAGTTAAATCAATAACTACCTTCCTCACAATGTAGAAGGGCATTGTAAAGAACACAGAAACCAGACAGCTAGATCTGAAAATATTACATAGGCTTTCTCAGTGTGAGAAAGCTATTGTTCCTTCTTGCTATGTCTTTCTTATTTCATAGACCACAAAGTAATTCTGATATCATGGGTTTCACAATTTAGATTTTTATTTAACTCTTCAGCAACTACCTTCTTTCCCTGTTTGCTCCTCTTTTTCCCCTTCTCAGTTTTCATCCTTTTTTACAAAACGTCACCTCACCTCTCTTTTCTCTGTGCTGCTCACCCCTTTCAACAACCTCTTGAGCAGTTTTCAGAGCCAGCAAAGAGAAGCCAATGCACCCTCTGCTCTCCTGTTCCTAAATAAGATGAAAATAAAAGCACTGAAAAAAGCCCCCTGAAGGCCCCACAACTGGAAGACTTAAAAATATGGTAGCAAAGTACCCAAAGATGGCAAAGGCAACCTCCAGAAAAAACATTCCCTGACAACAGTTGTTTACCCAGGTTCCAAAGGTGATTGTCTTCACAATAGGAATACATTTTATTCCTTTTGGAATAATTAACTGCTATTATCAGCTTCAGTGACTGCTTGCTTTTGAGACTTTCCTATTAAATCAGGCTGGAATGAAATTCTTTGTACACTGCTAACAATAATTTTAAGGATGCCTTTCTTTTGTGAGGCTTGTGAGAAGCTAGGCTATTTCAGCAATCGATGTGAAAAGATACTGGAATAATAATTTTCTTAAAGCTTCAATTTCTTGAACATTACAGCTTTATTGTGAATCTAATAAATTATTTAAATTTTTAGTGAGATCTTCTTGCTTTCCACATTTAAAGTTTAAAAAATGTATTTCCGTACATGTAGAAAAACTGTATGTAATTTGGTTTGATGAGGCACAAAAGATAGTAAAACCATCTAAGCAAACTTAATTATCATGTTACTCATGAGACAAAGCACAACATCTGAAATAACTAAAAATTTTAGACTTTCCTTGAAAATAAATCAGCTTAGAAGATTATGACAGGTACACTCAGCCTCCTTTCATAGTCCATCCTACTCCTATTCATTCAGTTTCATACACTAATGAAAGAACAGGAAAAGATCTCTTGTATTGAACCATTTAGCTATGTCAAAACAATAAAAGATCCCAATGCACCACAGCTACGTGAATGACTTTCCAAAGCAGGGAAATACATCTGGCCTGTATAACCTCTTCAAGCAGCAAAACAGACTGCATGGGAAGGGGAGCCTGTGAGATGCAGGAAGTTTGTACGTAGGAGCTGAGGTCAATTTTGTTTATGAAGCCTAGTCCAAATCAATGTAAATCCATCTGCTGTGCCCAACAGAGGTGGAACATGGCAGCTGGAATGGCCATATCTGTTCCATTAATGTGTGCTTGTGTTTTACCAAAGGGCTGCTAGTTAAAATATGCATCTTTTTCTTCTTCAGCTCCTCTCCTTCAAAGGCACAGCTTTTCATCCTCCATTCCTTTTACAAATGTGATGAATACAGATCCAAATCCAACTGCTTTTCTTGAGATCTGATATTCCTGACATCAGATCTCAAGGATCAAAGTAAAACCTTCATTAATTCTGTCCAGCATTGCCATAATGATCTCCTTAAATGGAATATAGTACTTTAAACATCAAAAAACACCTTTCGCATAAAGTAAGGGAACACTCATTTCTCCTATTTACCTGGTGGCTTGAGATGTTTGTCAGAAGTTTTACCAGACTGATGAAATGCAAGTACTGTTTACATACCTTAAATTATGAAAGGGTAGCATGCTTATTAAATAGACAGGCTTTTATTTCCTTACCAAAGTATGCCGTCATGTTCTGGGTCCTCAGGGATACATCTACAGGAACCATAAAAAATGGAATTCCTAGAACTAAGGATTTCAATCTTTCATCTCTCTAGTGTTCAAGAAAACAACCTTTACAAGAAATGTAAGTCTGGGTGTTAAGTAGCAATTGACACTTGAATACAGATGACTTTTAGTCATTTTGATTAAATCTATCCAGGTCTTAAATATATAGTTGTATAATGTGGTAGTGTGAAGTTGAGATAAAGTTCAGAAACCTACAATTAATTTTCAAATATACAAATTATGTTATGACACCAGTATTTTTTTTCATGGCAGAAATGATGGGAAGGGGGAAGAAATGTTGATCACCATATTTTTCTCTTTCTTCAATAAGCATTTATGAAGAGAATGAGAATGAGGATTTGTATATGCAGTCTGCTAGGTATGTAGATAGAGGCCAGTTATAAATATGAGCAGTGACTTCTTACAGCAGGGTGTGGGGGGAACATCCTTTGTAATCAGTTTAAGCTGACAGTATCACAAGACTCATGATATTAGCTACAGTGACAGCGTTATCTGCGTGAGAGGAGGGTCAGTTTCCACTAGGAAACCCTATTTTCCAGAGATTTGCACTCTGACACAATAACTGTTAAAACTTGGCATTAAAAAAAAAAAGTTTTCCATTCACTAGCATGATTTCCCCTTGAAGAACTGATGACCAAAACTGAGATGGCTATTCTAGGATAGTTGAAGATGGAAAAGAGGGGAAAACCCCACCCATAATAGTAATTTCAGGAATCTGTTTACTTTCCATTAACAAAGGGAGCTGCAGACTTGTGAAAACAACAAATGCTTAGAAGCTGTATCAGCCAGAGCCAGCTCATGGTATAGGCAATATGCCTAGCTGCCCAGGGTAAGGGGACTGTGTACTTTGTATTTAAAGAGATAAAAACTAGAGCCAAAGAGAAGAGTGGAAAAAGGGGCAGTATCTGTCTCATTTACCCACAGTCTCACTTGGCCCACCGATTTTTTTCTCCCTCCCAGGACCTATTTTGCTGTGGCCACAAAATTGCTGCATTGCCAGCACATCAGTGCAGTGTGCAGCCCAGAAAGCCAGCCATATCCTGGGCTGCATCAAAAGGAACGTGACCAGCAGGTCGAAGGAGGTGATCCTGCCCCTCTACTCTGCTCTCGGGAGACCTCACCTGCAATATTGTGTACAGTTCTGGTGTCCTCAACATAAAAAGGACATGGAACTGTTAGAACAAGTCCAGAGGAGGGCCACGAGGATGATCAGGGGACTGGAGCACCTCCTGTATGAAGACAGGCTGAGGAAGTTGGGGCTGTTCAGCCTGAAGAAAAGGCTGCGTGGAGACCTCACAGCAGTCTTCCAGTATCGAAAGGGAGGCTATAGGGATGCTGGGGATGGACTATTCATTAGGTACTGTAGTGACAGGACAAGGGGTAACGGGTTAAAACATAAACAGGGCAAGTATAGATTGGATATAAGGAGGAAATTATTTCCTGTTAGGGTGGTGACGCACTGGAATGGGTTGCCCAGGGAAGTTGTGAATGTTCCATCCCTGGCAGTGTTCAAGCCGAGGTTGGACAAAGCCTTGGGTGAGATGGTTTAGTGTGAGGTGTTCCTGCCCACGGCAGGTGGATTGGAACTAGATGATCTTAAGGTCCATTCTAACCCTAACTTTTCTATGATTTTATGATGTGTATCTAAGGCTCTAAAGCCACCTGCACTTAGACTGTAAAACTGGGAAAAGCAGGGTCTGTTAATGACATTTCTGGCAAATATTCTGCTAATCCCAACCAAAATTTAGAGCAGCTTCTCATTAACACATCAGCATTTCTGTTCCTGGTCCTAAGTAGAAAGTCAATACAGAAGCAGGTTTCCTGAGACTTTCTAACAGCTCCTTAAAGTGCAGAGGTTGCTTTGGTTTCTAAAAATGAACAGAACTTGGACATCTTGTTCCAAGTTACTTGTTCAGCCCTGTCCTTACGTTGCTGGGCTGTTATCTTCTGCTGTTGAGTTGGATGAATCCTACTCCAGACTGGTATCCCAGGGAATTTTCTGGTGAAACTCATCCAGCTGGAATTGTGAAATGTAATAGGAAAAATGTGGGGATTTTCTTTCTCTCAAATGTCTACATGAAAGAGAGTTCTTTTCCTTTAAAGAAATGAAATGGAGGTATAGTCTGACCTTCATGTAGTCTGAAAAAAAGCCCCAAATCCATTCACATCCTCTGTAACATATAAGCAGAACTGAGCATGATTAGATAGCTACGAAAGAAAGCAAGGAACCATAGACATTGATGCATGTTACAAGGTCAATGTTTAGATTGCCACTTCCCCTGAAATTCTGGCTGTTGTATCAATATTTGTCACCACCTTAGCAGTTAAAGGCTTGTTTCACCTCAAATCGACAGGGAAAGAAGCAGGAAAAACTGCAGCAAGACCTTACATTTTTGAGATGCCACTGAATTGTTAAGCTCCCTCACCCAAGTTTCCTTAGAATTTGCAAAGAGCAGGAAAGTTCTGCTGACAGACCGTTTCTTTTCCCTGTGTTCAGACTCCAACATGCTCTTCACTGTCTTGACTCAGGGAAGAAGAGTGCAAGAGCAATACCATGGTCTATAATATACTTTTTGTCTGAATTTTAAACAGGCAGCAGTGAGCAAGGTTGCCAGGTAATGTAATGATCCGAAACTAAGCAAACGTGTCAACAAGAGGGGGAGAAGCAGCTGGAGCCAAGAAAGTGTAAGAATATGTTCATTTTTCGCAACGTATATTTAGCGCAGAGCTAGGCTTCAGCTGGGAGATGTATATACTGTGGGTAACATTCCTTGGCAGTGGTTAGAGGAATTCTATGAAAGAGAAGGAAAAAAAAGATAAGACCACAGAAATTAATAATGCTGTTCAATTAATGGTTCTGGACCAGTTTTCATTTGCTGTAAAATAAGCATCATCCACTAGAATTACATCAGCCACAGATCCAGTTCTAAACCCCTTTTCTTTATCTTTGTTGCATCAGTTTTGTTCTTAGTCTTCACAATTACAGCAGTTACTTATTTTGCTAAATCTATTTTAATTTATCCCTGAAACTAGGCATCTCTCAATCTCTGTTACCATAATGGTATCACATTAACACTGTTTTTAACATGTAAAGTGATTTTTTTTTTTGATTGATTTTGTCCGACATTTTAAAATGAATAAAAGTATTTAAATGATTTAATGAACCACATACGTGAAGTCTAAACATTTTAAAATACAACAAATGTGCATGGATTATCTTAACAGCATGGAAAGCTTAGGAAGCAGTCCTGCTAGCAGGCCCTCTGTGCTGACAAACAGAAGCTCTAAATGCAAGCTCTTAGCACTCAGAAATCTGCAAGAACTTCAACAGGGAAAAAAACCTTGAAACAGCTAAAAGCAGGAAAACAGCAAAAGAAAAAGAACATTGATTCTTTACTTCAAGTGTATGTTAGAAAACTTACTGAAGGGGCAAGTCATTCCTGAAGCTGAAATCCTGGGTTTAAGGCCAAAATTGATATTTTTCTATGGATTTCAGTATTTCCAGAACTTCATTAGAAGGGCTAATACCCAACCCACAGAGTAGCAGGCACAGCCCAAGGACAAAGACCGCTGTATTGGAGAATCTGTACAATTGCTGCCACCCTTTGTTTTCTCTATAAAGCCAGGGATAGTAAAAACTCACAGAACAGAAGGAAGTAAAAAAGTCATTAAAAATAACAAAACCTTTTCGATAGTAGAAAGGAAATACTATAAAGAGCGTTGACCCAAATTCATACCGTGACTTATCTTTTCAATCAAGTGATAAAATAAAAGAGAAAGTAGGCAATGAAAAGTGCACTGAATGCACAAAACAGTAACAACCAAGGATAAGTGTGTAAAAAGAAATGAAGCCAGGGGAATACAGTGTATTAAGGAAATCCTGTTAAAGATTCAGGCCACCCATCTTCATTCTGATTTCTAGAAAAAATCTAGAGCAAACTGTCCTCTGGAAGATAAAAGTAGATAAGCAGCAGAAGCTATAGATTTGTCATGAGCAGGCTGTGTCAAATCCATCTAACTTTCTTCTTTGACCAGATCAAGGGTTACGTGAATGAAGGAGAAGCAATAGGTGCATTTGACCTTAATAAGGCTTTTGACAACTATCTCACATGACATTCTCATTAGCAAGCGAAGCAAATACTGTCTTGATGAAACTGGTGGACGAGGGGTGAGAAAGTGATTGGAAATCTATACTTCCCGAGTACTTATCAATGCTTCATTATCCAAATGGAAGGGTGTATTGAGTGACATTCTGCAGGACTCTGTCCTAAGTCCGCATTTATTCAATATTTTCATTAACAGTGATGATGGGATATGAAATATGTTTATTAAATTTGCAGAGGATATGGAGCAAGGAGGGACTACAAGCTCATTGAAAATTTAAAATGAACTTGTCTATTGAAGGAACATTCTGAAAATTAGCAGGAAGATGAATGGAATGAAGTTTGTTAGGAAGAAAGAGCAAAGTAAATAATATTTTGGCAGGAATAACCAACTCAAGTTATCTGAGCTGAGGGGTAATAGGCTAGGCAGCAATTTTATGGACAAAGACCTTGGGGTTATAGCAGATCGAAAGGTGGACATGAGTCAATGATATCATTTCTAGTCGAGGCAGGAACGCTCTAAGAAACCACATCAAGGAATTAATATATATGACTCAGTACTGAGAAAGATTATACTTTATTGGAGCACAGTGTTCTGAAAAAAATGCTGTCCAAAAGGCAGCAGTAAGAGTGGTCACAATCTAAACTAATACAACCAGTTGTATGTGAGGCAAAGAACTGGGTCTATTTATGCTGATGACAAGGTCTCAGAGGGGTGCATAGTAGCCCTGAAGCAGAAAAAAAATGTTACAGATAAGATATGGTCTGTTTTCTGTGTCTGTGATGGCTGGAACAGAAATTAATGAGTTTAAATTGTAGATGAGGCAAATCTGTGTTAGGCACAAGGGAAACTTTAACAGTAAGGATAGAAAATCTCAGGAATAAATTGCCTGGCAATGTTATTAAATCTTCAAAACAATGTTTATAGGCAAGGTTGGACAATTAAGAGTTAAGAATTATGTACTTATAAATGCTTATCCTAGGGGTATTAGGGGATGAACCTTCCCTCCCAGATCCATCATTTTATTAAGAGTAGATACAGACTTTCTAAAGAGGCGTGGCTGAGCTAATGGAAATCACAATGTCTGGAGAGGTAATTTGGGTGAGCTGAGTGCTCTCCCGTGCTGGAATTCAAAGCCCCGGAATATGAAATTTCGAGAACAAACGCCAAATGTTATAATTAATATATCTTCATGATTGTGAGTCCCTATATGTGGAGAGAGGGGGAAGAGAGAGGGAGAGGAAAGGGGCAATCTAGCAACTAGAAGCCAAGTATTCTGATCAAGTATATCTGATGCTTTAGAATAAATTCTGAGGGGAAGGAAAACAAAATAAGACATAGAAAAAGTTTTATTAAAGGTAGGTTATATAAAATTCAGACTTCTATGATTCTGCAATTCTCCCTCAGTGAGACAGTTGTTTTTTCTTTAGGAAGAAAGCCCCTCAACTTAGTACCAGAGAAATTATTAGTTAAACTGATCAAACCGGAGAAGAAAGCCAAATATTTTAACTCCGAGGAGCTTACTGAAGGGGATATGGCAAAGGAATAGAAGAAGATATCAGGGAAGCTCCAGAAGGATGTAGGTCTTTGAACCACTTTCTACTAGGTGGTCTGGCTCTAAAAGTGGGAATCTTTGCTAATGATACAGGGTTAAGAGGCATCACTAAGACACTGGAAAACAAAGAAAGAATTGTATTAGTATGAAAAATGCTAGAAATGGAATGTAGTTTCATAGCCAAAATGCATGATATGCATATGGAGACAGATGAGAGGACCCAACAAAAATCAAAAGTTCAGGGATTTCAGAAGAAAAAAATCATTCTTGAATGAGTTGTTAATGTGTTACGGACAGAGGAAGAATAGCAGCTGAAATAATAGACAGTATCTCTTAAAACATTCCCAATGTTAAGGAGGAAGTACAAGTGCATCGATGAGAAATCAGTCCAAAGGCTGGATTTAAGGAGTAGATGCACTGAATGGATTGGGTAAAGGAGAACATAATTTATAGGAGGAGACTGAAAGAATTAGACATTATTTTGTAAAGCTATATAAATCACAGAATCATAGAACAGTTAGGGTTGGAAAGGACCTTAAGATCATCTAGTTCCAATCCCCCCGCCATGGGCAGGGACACCTCACACTAAACCATCTCACCCAAGCCTCTGTCCAGCCTGGCCTTGAACACTGCCAGGGATGGAGCATTCACAGCCTCCCTGGGCAACCCATTCCAGTGTCTCACCGCTCTAACAGGAAAGAATTTCCTCCTTATATCCAATCTAAACTTCCCCTGTTTAAGTTTTAACCCGTTACCCCTTGTCCTGTCACTACAGTCCCTGACAAAGAGTCCCTCCCCAGCATCCCTATAGGCCCCCTTCAGGTACTGGAAGGCTGCTATGAGGTCTCCACACAGCCTTCTCTTCTCCAGGCTGAACAGACCCAACTTCCTCATCCTGTCTTCATATGGGAGGTGCTCCAGTCCCCTGATCATCCTCGTGGCCCTCCTCTGGACTTGTTCCTACAGTTCCATGTCCTTTTTATGTTGAGGACACCAGAACTGCACACAATACTCCAGGTGAGGTCTCACGAGAGCAGAGTAGAGGGGCAGGATCACCTCCTTGGACCTGCTGGTCACGCTCCTTTTGATGCAGCCCAGGATACGGTTGGCTTTCTGGGCTGTGAGTGCACACTGCCGGCTCATGTTCATTTTCTCATCGATCCAACACCCCTAAGCCCTTCTCCACAGGGCCACTCTGAATCTCTTCCCTGCCCAACCTGTAGCTGTGCCTGTAGGACCTTGCACTTGGCATGGTTGAACTTCATAAGGTTAGCATCAGCCCACCTCACAAGCGTGTCAAGGTCCCTCTGGATGGCATTCCTTCCCTCCAGTGTATCAACCGAACCACACAGCTTGGTGTCATCAGCAAACTTGCTGAGGACGCACTCAATCCCACTGTCCATGTCAGCAACAAAGATGTTGAACAAGATCGGTCCCAACACCGATCCCTGGGGGACACCACTCATTAACTGGTCTTCAGCCAGACATTGAGCCATTGACTACAACTCTGTGTGTGGCCATCCAGCCAGTTCTTTATCCAAAGAGCAGTCCACCTATTAAATTGATGTCTCTCCAATTTAGAGACAAGGATGTCATGTGGGAGAGTGTCAAACACTTTGCACAAGTCCAGGTAGATGACATCAACTGCTCTACTCCTGTCCATCAGTTCTGTAGCCTCATCATAGAAGGTCACCAAATTGGTCAGGCAGGATTTCCCCTTAGTGAAGCCATGCTGGCTGTCACCAAGCACCTTGTTGTTATTCATGTGCCTTAGCATGCCTTCCAGGAGAATCTGCTCCAAGATTTTGCCAGGCACAGAGGTGAGACTGACTGGTCTGTAATTCCCAGCATCATCCATTTTCCCCTTCTTGAAAATGGGGGTTATATTTCCCTTTTTCCAGTTGTAGGGAACTTCACCTGAGTGCCATGATTTTTCAAATATGATGGGCAGTGGCTTAGCAACTTCATTTGCCAGCTCCTTCAGGACCCACAGATGGATTTCATGAAGTCCCATGGACTTGTGTGTGTTCAGGTTTTTAAGATGGTCTCGAACCAGATCCTCTCCCACAATGGGCCTTCATTCTCACAGTCCCTGCGTCTGCCATCCAAGACTTGGGTGGTGTGGTCAGAACATTTGCCAATGAAGAGCAAGGCAAAGAAGTAATTAAGAACCTCAGCCTTCTCTAAATCTAGGGTAGCCAGTTCTCCCGAGAGCTTCTGGAGGGGGCCTACATTGTCCCTAGGCTGTCTTTTATTCCCTATGTACCTATAGAATCCCTTCCTGTTATCTTTCACATCCCTAGCCAAGTTTAATTCTAACTGGGCCTTAGCTTTTCTAACCTGGTCCCTAGCTTCCCGGACAACATCCCTGTATTCTTCCCAGGCCCCCTGTCCTTGCTTCCACCTTTTATAAGCCTCTTTTTTTCCTTCTAATTTTCCTCAGCAGCTCCTTATCCACCCAAGGAGGTCTCCTGGCCCTTCTGCCGCACTTCCTTCTAGTTGCGACGCAACACGCCTGAGCACGTAGCAGGTCATCCTTGAATATTAACCAACAGTCTTGGGCGCCCTTGTCCACTAGGACTATATCCCATGGAACCTTACTAAGCAGGCTCCTGAAGAGGCCGAAGTCTGCTCTTTTGAAGTCCAGGGCAATGAGCTTGCTGCACGCTCTTCTCACTGTCCTGAGGATCTCGAATTCAACCATCTCATGATCGCTGCAACCAAGGCTGCCCTGGAGCATCACACTTCCAACGAGCCCTTCCCTGTTGGTGAGCACAAGGTCAGGCATGGCACCTCTCCTTGTCGGCTCCTTTATTACTTGCAGAAGGAAGTTGTCTTCCACATAATCAATGAACCTCCTGGATTGCTTGTGCCGGGCCGTACCATCACTCCAACAGATATCAGGGTGGTTGAAGTCCCCCATGAGAAAAAGGGCCTGCAAGCGTGAGGCTTTTCCTATCTGTCTGTAGAGTGCTTCATTCGCAGATTCCTCTTGACCAGGCGGTCTGTAACAGATCCCCACAGTAATGTCTCCCATCACTGTTCTCCCTTTAACCCTGACCCACAAACTCTTTGTTGACTACTCACCTGTCCCCAGACAGAGTTCCATACTCTCCAGCCTATCCCTAACATAAATAGCAACTCCCCCTCCCTGCCTGCCGGGCCTGTCTTTTCTAAAGAGCCTGTAACCTTCCATTCCAGCACTCCAGTCATAGGAGCCATCCCACCATGTTTCTGTGATGCCTACTATATCATACCCCCGTAGACGTGCACACATCTCTAATTCCTCTTGTTTGTTCCCCATGCTACAGGCATTTGTATAAAGGCATCTGAGCTGAGCTCCAAATGAAGCCGGCTCGTTGGCTGGAGCAGCTGGAATATCTCTACATTGCTCCAAGCATTTATTATAGGTGTTGGCAACTGACTGGGTGTTTTGGGATGGAATGATGTCCCCCTCCCCCAACACAGCTAGTTTAAAGCATCCTTGACCAGTCTATCAAGCCTCTTACCAAAACTGCTCTTTATCAGAGCAGCTCCATCAGGCCCCAGTAGACCTGGCCTATAAACTTGGGTCCTGTGTTCAAGAAACACAAATCCCGGACTATGGCACCACCCTTCAAACCATTTATTAACCTGGCCAATCCTCCTAGCCTTTTTAAGGTCCTCCCCTTTATCCTGGAGAATTGACGAAAAGACTATCTGAGCTCCAGAGCCCCTAATCACCTCTCCCAGGGCTCTGTAGTCCTTCTTCATGTTCTCCAGGCTACTGCTGTCTGTATCAGTAGCATCCATGTGGATCATTAGAAGTGGGTAATAGTCCATGGGACTTACTAGAGCTGGCAGCCTCTCTGTAACATCCCTGATCCGTGCCCCTGGTATGCAACACACCTCCCCTGAGGCTGGGTCAGACCGACAGATGGGTGTCTCTGTGCTTTTCAAAGTAGAGTCCCCTATTACTACGACCCATCACTTTTTCCTGGCAGTATCAGTAGAGATCTTCTTTAGCAGTGCCCTAGCTGGCTGTTTCTGTTGGGAGTGTGTTTCCTCATCAGCCCCCTGCAGGACAGCAAAGCAGTTCTGTGTGGGGACAACAGATTTAGGAGGAAGCCCCTTGCTTTTAATTGTCCTCTTCCTCCTTTTTTTGTTGGGTTTTTTTTGTTGCTGTTTCCCAGCTTCCCGTGTTAACGGCCTCCTTCTTTCCTCCATGAACTACAGGGGATGCTTGAGGCCCCTGCACAGTTTGGGCTGGAGCAAGCAGCCCTGCTTCCTCTCAGCTTCCCTGACACCTTGCAGCCTATTGACAGCATCCCGCAGCTCAGCCACCTGCTGCAGGACCTCCACCAGGGGGCACCGAGCGCAGCCCTGCCCATCGTGCACCCTCCCCTCACCAGACCAGTGCGGGCACCCTCTACACCCCGAGCTCTGCGCTGCAGCCTCCCCTCTCATCGGCTCTCTCTGGTGCCTACGCTGCCACCGCCGGGGCAGCCAGAGCAGAGCTCCCAGCGCGGGCCCTGCCCATAGGGCGAGCGCTCACCACCCCGCGCAAGCTCCCTCGACCCGCCCTGTTCGCCGCGCTCCCTGGGTCAGGTTTTTACCCCGTCAGGGCTGGTGCCGCTGCTCCTGGCTCCGCCCCCTGTGAGTCCCTGCCGCGTCCGCGGAGCTGCCGGTTCCTGGGCAGGTCCTGTCGAGGACTTGAAGCCCCCTCGGTGGCTCTCGCCGCTGTGAGTTGAGGCTCCTGGACGCTGATCTCCCCCCCGCTCAGGTGTTCACGGCGTCCTCTCTCGAGCCTCTCACCTCAGCAATCAGAACAGAATAGTGACAGGGCAAGTTAACTCTCCCAAGAGTAGTGTGGTGGTGCAAATCCCAGTAAAAATGCTATTTTACATAAAGGACGATGCTAGCAAAAGACCAATGAAACAAACATTTTTAGTTTAGCTGCTATAAGGAAGTTTTCAACTTCTGGAACAATACAGTAACAGCTGTGTAGACCTGCTATTGAATCTATTTAGTGTTTGAGCTTTCTGAACATGCATTCTTAATGGTATTATATGATGGGATGCCAAGCAGGACTATCCCTCTGCACTTCCTAGCTGTGTGTTCCCACAAACTTTTCTTTACCCAGTACAATAAACAAGTGGGATGACCTTTTGGGATCCACAGCTTTCAAAGAATATTGCAGTGGTTGAGGTCAACACAATTTGATTCACTGCTATTTCAGTCAGTATGCAATTCCTTCCTGCCCTGACAGTCTTTCAGAGCTGAATTTTTGAAGTACTGAAAGGAGAGAGCGTATTCCATATAACAGTGTGCTGTGGACCTGAATGTCTCAAGGCAGTTGTACTTACCAACATTAAACATATCACCCTCACCTCCCTCCCTTTCCCAGTCTAACAGGCTTTTTGTGAGCAGCCTAGTGCAAAAGTAGCTATTCTCAAATAAGGGAGAATGGGATAATGCGTTACTTAAAAGCCAGATGACAGCCAAAATGACAATCACAGCAAGTCCTGCTTTCTGCTAATGTACTGTTATACATTGCTATATGCATAAGTACCAGTTTATATTTCCCCTACAAACCTATCATGAGCTATTTGCTGTTAATTAGTTAAAGTATGTAGCTGATTACCTAAGAACAGCGCTTACTGCTGTGCAATTAGAGAATCCAGACTTTTAGATACCAGAAGAATAAACAACACAAGGTAAGCACTAATAACCAGCTTATGTTCTACTTCTGTTATTAATGTTTCCACATGTGAAGGCAAACATTATTATTGCTTAGAGAATAAGTATTCCAGAGCAATAACGCCAAGCAAACAGATTTCTGGTGCACACATTCAGGAACAGCAAATAAAAAGGGGTTTGATCATGGTCAAACTGAGCAGCTGGCTAGAAATCCAGTCAACATTTATTTTGGAAGCTTTCTAACAGTTCTCCCACTGGGTCCATTTTATGCTAAGTGTCTCTAATATGTGGCAGTGCTGGTCAAACACCAGAAATAATCTGTATGCTCTTTCCAAAAATTCCAGCCAGCTGGTTGGAGAGTAAAGGAATTTCATAATGAGAAGATTCATACTCTACCCCTGCCTTCTTTATGGAAATAATTTGGCTAGGTTTAATTCTGTCTTATTTAGTACTATAACACCAAAAGATATTTAGATTTTGAATGTAAATGATTGAGTTTTTACATACCACTTACACAGACAATATTTTGCTTATTGTGTTTAACATAGGAATGTTAAAGAAAAAGTCTTCAGAGTAACAGAGAATAAGTTTTCAAAATGTATTGCTGGTTAAGAAATATGGGAATCTACAATGTCCTGTTGTCCTGGGTTCAGTAGTAGTAGTCATTTTTCTACTTCTTAGTAGCTGGTGCAGTGCTGTGGCTTTGACTTTCAGCCTGGGAGCAGCACTGATAACACCGATGTTTTTAGTTGTTGCTAAGTCATGTTTATTCTGACCAAGGACTTTCTGAGCCTCATGCTCTGCCAGGGAGGAGGGGAAGTCGGGAGGAAGCAAAGACAGGGCACCTGACCCAAACTAGCCAAAGAGGTATTCCATACCACAGCACGTCATGCCCACTATATAAACTGGGGGCAGTTACCAGGAAGGGCTAGATTGCTGCTCAGGTCGGGCTGGGTATCAGTCGGTGGGTGGTGAGTGGTTGTATTCTCTTCCCTTGTTATTTCTCTTATCATTATTACTATTGGTGGTAGCAGTAGTGGTTTTGTGTTATACCTTGGTTACTGGACTGTTCTTATCCCAGACCGTGGGAGTTATATTCTTTTGATTTTCCTCCCCATCCCTCCGGGAGCCAGGGGAGGAAGAAGCGGGGGAAGTGAGCGAGCGGCTGCGTGGTTCTGAGTGACAGGCTGGGCTTAAACCACGACACATGTGGGCTTTGGACACTCCACACTGCATATGCCAACAATATAACAGCATAGGAAGATCCATAACAATAACAATAAAAATCTGCCCAGACCAAAAAATGTCTTCAGGAATAGGTAAGATTGGATACTAAGGCAAGAAACAGTACAACATTAATCAAAATAAACGGACTGGGAACAGAGAATGAAATAAATTGAAAGAATAGTGTGAGAAGATCAAAACTAAAAGAAGTCCAAAAAATAAAAAGAATGGCCTACAGTCCTTAGATTTCATCATGCTGAAAAACCAAATAAAGTGTATACTGTGTCCAGCATACTTTTTCTTTTTTTTTTTTTTTTTTTAATTAAAAAAATCCATCTTCTTGTGTGTTCTAGCAAGCACCAAGGAGGCCTATTAACAACCTACCCAAATTCACTTCAAGGCAATAACCTGTAACTGAAATCAGCTGTCTCACTGCTTCTGTGCAAACCAGCACACTCAGATTCAATCAGTATACTTTTTTTTTGGAAATCTAGGGAAATAGGTTTATTGTTCCTGAACCCTGTAGAAAGGCTGTCACACCTCTCACATTCCTAGAGCTTAAAGCCACAAGCACTAAACTTGTCTAACTCCCTATACAGACCCCAGATACTCCTCACATACCTCTGCTAAATCCTATGCTCAGTGAAGGCATCCAGATTTGTCCTAATGCAGTAAAGACACTGCATGTGCCACGGTAGTGCACCATTGCTGCATCCATCTTTAAGCAAGTTCTGCCCTAGTTCTGCCTGTGCCCTCTCATATTTTCCACTGTTATCTTTAAATCATGAATGCTAGAACTATATATTGTCTTTCTGTATCCATCTGATGAGAGGCAGAGGTAGAATCACCTCCTTGCTCTTACCTCTCTCCTCCTGTGCATGCAGCCGTGTCTCTTGTTACACATTTTTGCCACTGCAGCACACTTTTCCCTTGTCAAGGGATTTTTAAACCCTGTTGATCACAATATTTGGATTTATGACTCTGTTCAATGCCAGTTGGCTTCAAAGGTCATTGGATTGCACTCTAAAGGGTTTCTGAGACACAAACAGCAGAATGAATTGGAATACTGAACCCCTAGAGACTGACACTAAGACAGTCTTATGTCTTCTTCTCTTAGCTGCAAAGCTGCAGTGGATGACTAATTTGGACTACTGTGGGAGTCCTGTATTCTAGTAATCAGTTTTTCTGCTTAAAGACAAACCAACACCTTGGCTTGAGAAGAGAAAAAAAATGAAATGGTGAAACATTTTAATTCAAATCAATGTAACCTGAGTACAACAAGCAGAACTCTTATTTACACGAAGCAAAAATCACATTTCAGTCTCAGGAAAGGGAAAGAAGAGTCTCATATAGAACCTGCTGAGTTTTCCCAGACAAGAGCACAGAAACAGAAGATGTAGGCACAGAGTCTCTGCAACTCCAGAATCATCTTGTCAGTAATTACTGAAGGAATGGATTTTGTGAGAAAACTGGGATCTGCTCATTACGCAGTAAGTAAAAGCTTCTTCAGCTGTACCCAAATGCAGTTTAATTTTAACTGCATTCATGTCAACAAAAATCATAGTGACTAAATTGCTTGCACTAATCATACCCTGCCCACGTACTTTACTTACAGATGGTCAATATCATAATGATGACCTGTGACAGACAAGCTGCAGTATTTGCACCTACCCTGTTTAGGTCAGCCAAGCTGAATTGGCCAGTAATAATTCAGCACTGAATAAATTGAGTGTTTTAAAAGAACAGTAATGTGAGCTGCACCGTATATGAGAAGACAACAGGCAGCTTGAGATGACTCTGCTTAACACATTGTGTGTCTTCATACATGTATGTCTTCAGTGGGGCATATCTTACAGGATGCGATCATATATCTAATGGGATCGTATATCCAATATAAAACAGAGAAAAACAGAAGAAGGAGAGCAGAACTAGTCCATTTTGTCTTCAAAATTACTCCTTCATAAGTTTTTTTACACATTAGCTTTCTGGGCAGCAGTCGTTATAGAATCACCCTGCCTGGCAGGTGACAAAACCGGTCCCTGTCACTCTTTCTTTTAGATGGAAATGAAGAACGGAGTTCCTTACAAAACTGGAGTCATCAGAAGTTCCTCTGAGAGGAGAGATGTTCCCATTGTCCTGCCTTTATCCTTTGCTGGAAAATTATTCCTGCAGGCTGCTTTGGCTGTGATTAAGACACCAGACTATGATCCTCTTGCATAGTTGTTTTGTACTGTTGAATATTTGTTGAATTTCACTGATGGAATGAACCACTCATTCTAAATTCAAGACTTCAAAATGCAATAAACTACCCAAACAGCTAGCACAATTGTACTTGAATGAATCCTATTCTTACAGTCTGAATTTTCTGACTTGTATTATGTGCATAGTAGAAAACCAAGTGAATGATTTGGAGTACTGGGATAATGTTCCCAAAGCAAGCAGTAACAACTGGTATCTAAATTAAAGATTACTCAGAAACATCATGGGTCTCTTTAACCTTCCGTATGCTCTACCTCCCAGAAGACTAGAAGATTTAAAGTGATTATTAATGTGGCTAAAGGGCATTACATGAGAAATAGAGTAAAAGTGGCTCTTCAGGCTGAGAAAGTTGGGGCTGTTCTTCCTGGAGAAGAAAACGCTGCATGGAGACCTCATGGCAGCCTTTCAGTATATGAAGGAGGCCTATAGGGATGCAGGGGAGGGACTCTTCATTAGGGCCTGTAGCGGCAGGACAAGGGATAACGGGTTCAAATTTAAAAAGGGGAAGTTTAAGTCAGATATAAGGAGGAAGTTCTTTACTGTGAGGATGGTGAGACACTGGAATGGGTTGCCCAGGGAAGTTGTGAGTGCTCCATCCCCGCAAGTGTTCAAGCCGAGGTTGGACAAAGCCTTGGGTGAGATGGTTTAGTGTGAGGTGTCCCTGCCCACAGCATGGGGTTGGAACTAGATGATCTTCAGGTTCTTTCCAACCCTAACCATACTATGATTCTATGATTCTAAGCCAGACTGAAGGTCCAACAGTCCTGGAAGGCCTGCAGGAGATCAGAACGACATAGGAAAACTGGTTAATGTTTCCCCTAGTAATTTATCCAACCTGTATCCTCTGCAGCTCAGAGTCTACAAGACAGAGATAGTTTCTGTGCATCTTTTAACTCTCAAGGTATTTGTCTTCTTGGGAATTCTGTCTAGTCTCCCTTGAAGTTTCAGCATCCATCATGTCCTGTGGCAAGAACTTCTATTTAACTACATGTTTCATGTACAACTGCCTCCTTTGTGGTTTGTACTCTGAAATTTCCACCTACTAGCTCCAACACCTGATCACCCTCCCTGTGAAAAAACTTTTCCTAACATCCAATTTAAACCTCCACTGGCACAGCTTGAGGCAGTTACCTCTTGTCCTATCATATGTTACTTGTGAGAAGAGACTCAGTACAACCTCCTTTCAAGTTGCTGTAGAGAGCAATAAAGTCCCCCCTGAGCCTCCTCTTCTCCAGACTAAACAACCCCAGTTCCCTCAGCCATTCCTCATCAGACTTGTGCTCCAGACCCTTCACCAGCTTTGTTACCCTTGTCTGGACTCACTCCAGCACCTCGATGTCTTTCTTGTAGTGAGAGGCCCAGAACTGAACACAGGATTTGAGGTGTGGCCTCACCAGCGCTGAGTACAGGGGGATGATCCCCTCTTGGTCCTGCTGGCTATGCTATTTCTGATACAGGCCAGGATGCCATTATGCAGCTGGCCTTCTTGTGTGCTTCCTGGGCACACTGCTGGCCATAATTGAATCCTGTTCTCCAAATGGAGAGGAAGAATCCTTTGCTAAATATTTTGTGATGCCATTTCAATGACAAGCAAAATCTGCAGCTAAAATCCACACAAAATATTTAATCCAGAAGTTTAAAATTTTGCATCCAATTCCTTATGCAAAACCAAAAATCTAGAAAATGTCAAAGTACAAAACCCCTTTCTGCCCCTTCTTCTGACTATAGGATGTTGTGAGGAGGAGCTATACCTGGCATGCACTTGTAACATAGGTGTCAGAAAAGGAAACTGGTGGTTTATCCCACCAGAATATGACAGCCCAGCCACCTACTCTGTTCTCTCCCTCAAATACTAGGTCAGTACTTCCCTTATCAGCTGCCATCTGCAATGCCATTTGCATTGTGACATATCATTGAAAAGATGAAGTCTTGAGCGCATGTCATTGCCTCTCTCATTAAGCATCGCACTCTCATCTGAAGCAGTAAGAATGTTTTCTGTCTGTTCATAGGTGTTACTTCCCTTTATTTAACAGCAATTCTTGGTGCCTAAAAAGTAATCCCCATGAAGGATGATAAGGCATCTTGAGCCTCATAACATGTTGCTGCTTGCTGCCTGTGAAAACATTGATCTGATCAGCTGGGCTTACTGAAATTTCAGGACACACATGCAGAGTGAAACTGTTACAGCACTCATGCCATGACAGTGAGCATAGTTTCAAGCTATAGATTAGACATCAACTGTGTCTTTCAAAATCAGGTTAAATCCCATGCACAATTCCTATGGTGATACAGTTCATATATTAAAGTGGGTTGAGTCCTAACATTTGCGGTTCCCAGCTATCAATTTACCTGCCTGTTATGCAGAGGGACACAGCCGCAGCGAGCAAGCTGCAGACCAGTGTGGCAGAAGCACTGCCTTCAGTTTGAAGCTATGGTCCTGAGTAGTTCTGGGCACAGGAAAAGGATCACAACTGCACAAACACTAAAATGCTGGTTTATAAAAATTTTCCACTCAGTTTAGTGTACTTTAAATCACTGCTTGCTAGTCTTATTTATGAATACTCAGACACCTTTAGGGTATCTCTGGAACTATTTGTAGATCCCAAAAGTTTTATTCATTATAGTGTGAATTATTGTTTATTTGAAAATATCTACTGAATTATATTATTCATTATTTACCACATGAACAAAAACTGACAACAGATTGCACAATGGACTACATATGTGCAGGGGTGAATAATCAAAGTCTGTCTCCTTTCAAGCAGTAGCACAGGTTCAGAAATATTCTCCACTCTAACTCTACCTATTTCCACATGAGAAAGATGTGTCCCACCAGTCTGGATCATACTTTGGAACAGTTTACTAATCCAAAAGAAAGGGCTGTGTTATTAAAAAGGTATACAGCATACAGTATTTTAGCCTGACAGTTGCTGTTCAGATTTAACCTGAGTGTGCAGATAGGATCCTTTCCATTACTTAAGAGTCAGGTTTAAACTATTTAGAGTATTAGTGGATACAGAAAGGCAGTCAGAGCCCTTTGGGTTATATAGAGTCACTAGAAAATGAGACATTCAAATCTGTGTTTTGCTAGAAAACTTGTAACTCACTAAGTAAAGCTGGACCAAATCCCAGGCAGCTACAAGCCACAGGGGCTTTGCTAAGATCCATGCAAATACATCTATTCCAACCCAAATATTAAGTATAAGCATTAAATCTAGCTTAAGAACCCAAATGCTTTGCAACACAGGATGTTTTTAGGTTTTTAACTCAGTGGTTTCATTCACAGTTTCTTCATGGCCACAGTACTTGTATTGGTTGTCTATTGCACAGAAAAGCTACTGAAAAAACAGAAGTAGTTGAATACCTTATTCAGCCCTGGATTATGGTAGCTGTAGGGTAATGTACAAAAACTGCTTTTCTGCCACCCCAGTAAAGCTGTTGTCAAAAAAATGGAAATTCTTGCTACTGCAGTCTTGGGCATCACTTGTAACAGTGGGAAGAGAACAGTTTTCAAAGACAAGCCTGATCGTTACAGAATCTTAGAACGGTTAGGGTTGGAAAGGATCTTAAGACCATCCATCTAGTTCCAACTCCCCTGCCATGGGCAAGGACACCTCACACTAGATCATGCCACCCAAGGCTCTGTCCAACCTGGCCTTGAAACACTGCTAAGAATGGAGCATTTACCACTTCTTTGGGCAATCTGTTCTGATGCCTCACCACCCTCACAGTAAAGAACTTCTTCCTTATATCCAATCTAAGCTTCCCCTGTTTAAGTTTAAGCACATTACCCCTTGTCCCATCACTACAGTCCCTGATTAAGTCACTTTCAGGTATTCTTGTAGGCCCTCCTCAGATACTGGAAGGCTGCTATGAGGTCTCCATGCAGCTTTCTCTTCAGGCTGAGCAGCCCCAGTCAGCCTGTCAATCAAATTTGGAATTGATAGGATCTTTTTCAACTTCCTGTTGGAACACAGGGGACATTAGATGACCAGATAACATTATTTCCACTGGAAGTGTCTGGTAAATATTGGTGTCTTTGAAACAGGGCATTATTTTCAGACACAGCTTCTGATTTCAAGTCACTCTCCATGCTGCATTTTCTTTTGTGCGCACTCAGAAATAAGTTTATAGCTCTTATGTGGCATCCAGTGGAAAGTAACAACTCTGGGTCAGCTCCTCAGGTAGCATAAATCAGCGTGGCCATATTGAATTCAGTACTGCCATCAAATGTAGCTGAACGTCTGGCTCTGCTGACATTTAATTCCTGTGTCTGAAACACAGATAACATGCACAAACACTGAGAGTCCTTAAATTAAATGTTTTTATTCAGGGGGAAAAGTATTCACTTTAGCAGAAACTAACAGCCCTCCAGCTTTTAGCTTTTTCTAAATAACTCAGACAAGCAAATCAATCAACACTTTTTTCCCAAGTTTACAACAGAGTGCAGTAGATTTATTATAAGTACTGGATTTTTTTCTCCTCGTATATGTGTCTATCTGAGGCAAAACATAAATAACATTAAAGTTTCAGTTAATATAGCTCTGAGCAGGAATGTTTTTTTCTTTTATGTATGATTTTCATGGCTATATTCATCTCTTTATTCTCAGTTCAGCAAAGCTGTCTGCAGGTGACACACTGAGCAAGTGTATAATCTGGAGTACATGATGGGAAGTCTAGCTGAATAAAACAACATCCATTTGCAAGATAGTAGAAGATTTTAATCCTGAATTTTGCACATTAGTCCTGAAGTTCCCTGTCTGCTGTCTCTTTGCAGTGTCTAGTCTGGTCTGGCAGTCACTCATCACATTCTAAGCTCATTCAGTTTTGATGAAGCCAGAGAAAAGGCATGGCAGTGCATGCAGTTGGGAGGCAGTAGGGTGAAGATTGCTGGGGCCCTGCCACTTATCCCAGTAATGGGCATATGAAGAGAAGAGCCAGGGGAGACATTTGCCATCGCAAGTGAGACAGGCCACAGTACAGATAGTGATACAGAGTGCCAGCACTGAAGTAGATGTATTGTTCCCTGTCACCCAAACCCATTTTGTATCTATGCTATGGAGGACTGCATAATGAGGCACCTGAATCTAAGCTTTCTGAAAAAGAGTCCAGGCTTGGGAAACAAGGCACCTTTTCGCCCTATCCCTAGTGCCATCCATCCATGGAAAGGTTGACAGGCACTTCAGCTTGCTGTAGTGTCAAATCCTCTGAAATGGGCAGGTTTCATCTTTTCTCGGCCTTTCCATGAAAAACAAGCAACAAAGCTCAGATTTGTTTCTCCTAGCTGAGTGCCATCTTCCTTAGAATACTGTCTCAAATGTTTGCTGTTTTTTTAGCCCTGAGATCTTCTTAGCTCTCCTGGCTACACAAAAGAAGAAAAGCACATTGTTGTGTCTGAAGAGCAAGAATGATGAAGCCTTTATTGCCTGAGAAGCAAATTTATTAGGAAAGGAAAAAGGGACCATGATAGATTAAATGTTGCTGAAAAATGAAGTAGATATCCTTAAGGGTCTAAGCTATTTCTTCATTCTGGGAAATAGAAGGCCTGTACTATTCCAAAGTCCATGTTTTCCTTGAGGGGAATGGAAATGCTAAAGAAAAAAACCTCACTGCATTAGAGAAGATAATAAGGCAATTAAAGCCCTCAGTACTATTAAAAAGTTGACAAAGCACCAGAACTAGATGAAATACATCACTGAAATCAGCGTGGAAAGAGCAAATAAAATCGAAAAGCCTTTGGAGAAGAATTTTGATTGCTTGCTAATGGCACTGTTGGTATCAGAGGATAAGGTAATTTCAGTATGTAAGGAAGGGCCAAGGTTAAAAATGGGCCCATTTCACCTGAATTTCAGGAAATTAGTCAATAATATATCTCAAGATGAATTGATTTGAAAGGTCAGGCAGGATGGCAACGTTGCTGCAAGTGGGAAAATTAGTGAAACTGGTCAGAAATTGCCCTTTGGCTGGCAGCCAAAGGTTCTAATAAGGTGGTATGAAGCCTTAAGCAAAAAGAATCTATATTATCAAAATTCATGAATAGGCCATCCTGTCTGGCCACATGCTTTATACTCCAAATACTCTGTAAACCCCCAAAAAGTTGTCTCCATTCATCAGTGTACCCTCACCAAGTCTGAGAATAACACAAAACTGGGAAGAGTGGCCAATATGTTGGGGAGGTAAATATGTCATACTGCAGTCCGGGGGCACCTTGTCAGGCTGGAGAAATGGGCTGATGGGATCCTCATGAAGTTCAACAAGGAAAAGTGCAAAGTCTGTTTCCTGGAGAAGAGGAATGCACTAATTTATGCTGGGTGGGGCAAACCAGCTGGCAAACAGCTTGGCAGAAAGGGTCCTGGTGGACCCTAGGTTAACATGGATCAGAAATAAAGAAGGTTAATGGTATCCTGGACTACATCAGGCAAAGCCCTGTCAGCAGGACAAGGGAAGTGGTCCTTCCTATTTAGTCAGCATTGGTGAGGCTACACCAGGAGTCCTGTGTCCAGTTCTAGGGTCCTCAGTATGAGACATTGACACATTAGTGTTCAAAGCAGGGCTCATAAGACAGTTAAGGGTCTGGAGCGTCTCTTCTATAAGAAAAGGCTGAGAGACCTGGGACTGTTCACCCTGAAGAAGAGAAGTTTCAGGGGGGTCTTATCAATGTATGCAAATACCTGAAGGGACAATGCAAAGAAGATGGAGCCATGCTCTTTTCAGTGCCACCCAGTGACAGGACCAGAGGCAAAGGGCACAAACTGACAGGAAATACCATCTGAACATCAAGAAACACCTTTTTACTATAATGGTGAGCAGTGGAACAGGTTGCACAGAGAAGTTGTGGAATCTCCCACCTTAAACTTACCCAAAAGCTGTCAGGACACAGTCCTGGGTAACCTGCTCTAGGTGATCCTGTTTGAGCAGGGTGGTGGGACCAAATGACCTCTAGAGGTCCCTTCCACCTGTAACCTGTCTGTCATTTTGTGATCCATGTTTTCTGTAGTCCCACTGGCTGTTTTACATTATCTGATTACCAAATGATATCAGAAAATAACCTATCTACGAGCAGATAGAAGGGTATAAGTTTTATCAGATATGGCTCTGTCTCCTTCCTCTGTCCCCAGGTGACGGAAGTACTATGGGATGCTCAGTCCCACCCAGTGATTCAGCAGTTCCATTTTTGTGTAGTATAGTGAAAATGCAAATAATTTCTAGAATGTGACCCACCACAATAAACTCTGTCAGTAAATTTCTCTTTGGAAAGAGAAAGGATTTTATAATAAAACATAGGTTTAGATATTTTTTATGATAATAGTACTGAAAAGTAAGTAATGCCACTAAGCAAAAGTTGGTTTCTAAACGAAAAGTGGTTATTTCCATTTCTGAAAATTGAAGAAAAAAAATCACTACAGGAAAACAAAAGAGGGCATTTGGAGATCTTGGAAAGTGGATATTACAGGACTGTTTCCGTATTTAACCCCACCTTTTCATATTTTGAACTGTGCTGGAAAGAAGGTGTATGACTGTTACCTGCAAATACTACTTTTCTAGAGATAGAAAGAGCAATGTAGAGATATAATTAAAAGTTGTGGAACAAAATTTCAAAAAGGAAATTCTGATTAGCATAAATATCACTGATAGCAAGGACTAAATGGGTTCTGTGGAATACCCAATAAAAAGAAACACTTTAGGGTTGAACATGTGTTATGTTAAATATTAAAATCTATTCTACATGGGAACCTTTTTGCACTGACAAAGGAATGAATTTGATGACTTAATGAGATTTTCTATCTCTTATGTTTATGATTCAGTATATTAAATATGACCTAATTTCTATGATATATGATGCATGCAGGAGACATATGAAATCCTGGAAGCAAAAAAAAAAAATCAGTTGATTGGTGGCAATATAGTACTTAAGGGATGGTGAAATTTAATCAGAGGATCATCAAGGTGTCATAGAAAGAAATGTGGCTTCCTGAATTTTGAGAGCCACCTTTGCAGTGTTATGACGCATGGTCTTTTCTTGCTCATTGGTGCAATGATGAATAAGTTCTCTATACACACTAAGAAACTGAACAATTCCACTTTCAGAAAGTCTAACTAAATTATGCTCACAGCTGCATAGGTGCAGACAGGTCCGTAGGCTGAAAAGCAGAGCAGGTAACCATAGCCCTCCTTTACATATGTATTCCTCTAGTCAGATAGCACTTCTAAATTTTTTCTGAAAAGCACAGGAGGCAACAGCCAGAGATACCTTAAAAAGGTGTTCATTCAAAAAATGGTCCATCACAGGAACCATAAGGAGAGGAAGCAAAGAAGCAAGAAGAAAACTGGACTGAAGAGGTTAGCTCATGTCTTCTGTTTCCCAAATGAAATAGACCTGATGTTCACTTCTGCAGCATGGAGCAGTCTGAGGTAATGTGTGATACTAAAGACCTCGTAAGATATGCACTTTTCCCCCACAGACTGCTCCGTCCTCTCTTAACACACTTGTAGAGCACATAGGAATAGGTTGGAGGAGATGCCATCCCATTGCTGAAGGCTACTTAAGATAATTACACTCTCGCTATCTGACTGATAAAGCTTACACAGAATGGTGTGAGAACAGTGAACTGTCCCCCTTGCTCTAGGACACAATCAATACTAAATTAGCCTTTAATTACAAGTCTTTTAATTATTCAGTGTTGACTTATGGTATGAAGAAGCAGCTGTAAATCTTTCTAAAGCAAAAACTTTGATTCCTGGTATTCTCTTATTATTTCCTACAGTATTCTTGTGCAGGAAAATAGAAAACCTCTATTGACATAATTTTGTAATTTTTACAAGACTAATCTAGGAGTCAAGCTGCTGCTCAGCAAGGCTAATAATAAATTTTAAAGCCTCTGGCTGTTCTTACGTGGGTCTACTAAGCAGAAGGTTATTTGCCTGAAGTCTGATAGATCTTAATCGATTGCACTGTACCAGGAAATAATTTTTATCTCCAGTTCATGAAAAATTGTGCACCAAATTGCTCTGAAATTGAATATTGAAAACTACAGCATCAGTTCCAACATAATTCATTCCCAAACCTAAATTTATCTCTACATAGACTAGATCTGAAAATTGTTGCTTTCTAAAAATAAAAAAGTTCCTTGGCTTTCATTGATAATGTACTCAGAAAGATATGTTTATATGATAGATATTTCTAATACCTATCTCTATATAGCTATATATATAAAGATGTATGATTTACCTTAGCTGTTTACTTTTTATAAAAGTAGTAGAGAGTTTTCCCCTTTTTTCATGCATTGCAATTAAAGGTAAAACAATTGAAAAAATGAACCTTGTCACACTTGCGACAAAATTTAAAATATAATTTACATTTTTCTGCAGGTTATAAATTACATGACATTCAAAGAGCAGTAATCTTCTGCATGCAAATGATTTCTTGAATCAATATTTCTGCATTGAAACTGCTACAGATGATTTAGGATGCTGGCTTCCATCCCATAGGCAGAGAAGAGGATGCATCCTTTCCCTCTTGCAGACTCACAGTCCATGCTGGTATGCACATCCAACTTAACAATGTGAAACAATCAACAGGTTTGGAGACCTAGGTTGGATCAGGCACTAGGTGCAATATTAAATATTACCTCAAGTATTCTGTTGCTTTTGGGGTTTTGAGATACCAGCCTGTGCCTTCCTGTGACAGAATGAAAGGAGATCCTGTATTTTATTCTTCTGTTTATACCAGAACTGCCCCATCCTCTTCTGGTGCTTCCGCATTTGCTTGGAACTCAAAAGTGGATACACAAACCAAATAACAGGAAAAACCATCCATTTTCTGAGACTGAAGACAGGAGCTTGAGCATTGTGCTTGGCTACGGAGGGTTATGGCTTCCCTATAGCTTAGGTTGCTACCTGCTAAACCTGACCACCTACCCTTGGGACAGTGAACCGGGTAAAAGATGAAGTAACTGAGTTTCAAGACTCAGTGGTTGCATCCTCTATGTAATGGGTCTAGATTTACAATTCCACTGGCATTTATCAGAATGATTTTTCTTCTCTGCTCATAAAAATGATCTTTCTCACATTTCTCTATAAATACTGTAAAGAAAGAAGTTTCTTTAAAAAAATAGCTAAATAAATCCCTCTCCCAAAAATTTATGAATTGTGTGTTACTGTGCATATCCCAGCAGCAGCAGTTCAAGCATTAGTGACTTAGCTTTTCTTAATCACATTTTTAATTACAAAAACCAGACAGAGCTTATCATCAACAAATTTCTTGCTATAATTTCATTGTTCCTCCTCAAATCAAGATCATGTTGAATGTGTTAAAAATGAATAAATAAAGCCAATGCCAAGCATTTGCATAACTTTAATTAAACACTTGGCTTCTACGGATGTCCTCAAAGCAGTGATTTCTAGGTTATTTTTTCATCTTGTCCTATATTATCTTTTGTGCTCCAACATGGAGCTTCAATCCATGAAAACAGCAGCATAAAGTCATAATCCACTGGCACATTATTTGCTATCTCTCATTAAGACTGACAAGAAATAATTACTTCATACTTGTTCTCATTAACAGCTAAAATTGTCTTCCACTTTCGTATATTAGCAATAATTTACATTTAGTACTAAATCCATTAAGTGGAGTCGGGTCCTCAGGTCAAAACTCTAATTTTCCAACTTCTTGTCTCTCTTCTCCCATTTCAGGAAGGCAGCCCCTACTCCATACGGCAAGGGGTACCCTGCAGCCACCTCACTCCTCTGTGTGATCCAGGCATATGTGCTATATGCCTGGGAAAGCATATAATCATCTCTGCCTCCCAAATTAATCTATATTTGCTATCCAAGGAAGAGTCAAGGGTTTTTTGTTGTTGTTTTTTTTTTTTTTTGTTTGGTTGGTTTGTTGGTTTTTTTTTTTGTTTTGTTTTTTTTTTTGCTATTGTAAAGGTGCTACATGGGCAGTGATTAGAAGTCCAAGTAAATGAGATCAACTTTTTCCACTTGATGCCAGCTCTGTGGAAGCACATGCTAATACTCTATCCACACCCTTAAAAATTCAGAGTTATAGAGAAACAGATGGAAGAAGTAACACTGTTGGTATTACGTGGCCTTGGAATGAAGTCCTGGAGGAACTGAATACTTGTCTGAATACCTGCATGATATGAGAAGACTAAAAATTGAACTTAGTCTGTACTCATATTTGGTGCATCTCCCTCAGATTTTGGTAAGTTGTAGTGGTACTGCCGAATTAAAATAGACAGACCTCAGAAGAAAAGGCACAGAGCAATAGATCTCTTCGTAAAACTCTGAACTAACGCTCAACTAATGATACAGATTTTAAACAGCAGCAAGGATTTTTTTACAGGCATACTTCAGTGGATGACACTGAAAGTTTTATGAAACTGTAAGAAATCTCCTTGAAGAGGAAAAGACAGCAATAGTCTTGTGCTTAAGGCCTCAACAAGGGATTCTTAGCAAACTTTCCACTTAATGTTGATTTTTTTTCTTAGTGGGACTTGGCTGGGTTCCAGTTATGATTGTAGAAGGCCCAGAAATCTTTGAGTTATTAAAAGTAAAGTGCAAGTTTAACAGTTTAACAGACATCTAAACAAACTGTAATTCCCTGTCAGCAGACTCACGTTTAGTTTCAGGATTGAGAAAGGAAGCAGAACCATGGGAGTTTTGTGTGGTTTTGTTGTTGTTTTGTTGTTTAATTTGGAACTAGATGATTATAAGGTCCTTTCCAACCCTAACTATTCTATCTATGGTTCTATGATTTTGTTTGCTTGTTTGGGCTTGTTTTCTGATAGCTTAAAATTATTCAGAAAGCTACCATTTAAGGAGAAAAGGAAAGGGATCAGAAAGGAAAGTTTCAGATATCTTTCAGGTAGTTTTCGGTTTAAGTTCCTATGAAGAGCTACAGATTTCATTATCCTTTTTTTCCCTTTGTTCTGACAAAACAGACCACACTGAGAGTTGCACAGTAGCAATACTTAGAATTCCTATTACTCCCGCATCCCTCAGTTCACGTGTAAAGGCTCAGAGCATTACACTGCTTTGTGCCACTATCAAACAGTATTGAAATGCTTTCCCTTCCTCCTTGTCCCTCCTATGCCCCTCTTAAGCAAGCAGGAGAGATTGTTATGTGATGCTTTATATAGGTATTTGTCATCCCCCTTATATTAGGGACAGGGAAGCCTGTCATCAACCCAGCCCAGTAGCACCCAGTAGGTGCTGGAGGCTGGAAGTGGGGCTACACCTCCTTCTTCTGCAAGAAGAGGGATTTTCGTTGGTTTCAGTCAGCTGCTTGACTCCTCTGTTACTGATGCTGATGGGCTCCTTTCAGCAGCTCTGTTCCCTCCCATGGGGGGCACACTATAAGGAACAGACTTGCTTGCCAGCCTGCAGTCCAACAAGCCAGCAGAAATCGCCTGCAGCTTTCCTGCCCCGGTTTGATGTGGATGCCTGTGAGATGAGCTTCCGGTTTCTGCTCCTGCCTTTTCCTCATGCCCCAGATCCCTGAGAAGGACTGTGAGGGAATGAGAAATAAACCTTAAATATCTCTCAGGGGCAAGTGAGTGAACTTTTAAGCAAAGTCTCCTGTAAGTTTAGCACAAAAAATAAAATAAAAAAAAAATAGAAGTGAAAATAAAAGTGAAGAGTTGCCATGTGCTGGGCATATATATGAAACCAGATTGTAATAGGGAATCTGTTTTAAGGGACCTGTCTACTGAGCTGCTGCTGACAGCATTGCAGTCTGCTCCCCACACTGTCCTTTCTGTGGTCCATGCTTCCTCATCTGCACCAAGAACAGGGATGGCCCCAGGGCACAGCAGGGTCCTGTGTTCATGTGCTCACCCTGCATGGAACACAGGACACACAGGGGCACTCAGTATCCACAAACAGCACTAAGCAGCAGCTCAGTGTTTCCCAGGAACCTTCCCAAACCTCTGAACATTCTAATGTCTGTACAATGCAATATAGCCTGTCTTTTAAATCATTGCTACATAGCCAGCAGTCATCTCATCTCTGCCTCTTTGCCTTGTTGTCTGATCATGTGAACCTGTTAACAGCTCTAACCAGCGAAGCCTAGCTCTTTTGTGCTTTGTTTTTGTTCTGGAGACTTCTGATTTAACACTGATGCATGCATACAGGGTCAGCTCTTTGCTGCAAAGCTGTCTTTTTCATGGCATCAACTGCACATGTTGCTTGGGAAGTTGATATAGCCAGGCCTTCTTGGAAATCACTTGCTTCCTCTCAAGCAGCTTTCAGACAGCTGAAAGAAAACAAGCATCCACAGAATATCTTTGCACCCAAATTCTTGACGGTGGCTGAAATGGCCAGTAGGAGCTTGGTGCAACCAGGTGTTATTAGATATATAGCCAGGTAAAATTGCAAACAACCACAATTTTCTCAAAACACTCCATGACAAGTGCAGATACAAGAAAATGAAATGTAATTCATTCATTTTTAACTTAAGGATATTTTTTTATTTGCACAGTGTGTTTATCATCTCCTTTTTAATTTTGAAACACACACTTTGTTAATTTGCAGATAAGATTGAATTTTAAAGTTTGAAGGTTTTAATCTGAAATGTCAAATGGTAAAGGAAAGCTTTCGGTCATAATCTCTAGCATCAAAAAATAAAAAAAAAAAACATCAAAATGCTGCCATCGTAAAAACTTGTCAGAGATTAGGTTGTGACATTTGGGCATATCATTAAAATTTGCTTTACAGCT
The DNA here is from genome assembly GCF_037157495.1 of Lathamus discolor. Classification (NCBI taxonomy): domain Eukaryota; kingdom Metazoa; phylum Chordata; class Aves; order Psittaciformes; family Psittacidae; genus Lathamus; species Lathamus discolor. The sequence goes on along the minus strand of NC_088889.1, from coordinate 23,025,104 downwards.
GCTGCTATTTCACTTCCATGCATTAACATGAAGGAAGCTGAAAAAATTATTGTTACTTTTTCCTGAGAAAATTAGCTTCAATTCCCCACATATAAATATATTTTGATTTTTTGTTTTTCTCCTCATTATATGTGATGGTTTGTCAAAGAGTTGATGTAAACATACCTAAGTGTTAGGGTCTGCTCCCAGATTATTTGAAGGGATACAGGCCAGATTAAAAGGACTCACATGCAAGCATGACATGGGTGGTGGCAAAGCTGATTTGAGATGCCTTCTTATTCAAGGCTCAGGACAGGTCATTTTGGTCCCATGGCAGTGCTCCTAATCTTAAAACTTGCAGACAAAAATTTGCATCTCAATGCAGTTGGCCACCTCGAAAGTTTAATTCTCCTTCAGACTTTAGATTTTTGGGTGATGCTCACGCAGAGCAAATATTTGTGCACATGGGCTTTCCTCCATCACAAGAGGCTTGCTGAGGTGGGATTTGGTGCTCGCAGAGATTTCTTTGCTCTCCTTCTGGAGTTCAGAGGGATTTCCTTGTGGCTGGGCAGGTAGGACACCTCCTGACTTGGCTTGGGGGAGTATCCACATGTTACTCATGACACACCAAGAGAGCCCCCCAGACACCTCCCTGGCACCACTGGCAGCCTTGGGGCAGCAGCCATAAGCATCTTCCTGCACTTGTTTTGTCTTTCTTCAGCTTCCTCCATCCAAGACTTATGTGCTCAGTTTTGCCCACAGTTTGTCCTTCCCTGTCACCAATTTTGGCGGAAAAGATGTGAATAAGGGAAGACATGAACAAATGAGAGGGAGAAAATGTATGCTGCTCTCTTAAGATGGCACGAAAGTTCTTAAACAGAATGTCATTTACATGCTCAAAGAACAAATGTGATTTCCTAATTCTTGGGATTTGCTGTGAAAACCCCCCCTTTTTTTTGGTTTTCAACCTTGGCAAATTGCAGATAACACCAGAATATTCCTTGATGTTTCAGAGGTAAATCTCACAAAGATTAATCTAATTTTTTGGTCTAACCATAACTTAAATATCGCCCTACATCAATGGTTCAGTCAGTCTCTGTTGCTGCAGCATAAATAAATAAAATAATACAGAACAGTCAATTCTGCTGGCCCAGCATCATGTATCAATTTGCACTAATAAGTTAATTTCCATAATTGTTATTCAGGACTAACATAATTTGAGAGAAAAGAGGTCGTAATGGTCATGATGCCCTGAGAGGATTTTGCTTTGCTGAAGTCAACACATTAAAGCCTCTGAAGGATTCTGGAGAGAATAATGCCCATAACCCAATCATTCAGTTAATGTTATTACTCATTTATTTGTTTTCCATCAGCGAGGTACCTGGTGACCTCCAAAACAGGACTGCGCCTTTGACACACAGATACATCACATTTGTTCTCTCCCTGCTCATCCTGAGTCTAAGTCAATGGTAGACCTTCCAGTGGACCTTCAAAAGCACTGGATTCATTTTTCTTCTGTGTCTATTCAAATAAGGTGGATTTCAGCAAGAGGGAGTGAGTGCTCTTTATGCCTTGTAAATCAAATAAACCTCCTTCAACTCACTTTTGTCCCACTTGCTGGGATCCCATCAGTTTAGCTAACATTTGGTTAAGTGAAGGAACTGAAGTACAGTGCTACTTGAATATAAGGCCCTGATGAGCTAACTGAAAAAACACTGACATTTTTGCAAAAAAAAAAAAAAAAAAAGGTCTCTTTGGGAATTGCTGGTAAAGCTGCTATACATCAGATTAGGATGTCATTTTATTTTGTCACTTAAAATTAAATGCATTTGTAATATATACAGTAGTAAAATCAAGTCAGGATTTAATCCATTTTAGAAACATACTCTATTACAGGGAGAAATGTGAGCGGCAAACTCAGATTATAGTGTATTTGCAGTAAATATTAATGATGTTCTTTGGTGGCTTTATTTTCACTTGTATGTTATATATGAGACACTGACCTTTCTAAATATTCTACAGAGATAACCTGATCCTCAGTAAAACAGTGAAACGTTATTGTAATTATTGTTTGTACAGCTATGGTGGATATTGCAGAAAATGTTTTGGATGAAAAAAGAATAAATAGATTTGTAGATTGGACTACTTCCTTAGAGTCTACACTGAAGTTTTTGGTGATGAAAGAGGATTAAAGCTGTTTTTTTTGGTGTTCAAAAAATAGAAAGTGAGCTGAAAACTAGATTAAAATAATTTCATTTAAAGGTCATCTCTAATGGAAAGAAAGCTTAGAAGACTGCAGAATAGGCATTAATTTGCAGAGCATTCTTAAATCCTTCTCTTAAATAGAAAAATTTACTTGGTGTAGACAGAAAATTCACAAAATGTTTCAATTAATTTGAATTTGCAGTTCCAGTGTGATTTAAAGCTTCTCTCTACATTTTCCATCCCCTTTCTTTTAATGACTGGTACTTCAAATTTGCTAGAACAGGAAGACTGAAAGCAAAATAAATGGGAGCATTATTTGTCTCGCAGGTGAGTTGGAGACACTAACAGAAAATAATGAAGAATAATTGAAGTTAAGACCTTGTGGAGAAGCAAAGACATCATCTTTTTTGACTAAATGAAATCCTCAGAGGTGTCCTTCTACAGGGGACACCCCCGTTCTTCTTGTTGCTTCTCACTCACCAGACAAGAAATGTCTATGTCCCCACCCAGATGAGTATTTGTGGCAAGGAAATTTCCAGCAGGTCCTTCCTCCATGACACAGCAGCCACACTAATGAAGATAATGAAGACGGCCATGCCATCTCTGCATGGCCTGGGAGGCTCACTGATTAACAAAGTCCAAATCTTTACCCACTCCAGGGGTTTTGCTTTGAAGCTGTCTCTACTTACAAGGAAAGCATTGCTGAAGTCGAGTAGAAAAGTCATGTTAAGAGGTCTGGGTCTGTACCTGGATAAAAGGCACCAATTGTTCTGTGCAGTTTCCATGACCAGTTGCAATTGTAACCACTCATAAAACACATCACCTGTGGCATAACTGTTGCCTCCAGTACCAGTGCAAAAGAAAGTCCTCAGGAAAAATGCATGTGCTATCAAATAAAATGCAAAGCCAGAGAAATTTGTGGAACCTGACAAAAAACAAACAGCACCTGAAATCTTGTTTGTTGGTGTTAATATTGACTTATTTCTTCTGCCTAATTTTGATTCATACTCTGCTGTGTCACTTTCCATTTTGCCGCTCTGGTGGCAGCTATCCAGATATTAGAGAGTGTTACAATCTAAGTAAGGACCAGAGTGCATTCTGGTGAAGAATTCTGATGGAGAATACAGACTCACAGTGGCCGGTGAAGCATAATTTCTCTGGAGCTAAGGTGTCATCTCATCCCCCTTTAGGTAAGGATGACTTACACAAAGTGGTCCTAACACTAGTCCTAAAGCACAACTTTGTCTTTACAATAGTTCTTAAAAATTTCCCATCTTGTTTCCAGATACCCTAATCCATTCTTATCCGAGACCTCACCTGGACTTCAGTATGGTAACTGAGAGCAGATAAGGCATGAAAACTTGATTTTTCAGCAATTAATTTCTCTATTTTTCTCATCAGTAAGTATATTCTGTATAAAGAGATGGAAAAAAAAGTCAAGGCAAGGGGTTAACTTTTACACTGGCCTTGACCTCACCTTTTTTGTAGGTACAATTCATAGCTTTATAACAGCAACCTAATTTGCTGAAAGCATGGGGCAGCTTGAGCTCAAGGACACAGTTGTTTGTGTTTCTTGCTTTCTTGAGGAAGCACATTGTGTTACTTCCAATTCTCCTCATCTTAGGTTTGGAAAGCCAGACCATAGATAAAAGGGAACTACTGATGTTAAAAACATCCAAATTGCCATTCAGAGTCTTTCTGTTGTTCATGTACATGCCTGGTCCCACTGGTGGTTCTGCAAATTGCTCCTCTGTGATTTGATGGCAAAATGGACTTATTTGAAAAAAATATGAGAATATGGATTTCTTTCTTTTTAGTAGTATCTTGTCATTAAATATTTCTTTGCTTTTATCTACAACAAGCATAACAAGATAATTCTATTTACCAGACCTCACCAAGAAAAGTAATTAGAAAGCAAGGTAATTTCCATAAAATGCATTATGACTTTAATATCAGTAAAAGACACTTAAATATTAAATGCACAGAAAAAATATTAGCTAAATTATCATAGAATAATATGATCAGGTTACTTTACGAGAAAAAAAGTGATAGATGTGTTTTAATAAACTGTGCAAAATTATATGTATCATATTCTTGCTTCCTGTCAATTTTATTTAGAGTTAAATGCCATTGTGATAATTAGTTGGGGTTTACTGTGTTCATTAAAAGCTTTTCTAATGATCACATGGAGGAATAAGTAAAATTAATTTCTTTCTTTAAACTTGAAGAAATTCATCAAATGAATAAACAAAAAGCTTTTGCTGAGGCACAAGCACATGTGGGTTCTTCCAAGAAGATAAGCATGGAGTATGAACACAACACTCAGTCTTTAAAGGGTTGCATCTTTTCTCAGTGCTAATGTTCCTGATTTATAAAAGGGAGCTGTGTGCATGGAGGAGGTAATATGTCAAATCTGGTAGTCCTCATTCAAGCAAAAATTCAAAGCCTTTCCTAGGAATCCAGGGAAGGTTCCCCAGTGTAAATAAGAAGAGATCTGACTAAAATTCCTAATTTTCATATTTGTTTTTCAGAATGTGCAGACCACATCTTCCAAAAATTTTCTAAGCCTGGTTTTCAGTTATAGCAAAACCCCTTGAGATGCACTGTGCTAGTGAAGTCTCCTTTCATGACTCTCTAGGGCTAAAAACATGTTTCCAAGGAACTTTCACATCTTATTAGCATTAGAAAATTTATAATCACTGAAGCCATAACTTCTGACTGTGAGAAATTACACTAGGAAAAGGAATATGTGAAGAATGATCATAACATCATAGAATCGTTTAGGTTGTAAAAGACCTTTGAAATCATCAAGTCTGACTGTTATGATTGAGCACTTATTGAACATGCTATGGTGAAAACTTCAAGATGAAAAACTCACACAAATAAATGATTCCAAAATCAAAGCCATTAATTTTAATTTCTATATGCATAGAGAGGGTGTTATAGGAAAATAATATTTTTGAAATAACTTGCTGCATCAAGTCAGTGGCTTAGCCCAAAGACTGCAGATGTTAATGTCAGTGAGATGGTCTTTACTGGGGCAACTGGGCCTGATTCAGAGTCGATATCATGTTAGAAGTAGCTTCTGCATTTCAAACTGAGTCAGAACTTTGGTGAATACTAAGAAAAAGTGTAAAAACAAAGTGGTAATCTCAAATATATATTCATAAGATTACCTGGATAAGAACTGAAAAGCGGAGATTTTTGACCTTAGTATTCATACTCTTCCATTCAAAATACTGACAAAGCTGATGGAAAGCACCACTTCTAGTACATGCCTATTAAACGATAATGCTATTTTGTCCTTCACAACAGACCTCCCTTGTAAGAACTGCAAAGGACAGACTTGTTTTCCAATAGTCTATCAATGATTTCTCCCCAAGAACTTACCAAAGTTGAGATACAAGTCGGTTCAGAACTGAGTCTCTAATAAGAATGGAGTTAATCATGTCACCTTAATTGAAAAGTAGTAATAAAAATAATTGAGTTTAATACATAATTTAGATCATTGCATGTTAAGATACTGCATTCTCCTTAGGCTTTGAAAAAAATATTTATTTCATGTAGAGTTAAGATTTCATTTGTTTTTATAATGGAATGCTCTCCAATTCACTTTAATAACAGCAGTTTGTTAAATCAGATTTTGAATTGGTGCACAGATTTGAAGTTCATATGTTAATTTTTGACACGATTATACTTAGCATTTATAGCCTGCTCTTAAGGTGGTTGAATTTATTTTCATGAGATTTAATAATCGTTGTTGTCGTATATTACAGAAATTAAATTAGTTTCCTCGGCTGTCCTGATGAGAAGCAATTTGCTTTATGACAATTTTATTTTACTTTTAAAACAATGTATTATTTCTTGCTTTTGTGAGTGGATTTATTCTCCTGCTACTGGTCACACTACTATGAAAAAGTTTATATTAAAGGTTCTTCCCAGGAAAGCAGAGAAGCTCTGTTGTTTAGTTGCATTTGCCCTTGCTGCCTTTTCTGACCCCCATTCTTGCAGAAGAGTGATTCTGTGCACTCACGAAGGGTTTGGCTGAATTTTCAGCAAACCAAAATGATCAGATTCATAAGAATGCTTCTTTTCAAAACACAACCAGCTCCCAGGTCTTTCTAATTTAGTGCTGAGGGACTCCACTTCAAAAGGATTTTTATTTAATTTTTTTTTTCCATTTAAAACTATTATTGAGCTAACTTGGTGGAATATCTTATGCCATTTTGTAGTTAAATACTCTGTTCAAGAAACCACTCAAAGCCCATGCTTAACTTTAAGCAGGTGGTTATGTCCTGCTAGCTGAGCAGTTTAAGTGCATGCATAATCACACAACTCATTTGAGACAGGGATGTAAGACCAGGTATCAGCTTTGAGCAACAGCCTGGAGGCTCAGGAGTGGCACTTATGATTCCAGATCCGACACTTCATGGGCCTGCCTGAACAATACAGCCCTTTTTGTGTTGGGCATTCCCGGCACTTGGAATAGGTGAGACTCTATTGTAACAGGGTAGTGAGGGGCTTAGCCAAACAAATATTTCAAAGTATGTTTGAGACCCTTAACAGGTAACTAAGATATAGGTACAAAATGGACATTATCAGCATTACCAAGCATGCATGCACCTTCCTGCAATGTTTCAAAGGAAGCTGTTATAAATTCTTCTGATTCTTACTACAGTTGAGCTGCACCCTTTCATTTTCAGGATAGTTCCAGGCCTTTTCCTACGCTGATCCAACTTCCCATATCCGTTTTTCCCCTTCACTCTTCCATCTGGCTTTTCCAAGCAGCTGGATTCCCCAGCAGCACCAGCTGCTTCTGTGTGTCAGCTACTCCCTCCAGGAATGGAAGTAACTGGAGTGGGAAGATGCAAGTGGCACCTCCTACCCTGCCTGGTGCCAGACTAAAAATGGTGCATTCAGGTTTGCATCCTGTTGAAGGGAATCAGACTGCTAAGCAATTTAATTTCAGGGAAAACTCTGAATGTATTCTGCAAAAACCACTTTATTAATTAATAGAACTGTATTTCTATATGCCAGAAATACAACAGAGCCACTGAAAGCAGTCCCTTGCAGAAGAAATCTTGCAAGAGCACAAATGTCTTTATGTAGCTCTTGTAGTGCCTGTCCAAGAGTGTTAGCTGCCTTTGGTAAGCCCATTCATCCACTTTCATGCAATGTAGTATTCCATGTGGCACTTAGGGACACGGTTCAGTGGTAGACTTGGCAGTGTTAGGTTAATGGTTGGACTCAATGATCTTAAAGGTTTTTTCCAGCCTAAGCTATTCTATGATTCTATGATCTCCCTCCCCCATGTGCTAGCAGCCATCATCAGTTCTTTTGATCTATTTGGAAGTGTCTTTGTGCTTCTTTCTGCTGCTGTAGCACTGCCACTCATATATAAACAGGAGCTATTCTCCACCACTGTTGTATTTTTTTAATTTGCATTAATGCAGTAGCTTCCAAAGGAAAGTGGTTGGGAGAAATGAACCACTGGGTCAGTAATTCCATTCCTGAACATCACAGTAATGTGCCTTAAACCACACTTTCTTGTGGCATGTCCCAAATAATTTGCCAGGACTCAAATGCTGAAGCTCCTGCAACTTCCCTTGGGAGATGATGCCACAGGAAAACAGGATTTTATTGATATTCAACAGACCTTTTCCTTTTGTTAATTTAATACCATTACTCTATGTTCCACCATAATTATTTCCCCCTGCCCCCACTGTACTTCCTTCTTCAAAACACTTCCAGACATTTAGGTTCCTTTTTAATCATCTTTTACTAAAGATTTTGCTTGTTTTTAAGGCTCTTCCCCTCCTTGCATTCTGTCTGCATTCAGCCCCTCAGGGTCATGCTCATCTTTTCATCCATAATTGAAAAGACAGCCACTTTATACAGTAATGGAAGATTTTTTTTTCCTTTCCTCAGCTCACACAAGCTATACAAATCCTCACTCATCTCTTCAAGCTCTAAGACATATTGTACCACTGAATTTTAAGCAAAACTACCAGCCAAGATCAATGAGCTATTCTGCTTTAAAATTTAGGATATATATTGGCCACGCTTTTGTACATATTTTTACATTTCCAGCTCTTAAGAGAAATGCAGACCTGTACGTCAAAAAGTGAAAATGAGCAGCTAGATTATTCTTTTATTTGTAGCAGGGCTTTCCCAATATAGCAAAGGATACAAATTGCACAGCAACATCTCAGAGCAGAATTTTAGCATCTTTTTCCTTTTTCACAAAAAGGCAGGCATTATTCCAAATCAGAGAACCAGAACAAGGCATATGCACCACTTACACTCCACTTGGACATCCTGAAATGAAGCACTGCAGATTGTAGGGTTGCAGAAGCACTGTGAGACACACAGGAAAATTCAACCCACATGGCACTGTCCCGTCAACATGGCCCCATGGGATAGGTTCAGCGTGGAGTTCCCCAGGTGAACCACCAGTACATTCATCATTTGGTAGGAAAAAATGCTACTGCGAGGAAGACAAAGAAAGAAAATTCCCTCCAGAAAACCTTTTCTGAAAGAAGTGTTTTTCTGAGTGGGGAAACATCATTTGTTTTATGTGCACTGTGATGTCAGCAAGGCTCAGCAGTGGCTGTCCGCTAGCCAAGGGAGTCATACTGCACTGGATATTTCACATTTGCCGTGGGCTAAGGCTCTCACAGGTACCATGGGTCAAGTGTAGATGATAATTGCAGGCACAACACCGACTTGTGATCCAGGCTGAGCCCTTTGTCTTAGAAGTAGTCAGATTTTGAGACAGTCTTTGGTAGCCTGAATAGTTGGGTACACAGCTCATTATGACTATTTGTGCAGACATGCTTTCAAATAGGTCTAGAAAAAATTACAGTAATGTGGTCATTGGTCAGTTGTAAATATCCACACAAAAAAACTTACCTAAATTCAGGAAAACTATATACGACAAATATATTGTGACATCAGTATTAACAAAATTGAGAAAAAACAATATGTTATCCAATTTTTCTTTTTATACACTATCAAAACTCCATAAATATCAGTCATGTTTCTGGGAAATATTCTTCTTTAAGAGAAAGAATAAGCACCTAATTATCTGTTTACAGAATACCCTCTTGTTTTGAAAGGAGAAGTGACCTGGTTTATCCAGCTGGCAACTAAGCACCATATGGCCACTCACTCCCCACTAGTAGGATGGGAGAGAAAATCAGAAGGCTAAAAGTGAGAAAAATCATGATTTGAAATAAAGACTTTTTAGTAGGTATAGCAAAGCAAAGCAAAACAAAGAATTCATTCACCACTTCCCATCATCAGTGAGGTGTTCAGCCGTCTCCAGAACAGCAGGGCTCCATCACTCTTAACGGTTATTTGGGAAGACGAATACCGTAACTCCAAATGCCCCCGCTTTCCTTCTTCTTCCTACAGCTTTATATGCTGAGCATGATGTTGCAGAATCACCATAGAATCATAGAATGGTTTGGATTGGAAGGGACCTTAAAGATCATCTAGCAGGACACTTTCCACTGGACCAGGATTCTCAAAGCCCCATCTAACCTGGCCCTGAAAACTTCCAGGGATGGAGAATATGGCATGAAATATCTCTTTGGTCAGCTGAGGTCAGCTGTCCCAGCTGTGTCCCCTCTCAAATCCTTGTGCACTCCTAGTAGAAAACACCTCGACTTTGTGTAAGCAATGATCAGCAGTAACTAAGGCATCCCTGTGTTACCAACACTGTTTCCAGCACAAATCCAAAACCTAGCTCCATGAAGAAAATTAACTCTATCCTAGCCAAAACCAGCAAGAAAAGAAACAAACAAACAAGGAAGTGAACAAAGATTTTTTATTCTGAAAACAGCTTTCTTGTGTGTGGTGGGGAGGGAGATGGGGATGCTCCACTTCCAATTTCCTTGTAACACCACAGTGGGAGCCATGTTCTGTGCTATTCTGTCTCCCATGTGATGCACACTGATAGACAAAATTTGCAATGAATCACCACAAGTGTGTTAGCTGGGTGCACCAGTGGTGCTGGCATTTTCACAAGTGAGCTTCTGTCTGCTTGCTACCTCTTAAGTAAGACAAGACAAAGCAGGTATTTTATTTACCTCCGTGGGCAGAAAGAAGGAACTCATTAGAATGTGACAAGTTTCTGGGCTGAGTGATACGGCACATGTAATCTCATTATCTGTGCTGGGGAATGGCGGGAGTATGTGTGTAAAACAAGATTTTATGTATACAGTGCAGCCAATGAGGACTAATGGATTGATAATGGGCTGTTTGTTGCTGTTCAGATTTTGGCTCGCATCCACAGTGGAGGTATATTGGAGCAGATCCACTGCAGCACACTAATTGATACTTATGCTAGATGCAAGCTGGCAAATGTTTAAGCTTATTTTCCATTCAGTGCATAACTTATTACACTGTTGTCTTTATCTATGTGCATATTGCAAATATAGCCAGATGTCTTCATGATTGCATTTCTCTGAAAAAAAATGGATGGAAAAGTTCATTCGCTCGGAGGAAAAAAGAATGAGTTTCGGGGCGGGGGGGGATGACCGTGGTACAGTTAAGGAAAAAGGGAGCTGGTTTTATGTGAGAGAGAAGGAAAAACACCATGTTTTACAGGAGAAGCCAAGAATTCCTGTGGGGCATTCCAGTCTCAGGAGGCTCCTCTTTAAGGAGAAGAGCAATTTAAGAGCACCACAGGGAAAGAAGGCAGGAATATGAGCTATATTGTCTTTTACCCACATCACTGTATTTCTGCCATGTCAAATGAGTGATTTTCTTCTGTAATTATATGTCGGTACAAAGACTCCAGAAACACAAAATATCCACCATGTGGGAAGTCTGAAGAAAAGGTAGAATAAACTAAGGGGTTATCCTGGGACCACTCAGTCCTGAAACTGACTCCTTTTCCATCTGGGTAACAGACTAAGAACCTTTGCCCAGAATGTATTGCTAAGTGTGTAGACAAAAAGACAGTGCTATAGGCTGCTACGACCATGGAGAGTGCAAGAGCACATAGGTCAACAATTAAATTACTACATGCAAGTGAGCATTCAGCTGAGAAACCTTCTGATTCGGTGACTGTCACAGATACCAAGATGCCATTGCAGACAATCCCATCAAGGCACAGCAGAGAGGAGCTGAATCATCTCCAGAGAGGAGCTGAATCATTTCCAGACTCAGACATCCATAGATATGTCATGGTTTTTGTCCATGTGCCAAAATGTACCATTATAGGGTGGAAAATCTACATCACTGTTGGTGCAGTCATTCTGCTACTTTCTCTCCTGTACCTTTTGTTTTGCTTTAGAGTGTTACATGACATAGCATAATGCATTCACATTTTTTACGACAACAACAACAAAATCTTCCTTTGGATCAATAGCAAGTCTAGTATCCAATTTATATTCTTGGCAGCAGAGCAAATAAGCAAGTGCCTGCAGTCAGAATGTATCAGCCACCTTGGTAGTGGTGTGGTTTCTCCCTTAGGTGGAAGCTCCTTTACCTGCTCCTTATGAAATTTGTGGATGATAATTTCAGTATGTATTCCCCAAGGCTCAGATATAGTCAAGAAATGAGGATGCACTGGGAAATGAGAAAGGCAATGTTTATATTTTTATCCCCTTAAAATACCTGTTTGCAAGCAAAGGCATTAAGTCCTCAGAAGTTGTGGCAGGGGAACTGTTTGCAACCATTTGACTCAGTTTCCCTCATCCTGAAGGGACCTCCCTTCAGGTCTCAACCCCATGTGTGAGACACCCACAGTGGACTGCAGTTCCAGAGTTTTGTCCTATCTATCTCTTGCAGTGTCTTCCCTGCATCTCACAGCTGGTTAGTCCTTTGGGATTGTTCATGCTTCAAAATGCTCCCTATGTTTTTGAGGAACAGAGGTGCCGTTCAGATGATGGTGCTCAGTTGATGATTTTCTGTGAGATTTCTTTCAACATGCTCCTGCTGATGGAAATCATACCGATACACTGAGGAGTTATTTCTCTATAAACTATCTCTTTTCTTATCAAGTGCCTTACCTGGTGCTTGAAATATCCATCCCTGGCAACGTTCAAGGCCAGGTTGCATGGATTCTTGGGTGACATGGTTTAGAGTGTGGTGTTGTTGCCCACAGCAGGGGGGTTGGGACTAGATGATCTTAAGGTCCATTCCAACCCTAACTATTCTATGATTCTATGAAACCAAATTGTATCAGACTGCTGTGCAACAATAATAGGATAAAAGATATAGAAAACTGATTTCAGAGCAAGCCAATGGAGGAGCTGTATTAAAAATAGGCCAGTTCATAGCCTTATTGCTCATTATTTCCTGCCTAGTGTCGTGTTGTCCTCTGCTTTGATACTTATCTTTCCCTGTGCTTTCTCCACAGCTGTTTCTTGACTATGCTGGTGAAGGTGAGGTAACACTAAGTTCTGCTTTTAACAGGCTCTGAAGTACAAAACTCCATTTCTGTCTGCTGAAGCGTGTCAGTTTTATCAATTGAGCTACATGATACAGCTGACATGATGTGAGATCAGAGCTTATTTGCTTTGGTGTTTTCATTTTAAAAAATCCAGGAAAGTCTAGAAGGAAACTAGGAATTCTGTGGGCAGACACAACACAAACAGTGGTCAGTGAGTATGGCTGGGGCCAAACACTAGAGTGATAAGTGGGAGAAAATAATTAATGTATTTTCTTTCTGTGACCACATCCTCTCTTGTATACTGAGTGAGGCAGGAAATAATAGTATGAAGTCATTCAATTAAGGGCACCATTATAAGAGGAGCAAATTAATATTGTGTAAGCAATGTTGCTTGAAAGCAGATAAAACATGAGAAAGGAGAGTGCCATGCGCTGACCTAGTGCTTTCAGCCATCCATTCGAGGAAGAGATGGTAAGTTTAGGAGCTAAATCTGCTTTTTTCAGGGTGAAACATGCTTCTGTCAGAAACTATATTTAGTCTCTCAAGCAAAATTCCCCCACTCTCTCTAGTGGGAAAAAATCTGTGAAGAGCCCCAATATCTGGAAATCTGACAGGATTTAGGCAATATGTGAAATATGTGTAAAAACTGCTCAGCAAGATCAGGATTTTCACAGTTGTACTTACACCTAACCAAAATATAAAATGCAAAAAATCCTGGAGGCATCTAGAAGTCTTTATACTTCCCTACAAATCCAGACATAATTGTGGGAACTGGAAGAAGTTTTTTGCAATTTTTTCAGCTGAGTTTCCTCAAACTGCAACACAGTATTAATAAGCTAACTTGGGCAGCTTTCTTTTTTAGGTTCACTTTTAAGTGAACAAAACCAGTTTTTGTTTTCAATCACCTTCAGGTAGATTCTCTGCCATCTGAAGGATCTTTCTCTGTGTGGAAAGACACACACAGCTGAAGGTTCTCATAACTCTTTCAAAAATGGGATATCTTTTTTTATATTTACTTTGGTTAAAGTTGGTCACAGGTTTCAAAGTAACTGGGCATGAGATGCAAACTGCCTCACAGACACAAGATGCCTTATATATGTTTTAAGACACTGGATTATGATGAGAGAATGAATAAAACATGGCAGAAGAAGATAACAAGAAGTGCACATGATATCAATAGCTAATTAGGTTAAGGAAGGAGATATTCCTCCTAAAGGAAGCTATCTGAAGACCTAATATTAAATGAAGTTGTGTATTATAAATTCAGTCCGCTCCAACCTGCTCCACTCAGTTCCTTAGAAGCATCTTCATGACCCAGACTTATGATTCTTAATAAGGAGGGCTTAACACCCTCAAGAGAGAGAAGAACAGGGAAACCTTTCTCTGTGTCATTAACTTCCTGTATATAAACTTGTCATCACAGGGAGCCAAGAACTGAGCTTGTGACTCAAACCCAGACTCCTTGATGTGAAAGGATCGTGTTTATTACGTATGTAAAGCTGACTGAGATTTTTATTAAACTAAAAAGCGAAACAATGAAAAATAATTGACAGAAAAGATCTATGATATATTAATATGAAGGTCGTGCTTAACATAAATTGAATTTGCAATTGATAGCCATTAATCACTGTTCAATTAGGTAGTTGCAAAAAATATCGGGCTTTCCCAACCATCATAGGATTGTAATTTTTGAGTTTTAAAAGTAAGTCTAAAAATAAGTTGAAAATACTTTTATAAAATGTATCATTGTAGATCTTGAATCACCAGCATTATGTTTCACTTTCCATTCCTACCTTTCAATCTTCCTTCTTTGAAGACTATAGGATAGCCGGAAATGCAGGAAAAAAGAATGTTTCAATGCCTCCTTAAGAAGGAGGCATACTTCAGTCTTGCTTCCTGAAAATGAGATCATTTGATTTCAATGAGTTAGCTCAGGTATTTATAGGTCATATGGTAACCTTTCAGTTTTGTATAAGCCTCAGTTGGTAGCAGAAGTACTGGCAGAGCAATTGTTGGCCCAACAAATGTGTAGGATGAAAGCTGGAGGGGGGTGGAGGGGGGTGTGGGGGCTGGGGATGTGGGTGAGCCCCAGGACTGAAGCCATAAACATTCACTAGGGAAAAGTTGGACCTGAATAGCTGGGGTGATACCTGCTCTACTTTTCTGGAATTTCTAGAGGTTCTTGAGTCTTCCCTGTTCCCTGTCCCTGATTCCTCTGTTTCACCACCATGTTGCTAAATTTTGAATCAGCTGTTCAGGTGCCTATGCTGTGAAGAACTGAATTCCACATAGGAATTTGGGAACAATAATCTTCATGAAGAAAGAACAAGTTTTCCCTATATGATTTTAGCTGCGCTGACAAGGCAGAGTCAACAACTGCGTGAGAATACTCACCCAGAGTTTCAGACTATAGTGATTTCAAGTCCCTTATGCTCCTCGGCAAATGCTCAAGGCAGAATAGCAAAAATGCTGTTCAACCATCACTCATCCCATTCTCACTCACCTTAACCATTCAAACCTTAACCAGTCAGGGAAATATGGCAGTGTTTGGCATTTGCTTCCAACTGCCCAATCTTACCACACTGAGTACCAGCAGCCATGGTGCAAATTTAGCTGCTATCTCCTAGCCCTGAGAATATAATCAATGTGGTTCAGCTATGCTGCTGAACAGCTTGCAGAGTACTTACTGAATAATTTAAAGTTGGTGACAGTTTTCATTCCTAGGCTGGGCTGAAAACTACCGAGGGTCAGGACTGCTATGCCTGCAAGGTCTCTACAGTGGTTCATGGACTCTCTGCTGTCTCTGCTGCGGATGTCCAAGGCCATCCCTGAATAAAACCCTTAGCTTTCTGTTACCACACAAGCCATATGATTTTCAGAGGACAGCTGCTCTGGTATCTCTGAAAAAAAAACATTTATAAACTAGATTTTCCCAGCAAAGCCCTTGGGAAGTGTTGGCTCAAGCAGCTAAATGTACAAGACATTTCTGAATATCATCGAACTGTAGATGTTATTGCTGAGCATATGACTCAAATATGCTCAGTGTGTCAAAAATGAGTTAGGAAAGTGTTGTAGTTGCTGTTTATGCCAAAGGGTCCTTCACTTGACAGCTTTAGATATCTTGACAGTACAAACATTTAAGCAGAAAACAAGTTGCATTTCCTAAACCAGCAGCTTTTGAAATTATGGAAAAGAAACATATAAAATGCTTATGTATAATTCTACTCCCTCACCTTCGTTTTAAAGCACTTTAGTAAAGTAACTCTCTTCCATTGTGGTAACAAGAAAAAAACTTGTTTACAAATTGTAGACTGAAATTTAAGTTACTGGGAGCAGCAACAGGTTTGTAGTGACAGGACACTTTAGATTGGAGTTTAATTTATGAAGATTGCTTTACCTGAGGCTATGGTAATCTATGCCTTTGGAGTAATTCACCCTCTGCCTCATTTCGAATGCAGTCAAAGACTGTCGTATTTCACGATGACAATGTAATCACAGATCCACATTAAAAAGTCATTATTGTTTAGAATCCAGCTTGGTTTGAAAAACACTTACTATAAAATTCAACAGTCTTTGTAAATTACCCAAAGGTTTACTCAAGAATACAAGGTACAGTGATTTAAATCTGAAACTTACTACTTTATTGATTATATGGGTCACTGCATTTACGGAAAATGATTAGTGAGTAATCGAGATAATGAACTCCTTGATGTTCATTCATAAATAATTATGAATTGAATTTTCTTTATCAAATATTAGATAAATACTGAGTTGGCCATAACATATCCCTTCTTTAACTTTTTTTCCTACAGCATTGTAAAAATCCAGTGACAAAAGCAGCCAAAAGGATAATTTGCTGATTTCTACCTCTTTTTTTTAAACCAGAATCAATGTACTCTTGCAGCTGCACCTACTGCACTCTTCAGCTCAAAGTTTTGTACTAAACATAAGGCAGCTCCAGTTTCTTTTTAATTCTGTACTGATTCTTCTGGCACTGCTAAAACATGCGACAGATTCAGTCTACTTCATGATGTATTAAAGCACAGTTTTATGTTCAAACTAGCACTTAGCCATTTACCTATCACTGTACATATGGCAATTATTGAAATCCTACTTACTTTATATTGTTGGAGACCCTTCTTCTTCATAGATTTTTTTCTCCTACAAATTGAGAGAGTTTTAGCTTTGACTGCTGTGCAAGAGTTTAAAACCATAATAAAAACAAATGATGCAATGAACCAATTAAAATTGTTGTATATATATTTTTTTAATTAGACATTTATGAGCTGTGAATTGGATCAGATATTCCCAATGCACATGACATGCTGACATATAATAGCTGCTTTTGGGATGTCAGGTTGGCTTTTTAGGAATGCAAATAGAGGTAGGTTTTCTTTTTTTAATTAACTTCAGGAATAATTTTGTTCTTCCTCTTTGCAATACAGGTAGACACTTCAGAGTTGCTTACTCAGAAGGCTGGAAAGCACTAATTTTAGTAGCAGTTGTTTTCAAATTCTAGCAGAGCCACCTTATGTAAGAAGAATTTAACAAATGTTTTGGAATGTAGGAAAAAGAGAATATTAAAAAGCTTGTTTACACAGAGATAGCTTCATTACTATGCTGGTGTCTGAACATGAACAAGAACGAATTCTTGCTGGTAAATGAAATCCTGAGGACAGCTTTGTGCCTCCCTCTGAAACAAATGCTTCTGGATTGAAAAATCCTTCTCTCCTCCACTGTTTTTAAATGCTATGACTGAATGAGTCTTTAGACAGTTTTTTCCCTCAGACCTTGTTCTCAGAGCTGCCCTATGCATGGCCCAGTGACACCGCAGTGACACTAAGGATTTTCACTTCTGCACTGTAAGATGATTCAACTTTTAGTGTCTTCCAGCTTTGTGCACTCCACACAAACAAGTGTTCTCCGATACCTCAGACATGGAGATTACCAGCAGTATGTTCTCCTGAAAGGTCAGCATTTATGCACCATATTCATGGCATGTGGTACAAATACAATATCCGCATCTTACAGACCTTACTGCCTTAAATGGCTTGGGGGAGGTTGTGTGTCCTGGTAGACATGATGGCCTGACACTTCTCCTACCCTGCCTGGGTGCTTTGGAAAATCTGCCTTCTTTGTGTTTTCTATATGGAATAAAGCACACAGTGTTTCAAGTTTTATGTACCTCAAAGCCTGCTAATAACTAAGAAATGATCATCTGAATAGGAATTAAACTGTCAAGCATTAATGGTGACCTGTGGCCATGGCCCTGAAGAAAGCGGTTGTCTCTTTATACAGTATAGTCAAAGCATCACTAATAACATAAAATTAATAGCTGTTTGTATACTGGAAAAAGCAAAATGCACATATGTCCTTAAGAATTCTCAGAAATTGTAGAAAGAATTATCAGAAGATATCTACAGTTCTGATAAATAACAAAATAACAAAGCTAACAACTGCCATAAGGCTTTTGTGAAGACAGAGTAAGCAGAGATACCCACTGATAATACCTAAATACTGAATTTCAATGTGCAATTCTGAAGAGTTCATTTAAAAGGAATAGCTACTTTAGCCACTGCCAACAAGCTCTTGTTGATTCCAAGGGGTACTACAAGGAGGCGCTCTTCATTAGGGACTGTAGTGATAGGACAAGGGGTAGTGGGTTAAAACTTAAACAGAGGAAGTTCAGATTGGATATAAGGAAGAGGTTCTTTACTGTAAGGGTGGTGAGGCACTGGAATGGGTTGCCCAGGGCAGCTGTGAATACTCCATCCCTGGCGGTGTTCAAGGCCAGGTTGGACAGAGACTTGGATAACATGGTTTAGTGTGAGGTGTCCTTGCAGGGGGGTTGGAACTAGATGATCTTAAGGCCTTTTCCAACCGTAACTATTCTATGATTCTCTTATTCTATAAAACAACACTAACAAACAACTGTTGACTTTCTCATGTGGACCCACAAGCATGTCCCAGAACAGAGAAGCTCAACACTCCCCTGCGAGCTTCAACCTTTGAGTAAATCTCTTGAAAACTAAGTGGCAGCAGCAAGGGTCTTCAGAGGAGCTGTGCTGCTTTTTGCCTACCCAGCTGGGGCAGGGCACAGGGTGCAGTGCCTGCAGAGGCTTGCTCTGAGCTCTTGCAGAGACATCACCAGAGAAGACAAGTTCTCATCCCCTGCAGCCAGACTTTCAAGTACAAAAATGCAATCAAGTGAATAAGCACCTGAAATGATCTTTTCTTAGTGTAACATGGAGGTAGTGATTCTAATGAGAAAAGGCTTTATTATCTTTCCTGATATTTAGTTCATTCTCAGTGTACCAGCATCCTACTTGATTTGAGCAGAAACCCATTTTAATCACATCTCTAATCACGCTTCACATTAAATATCCATGTGTAATTCTAGAACGCTTAATAGTGAGGAATAGTTATTATAATCAATGGTAACAAATTGCTATGGAGTTCAACAAGACAATAGATTTAAAGCACTTTTTGAAGGACACTTCCCCAACAAATAAGACATGAAATCCATGAGTTACAGCTCTAAATTATTCTTGCATAAATTAAAAAAAAAATGAGCTCTTTAACATAAAGGGCAGCATCAGTTCTTCTCTGAACATGAAATCATTCTTTCAAATAAGTGCTATTCTCTCTGGGTTTGAGGCAGTGTAATTCGCTCCAGCTCTTGTAAGCCAGTATCAGGAAAGCAGTTTTCCTTCAATCTCCTTTTAAAACAATTCCTATCAAATAATGTCCTTTAAATTGTGATAAATCTAGTCCTGAGCCTGAGCCTTCCAAATCCTAGCAGGGTTGGGTTTCGAAAGCAGATTTTGTGCGCAGGTAAGTGTTGCATTCACTTGAGAGCTGTGGCAAGAAAGTAAATAATCCTCCTCAGTAGAGTTTGCAATAAAATAAGGTACTGCTGGGAGACATGACAAGCCTGCAGCTGGAAAAGGTGATGGCTAATATCTTATTAGCATAATTAGCCAACAGTGCTTTCTTTATGGATATCAGTTTCTAATTGAGATACAGCTGTTCAGTGGAAGTCCTAGCTTGATTAGGATTTGTCGTCTGATTGAGAGATTCCTACAGTAATGCCACGCTGGGTAAACACCTAACTGGCAGTAGTGATGACCTAGAACAGGGCAAATTTCTGTGTATATCTAGCCATTTCTGTGCTATTGCTGTGAAAACAACTTCTCCCAGCAACATATCCAATCACAGGGGGTAAGCAAGAGGACCAGGGAGAAGGCAAATGTAGTTTCAGACCAATACAACATCTAACAATAGTTACACAGTGCTGTAAAGAATAAAAGTGCTAGAGGAACATTCACTGACTGCTAACGCTGCTGTTCTTGTTCTTGATTTTGACACTAAGCTACTGGGGTTATTACAGCCTTCCCTGTTGTCCTCACACATTCCTACCTCCCACTGCAGGCTACTCAGAGGGACTGATATGATTCACAATCCCTTCGGCTACCACTTTCTTGGACAGAAACATAATCAATTCAAACCAGCAACAATCTGTGGTGATTTAAGGACATGGGTGTTCAGGCTCAATGTTACTCAGTGAGGGTTTGCACATCATGCATTAGAACATCTTTGCATACCCAGCTAGGTATAGATTAAAATGTGATGACGCAGAGCTAGTGAGGTTTATGGTGATTTTATGCTGACGTAACAACCTCCTGTCTTGGGAGCAACTGCAGGATTGGGCCCTGAACTTTTCATGGAGAAGGTGTCTCAAAGAGCCCCAGTGGATTCCACGACCAAAGGATCACATTTGGCTTGCATTTGCCGTGTAAATGGCTACTTACAGTGTTTACATGAGAGGGGGGCTAAGAGTTCCCAAGGCATAGCAAAACTTAACTATAGCTGGTAATTATGTGCCATTATTTCCTCTGTCATTGATTACTACTTTATTTTCTGGGGTATTTTTTTGTATATTTTTTTTTTCCCTAGACTTTTCTGCTCCTTGAATAATAAAATGTTTACACCAGTTTTAATGAAAGTTAAAACCTGTAATGTACATAGGATGCAATACTTTCACATGACTTATGATTGAATTGATATTCATTTCTGGTTTCTCCTTTTAAAAATAATAATAAAAAAATATATTTTAAAGTCCTTTGACACATGATGTTGATAACATTTTGTGAATGCCTGCCTGGACACAAGGTTACATGAAATAGACAGGATTAGCTCCAGCATTTGTTCATCCAGATCTCAGGAATGATACCTTAAACAGTTAGGTCAACAGTCTGAGTGTGTGCTTTGGCACAGGTTAATGTTCATTTGGGCCTTATCTAAAAGGAGCCAGGTGTTAGTGTAAATTGGGAAAATACTGCTTAATCCCAGTGATTTAGATAGCTTCTTCTCTTTCTTTCTTTTTTTTTTTTTTTTTCCACAAAACAAAAAAACTGAATTCAAACTATGAGGATGATGGACTCCTATTCAGAGGTGTTTGGACAGATTTAGCTAGAACACTTCTTGTACATTTTAAAAAGAGCACAGGCTGGTTTAGTTTCTGTGTTTGTTCTTCATTGGACTCTTATGTCATTCCACACCTTCTCTCTTACATTTAACATTTATGGGAGTGAAAAAAATAAAACCAATATCCTAGTATGAATCACTAGAAAAATCTCCCCTTTTCTTCAAAAACAAGCAACACAGTAGGAATTACAGTGATATATACAAAAGAGAAGAAAGGCCATTCAAAGCCCCTTACCCAGCACTCTCCTCAGATTTTCTACGAAGTGACCTTGAGTTTTTTTCGAACTCAGTGCTCAGTGACTCAAGATTTCCTGGGGATTTGATTCAACCTTTGCCAAATGCAATTGTTCCTGGGAAGGAAAGCAGCAACTATTTCTGCAGTAGATATATATACACAAGAAACAAAAAAAGCCCTCTAGACAGGAAAGGAAAAAACCCCTCCCAGTGCTATTAAAACAGTGAAGAAATTTAAAAGAATCAGAAAGTATGGGGAAAGAATGGGGAAAAGTCTCTTCTCTCACATGTAGCATCATTAATGACCTTGATGTCCCTTCTCACCTTCCCGCTAGTCTAGCAGTGCAGTATAATGCAGTGGCATGCCAGAGCTGGATGTCCTACAGCTGCGCTGGGGACTGGAGCAACAGAGGGAAGTTGTCTGTAGATCAAAGCATCTAGTCCTGAAGCTCTGCACGTATACCATAATCACTTCAGGAGCTTAGCTTCAAACGCTACCAACAGCCAGAGTGGGCATGGTCTGCTACTGCTGGGGCCAAGTCACTTCTGATGAACTAGCTCTTCTGATGTTACCTCTGCATAACAGGATACAGCTCACGAGACCTCCACTTACAAATAATCAAGCTAGATGTAATCTCCTCTAAAGTCTCAACCCCAGAAATGCTTACAGATTTGTTTAATTTCCTAACCATTGAAATTTATCATGACAGAAAAGTTGAATGTGTGCAGTAAAAGCAGCAGATTAAGGGTAAAAGTTCTGATCAGGCCTAGTCACTGTTGGCTTCTGAGAGAGAAGCTTAAGAAGCTACAAGTGATGTGAGATGCTTCAGAAAGTAAAATAGACATTATTTTTGACTATATTCAAATGTCCTTTGATAATGTCTATCTGAAAAATAGAAGGTAAAAGATCACATTTTTCTCCATCTGAGTGTTTCTAGGCCAAAATTAATCAATTTTAATTAGTGATATAGAAATAAAAAAAAAAATCAATTGGCAGCATTCTTCATTGAAAAATAGCCAGGGAAACTCCCTGAGAGCTATTAATTAAATTTCTAAATATGTGAACACCCACAGATACCTAAAGGGAGTGGAGACAGCAGTTTCCTGCCAGCTTTAGCTTCAATCCATTTTCCCATTTTGCACCTACAAGTTTGCCAGCATAAATATTTCCTGAGGTCACTCAGTCATCAAAAAGTAAAAATGGCAGCAGTTGGTTGTCAGTCAAATCACACCCATGTTTTCTTACTTGCCTTCACAAACATCTCTGGCATTTCCAGCAATTCAGAGGCACGTGTTTTGGATTGCTTTTGCTGCTGTATGTTGAAACTTTACACAACGCCTAGAGACTTCTTGGGTCAAATCTTCAGTATGCACCTCCTCTGAAAGCCAGCATGAAAAACACATGAAACTAGATTGACCATTGGCTTGAACCAATGTTGTACTTCCTACTGCTTTTCTCTTAATGGGATTAGTGCTGTGAACTGCCATGGTATGTTAATAATTTACCCAGGCTGAGGCTTTAAGCCTTTACTATCCTGAGAAGCATTGGGATGAAAAGCTTATATCCTGGCTGGTTGTTGCTGATCATAAAAACCTGTGTTTTGGACAGAAGTTAGTGATAGTACCAAAATTAGCGTAGCACTCTGTCCACCCCGAGGAGGAAGAGGACTGGAGGCACTTCCCAGCCTGTATTCTCCCTTGTTCTGCCTCAGAATGTGTTGTTGATGGAGCTAATTGCGCAAGGACTAATCACAGAAACACACTCAATACGTGTTGGTCAATACAGATTGCTGTGATGTCCTATTAAGTCAAAGATTTCTGATAGGGTGTCCTGGTTTTGTCTGGGATAGAATTAATTTTCTTCCTAGTAGGTATAGTTCTGTATTCTGGATTTAGGATGAGAAAGATGTTGATAACACATTGATGTTTTAATTATTGCTAAACAGTGATTACACTAAGGAAAGGTCTTTTCAGCTTCTCATACCACCTCACCAGTGAGTAAGCTGGGGGGCAAAAAAATCTAGAAAGCATGATAGCTGACCCAAACTGGACACAGGCACCATATGACATAATGCTCAATGTAAAAATGAGGGTGAAAGCTGGCCGGGGTCCACAGCTCAGGACCTGGTGGGGCATCGATTGGTAGGTGGTGAGCAATTGCATTGTGCATCACTTTTTTTTGTATTTAATGTATTATTCTGATATTAGTATTGATGTTAGTATTAATAATGATAATAATACTTTTTTTTTTTCTTCCTTCCTTTTCTGTCTTATTAACAGTCTTTATCTCAACAGATGAATTTTTCTTCTATTCCCGCCTCCCAGTTCTCTCCCCCATACAACTGGCAGGGTGGGAGTGAGCAAGCATCTTTCTGGTGTTTAACTACCTGCCAGGTTAAACCACAAGACAGAAGGAAATGAACTCCCCCACGTATAAAAGGTGGAAACTCTTTACGACTCTCCCTACGTTTGCTTTTTATTTTCATTCTGACTACTGGTTAAGTAGTAATGATCTGGGTATAGGGCATTTTCTGAGG
The DNA here is from genome assembly GCF_037157495.1 of Lathamus discolor. NCBI lineage: Eukaryota > Metazoa > Chordata > Aves > Psittaciformes > Psittacidae > Lathamus > Lathamus discolor. The sequence goes on along the minus strand of NC_088889.1, from coordinate 23,001,257 downwards.
ATTGATGATAGACTGACAGGCATTTACGGGCAGAAGTGTAGCCAAGGGTGCCATTAGTCCCAGCTGCCCATCAATCCCTGAGAATGCCCTGCGCTGTGGTCACTATTGCTATTACTAGATGAAAATGAGAGCAAGCACAGGAGTATAGATTTTTTTTTTTATGGTTGATGTTGTTATGATTGGAATGTGTAAGGTGCTTCCAGGAGTTAATGACTTACATATTAGGTAACCCAGCTGCCCAAATTATCTGCACATTGTACGAAGCAGGTTACTATAATTAAAATGTTTAAAACTTTTTTTTTTTTTACTTCTTCATTAAAAAAAGAGCCCATGGCAAAATAACAAAGCTTTTCAGAATTGGGATTCTCAGCTATGCCTATGCATTTCAAAATAATTTCAAAAGCAGCATGTAGGAGATGTGAATTTCTTCACTGGACCTGCCACCCCTGAAGAGGGATATGCTGGTAAAAGCTTGAGAGATCACCAAAGTCAGAGCCTTGAATTGCAGGAGCTCTGCTTCAGAGGGTTCTGGTTTTTTATATGCTTACTTGATTTAACTCCCTGTTAGACAGTCATAGAGCAATAGGATCAAAAAAGGTTGCAGAATGCCTAGGAAGCTGCCTGGAATTAGCCAAGAGGGAGCATGATGCACGGGAAGCTGCTGCCTCTCTCCAGATGTAGAACACTGCACACCAGCAGTCCATGAAGATCCCCTCACACTCTCTGCTAGGAATTCTCCCTTGAAAATGGCTGCCCACACCCTTTCTTGTAATAGCTGGGTGAAGCTTGTCCACTTAAACCAGAGGCTGTGGTGATGCTGAAACCACATCAATTTTATTCTATAAAGAGTCACGGGTTAAAATAAAATAAAAAAAAAAAACTAAAAAAAAAAAGAAAATGATCCTGAGAACTGGGAGAGAATGATTAAATGATTAAATTCTCTCTTGCTAAATTATGGCTGGATACTAAATATAGATTTCTTGTCATAAGGGTTTGAAGGTCTTGAACAGGGGTAGTGGCAGAAAGGCAAACAGCAGAGCTAGTTTCAAGATATATCTTCTTGGTGTAGAGCATCATCATCTACAAAAACAGTGAAAAAACTGGACACCAGAGCAAAGTAGCCTAAGAAGATCTGTACTGTTCAGATTAAAGGTTCACCTAGCCCTCTGTCCTTTCTCCACTGGGTCCAAAATATGACCTCTGAGAAACAGTAAGAACGTAAGCTGCTCTCTCTTCTTGTCTTTCAGCCTCAAGCTATCATCAGCTCCTGGGATATTCTGAGCTTGAAATGCTCTGTCCATTTAATAACTCTCCACAAAACTCCCTTCCAAGTGCATTTTTGCATCCACAGCAACTTCTAGCAAGGACTCCAATGTATCTGTCACTGACTTCATGAGCCACATACTTTTGTTTGCTTTGACCCTGGATCTCAGTAGCTTCGTTTGATGGTCACTAGTCCAGTACAGAAAGGGGCAGTGACCAGACTCTGCCCATCTTTTCCAGTCTACTCAGGCCTTTCTATACATTTCATGTTCCTCTAATTGCCTCTTTTCCAGTTCTAGTTCTATTCCAATTCTAGCCCAACTAAGCATTTCCTGTAAAAATATCTATGAATAATCTCAAATGATTGCTTTAAAACTTCTCCAGGATAGGCCTGTGCAAAGGAAAATACTCCAGAAAAGTTGGATTCTGCCACTTGTGTATAAAACTGGGAAGTGAAAGCAATGGAACTGCCTCTAAACTAAGAGTGGCAGAAATGTCTGCTTACAAAGCAAATTATATGTTATCACTCATTTGTTCTGGCCCCGTAATGTGGCAAGGAGTACTTCTAATGTGTAAATGAATTGTAATGGTTAGGGCCTAGTATAAAACTTGCTGTCTCCCATAGACATACTTCAGGTGGATAGCATCATGAATTTTGATGTTTTCATAGTCAGTTCTGCAAATACCAGCCATATAAAATGAGATTCCAAGAGAAGTTTTCTTCCATTGTTCTATCCTTTTGTTTGATTACATTTTTGTACCTCAAATTTTCAGTTTGGTACCTCAATGAATTCTGCCAATGTATCTCAAATGAATTTGTCTGAAATCTGAAGTACCCTTCTTTCCCCATGTTATTTATGATGTGGTGAAGCACAGTACAATAGTATTTTAGATACAAACAATCTATGCTCGAAAAGTTATTTTGCTTCTTTTAATGCAAATCTTGGTAGTGAGTCTTAACTGAAGCACTGCATGACTCAGCCTGATTTATTTTGCATACATATTAGTGACATATAATGACAATATATCAAGAATCTATCCACAACCTTTTTTGAATTAATCTTGTCTACAAGCTATTTCACCCTGCAAACAGATCAATTTGCATGCGTGTAGGATGGTTTGATACAAGAATCTTTTTTCCTGCCTCATGTGTTTTATTCTTTGGAGAGCAGAGCCCTCAAGAAGCAGGTGCAAATATAATTTTCTCAGTCTTCCACCAGAAGACTTAATAAAGGGAAAGAGATCGTGTCTACTATTTTGTACCATGATGCAAAAAAATAATTAAGATATGCACGTTGAAGGTTCTTCCATTGGCATACGGAACATTGCTTTCTGTTGTCAGTAAAAACAGGTCAGGAAATCACTGTAGTTGGAATTGCAGTGGCTATGGGTTTTGACATGAAGCACTCAGATAGTGAACAGCACAGATAGATGGATTCATGCTAAGAAAGTGAAAAATTGGCTTCCAGGGTACTGCTGCACTTTAATGAAAAGGGAGATGTCAGTGTGCAAATATTGGTGATTCAGAACTGCCTGTGGGAATTGTGAGAAGGAGGATTTTGCTCTGGATTTTGCTCAGGTTGCTTTTCCCTTATGGTCCATAGCCTTGTTCCATAATTTCCTAGATTTGGTTTTCTATAAGTGAGTTGCCAGGTTTTCAAGGCCAGGTTGGACGAAGCCTTGGGTGAGATGGTTTAGTGTGAGGTGTCCCTGCCCATGGCAGGGGGGTTGGAACTAGATGATCTTGAGGTCCTTTCCAACCCTAACTATTCTATGATTCTATTCTATGCACTGTCAGGTCTAGTTTGTTAAGCAAGTCATGCCTGATGGCAGCTCAGAGAGTCCCATTAAAGTGTGCATGTTTTTCACATATCCCTTGATTGATAGGATTGCTGGATCATTTAAAATGTTGATTTAATGAGAGGTGTGATGATGCCCCTTACAACGCCTGGCTTACAGGCAACAAAATTAAAATTATGACCTTAACCTGTAAAGCACTGTGATATGTATCAGATCAGGGAAAGAAGCTACAGCTGGTTACATCTGTTTTTTCCAGGTCTATAAATGGGTTTGCACACAACACAGCAACCTTAAGTCAAATATTTGCTGTTGCACTCTCTACAATGAGTAGACCCTCACCCAAAGCAATTGGCTTGTATTGATTTACACCCAGCTGGTTGCCTACTTCATCACCTTTCCCTTCTGTGAAATCTGTTCCACTGTCTTCTTTCAATTTATTTCTACTCCACTGCATCAATGTTTTGCAACCATATGTATCTTATCCTGAATATGATTATCGAACTCAAACCAGAGATCATGATATGCTATTCAAATGCTTAAAATGAAAGAATCAAGTCTTAAAAAGCTCATAATCAAACAGAAGATGGAGAAAAAAGAGACAATCAGCAGGTGAAGTAAGAGGTAAGATTGCAGAGCTGTTCCTAGGACTTGGTGACATCACTCTCTCTTCACTCCATTTCGGAGGACCCAGAGGTTTGGTACATCACCAGAGCTGCACAATTTCTCTCCGTTTTGGCACTGCTGTGTGAAGTCCTAACTCATAATTCAGAAGGAAAACGGATAACCTGTTTTTAAAATAAGAACAATAAAAGTAAATATTTCCTTTACGAAGATGGCTTCTTTGGTTGGATGTGAACATTTGACATAGTGAGGAATGTCACCACAGCATCATCTTTCACATTACTGTCCAAACAATATGTTTTTCATCTGGAGCTTAAACCCAAAGTCATTCCTGCATGGACCACTGGGGGAAAAAATAAAAATAAAAATAGACAGAATAAAGCAGTTGAGATGGTAAGGAAAAATAGGCATCCTGGGCAGGTATTTGATCTGAAAATAATACTTCAGAGATAATGAAAGGGAAAACAGCATAAATTCTACAGGGACAACCTTGATTTCTGGCCTAATTCACAAAGATTCCCTGCCATAACGTACCACTTGAGTAATATCAAAGAAAAGCACATAGATATGATGGGAAATGTAAGCAGCTGACTCCTTTATGTGGTAGTAAACTGGGGTAATCTATCCCTGTCCAGTAATGTTTATAAACATATTGTAAACAAGCATAAATGAACAGCTCATTTCTCTGAGGGGACCAGATGCATCCTTAACACTGATTAAGTGTTTTGTTCTGCCTGAGTGTCTGGCAGAGGTTTACGCTTCAAAGCAGAGGGAGGGAGACAGAGTAATGACAGTCTCATATTCTCCTGGCTCTTTAACTGCTTTGGAGGATTCAGCAGGCAGTATAGCATGTATAATTCTACTGATGATCATTTTCCACAGCACACCATGACATGGGATACATTTTGCATGTCAGGTTTTTAAACCTGCTTCCCAAGTCTCCTTTCTTGCAAATGAAACTATAGAGATGTGCAGAATCAGGAGAAGCAACCACATTTTCGGAAGGTTCCCTCACCTGCTTCTATCTCTTCTTTGATACCACCAAAAAAGTCTGAATGCTGAGTCAGTGTCGCCATAACAATCACAAATACAGCACATTCTTCTCTTTTTGTGTGTGCGTTGTCAAGCTGCCTCCCACTCTCCAGAAGCCTGGGCTCTAAAAATACCAAACTTTCATTTTTACATCATCCCACAGAAGTTAGGGTTGGGAATGATCTAGCAAGTCGTATCGTTCATGTCCTGTGATGCTACAGTCAGTTCTTACCATTTGGTGGGGTATAATTTTAAAAGCTGAATTTTATGGGCAGTTCGGTGCTCCTCTCCCTCCACATTAATTACAGCCACAAATGCAATTCATATGGACTCAGACGAACTCTTTGCTGGGTAGCAGGGTGAGGATCTGCTGCCACCTGGGTACTTAGCAGAACAGAGATCAAAAAATCCGAGTGCAGTTATTTATTGATGTGAAAGCCTTAAAGCCAGCTCCTACAGTTTTCAAATCAGAGTGCTTTCTTTCCCAAGACCAGTCTGCTGTTCCTGAGAGCTCACCTGTGGAACCTTCCTCTGCTTTTCTGCCAAAATTCCCTACAAGAATGGAAACTGATAGGAAAGGGTCAAAGATGGGCTTGTTTTTTTTCTAGAAACAGAAAGGTAATGGGTATGTTTTGGTTAGTACAATGGTTTGTGTAGTGCAATGGTAATTGTTTTATTCCTTTATCTTTTAGCCAAATGTACTTTTTGACTACTTATTGGTAAACTCTAAGCAATTTTGTTCCAGTAAGTGAATGAAAACAATGCTCGCAATGGATCTATGTGCTCATATTACTTATATTAGCTTTGGTAACAATAGGCAGTTGCTAGATCTGACAAAGTAACTTCTGAAACTCTTTAACTTGCACATATACTCTCACACTTCTAACTAAATACTTGAAGAATCTCATGGGCCATCAGAAGCTGTACATAAATTGTACATGGCAGTGTACAAATGCTGAATAGGTGAATGTGTTTCTGTTTTCTTTATACCAACTATCTATTTGCTCTCCTACTGTGTACATAGTGTATTTTTATTTTAGGGTAAAGGTTTCATGACATGGTCCATCTATTTCTGACTGTGTAAATAAGACATTGGTTGGAAAAAAAAAACCAACAAAAGCCAACAACGAAAAAACCCCAACAAATGATAAAAAAAAAAAAAATAAAGTAATTTCTACAGAATAGTAAAACATGTATCTCCACCATTGTGCTACTTTGCTGGTAGCCTGCAGGGTGTTCAGGCAAGCCAGAGGGGAGAAAACCTGTTCTGTGTGGGACTATCAACCCTCTCAGTCCCTGCTTCTCTTTTAGGCTGAATGAGCACTGAGATTTACCCCACAACATCACGTTCAGTTTAGGTAGCCTTGGACTGCTGTTACATGTGCAAAACAACAAATGCTGGGTTTTGCTATTAGGGATATAAAGACTGTTTGGGCTGAGGCATTTGGAAAAAGAGATTTCTAAGGGGAAGCATCTTTCTTTTTTAAAGTGAAGTATCAAGAGGACAATTTCCAAAAAAAATATAAAAAATAACCTGTTTAAAGATGCAAATGATGTATAAAGGTCAGGAAGATTGATCGGAAGTTTAGGAAAGGTTTCTTTCCCCTCAGTGACATGGAAGATGGATTGCAGGACAAACAACATTATCTGCTTATATTCTCCTTTTCCCTTTGAGGCTAACACATCAGTGCTAATGAACCTGGTTCCTCCTTATTTATTTGCACAAAAGTTCTACAGCACATATTAAAACAAAATACTTTTCCCATCACTGTGGATATTTCAGGATCTATTAGTGTTAATGGTTTACGTCTTCACAGAAAGAAAAAATCAGAGGGAAAAAAATAAAACCCCAAGCCTTGGCTCCATAACATAGAGAATTAGATCCTCAGGGCAGCTGAAATGTCAGAAAAGCATTAGCATGCCAAATCTGCAGGCTCCTCCATTTGTGGTTTCATTGTCACATCTTTTCCCGTCATCAGTCAAGCAAGTCTGGAAATAAAAAGAGCAAACTCCTAGACACAGATTTGTGAAGCATCTTTGCAGATTATTGCTGGTAAAACACTGTGCTCTCTGGGTATACCATTGCTCATTTGCAAGCTGATCCATAACGTCTGGGTGCTGGATGTGACCCTGAATGGTCCCAGATCCCTAAGCATCCATATAGGGACCAAAACTGTCTGTACACTTTGGAATCTTTATTCAACAGCTTCAGTATTTCCAGAAAAAGACTGTATTCCTCACCTAAAATAACAAGCAAAAAGTGGGTTTTAGAGAGGGGAACATCACTTCAGAGACTTGATGGCACAGAATGGATCTGAGTGACTTCCCTGGTCATTCAGAATGCCTCTGGGCACAGACAAAAGTGCCTATACAAATTAAGAGCTATTGAGCAGCTGTAATTTTTGTTCATAATTCAGGTATAACAGCAAGGAAGATTGTATGTCTGTGGTAGTTAGGATCATTAGTTACTTTGTTTACAGGGACAATGTAGATATGAACTGCCTGAAAGCAAAATCTGGGTCTGCTCATACTTACAAATAACTAGTTGACATCTAGGCAGAGTCCAGCCTTTCATGACAGAAGGTCTTTCCAGAGAGTGGGAGAAACAGCAGGTAGCAAAAGGGCGCCCTGTGCTAGTTGCTGGGGTTCCTAGATACCATGCCTACTCTCCTAGCCACAACTAATTTTGACTTCCAGGCAGAGCCTCTGTTATATACCTCATATCTGGACTGTAGCTGTCAAAGGGGACATTTTTTCTTCCTCTGGCATGCCCCAGAACAGACATGTAATTTCACGTTTCCTCAGCCTTGACATGTAGGTGAGGATGTCACTTGTAATCTAGGGAGGAGGCATTTCACTGTGAAAGCAGATGAAACCGAGCCTTAAATTTCTTGCAGACTTTAATGCAGCAGAGTTTAGAGCCTCTGCAAAGTGCTCAGAGAGTCATCCTGCTCTCACAGAACCCGTTGCCTGTTACACCACACTGAAGGAATGTGCCATGTTGTAGTGCTGTAAGGGTAATTTTTCCATTGTGCCTCCAATCAGCAGAATGTGAGGAAGAGGAAGAGAGAGATAACCAGAAACCATATAAAAATTACTCAGATATCTATGATGTACACATCTGGAAGCAAAATCTACATTAACTACTGTATTAATTTTCTCTTTTTGGGGCTATTCTCCCACTTAACTATTTGCTCAGCTTGATTTGTGTTAATCTACTGTCATGGAGTAGTTGGCTTTAAAGCCATTTTTGGGTGGTTTAGAAAATGAGAAATAAATAGAAGGAGTTCTGCCATCCCTCACCAGGTTAATGTGTGTTCACACCTAATGTCTGTCCCTAAAGAATGGACATGGCACTTGTTCCTGTGCAATAGAAATCCATGCATTTTGTTGCCTGGGCTGGCTCTTTGTCTGCAGAGGGACTGTCCTTTGGTCACAGGCAGGTGTGACAGAGGAATGTGGGTGCCTCATACCATTCAGGTAACAGTGCTACCTTCTGGCAAGATGAGCACATGGACTGGCTTGCTTTGCACAGGAGCTGTGGACTTCTATGGGGCCACAGCTTTCGCATCAGTTATAGACCTGAGCGATATCTGAGTCTGTCCTGCCTGGGAGCCTGGTTTGCTACCTCTTAATTAAAATTACCTCAAATTAAGTTTTGTTCCTTCCTGGAAAATGATCCTGGTGACTTTAAACAATGCAGCCCATGTTTTCCTGCATTGCTTTGTCTTCAGCACCCCCTGCCATTTTTTGATTTATCCATTCTTATTTGGTCCTTGCTGCAGTTTCTGTGTGTAAGAGATAATTACTATAAAAGATCTCGCCATGCAGCTTTCCAGTCACTATACAATACCATGCCCATGACAGGCTGTAGGGCATCTCACTCATGTTAAGCTGTGGATTACCCACAACTGTTACTTACTGTATACGTAATGAAGAAAAAAATCAGAAATGAGTAATGGTTATAGCTGATTTGACCTTACTTCATAGAATGTGAGGCCATTTCTGGCAATAGTGATCTCATTGTAGCTTTAATGACCTCATCTAATTATTGCTAACTCAAAGACCTTTAGTGCTTTAATGTGAGTCAGAGAATGCACACTAGCAGACTAATGAACTTACCGTGCTGTGCTAGTCTTCAACCAGAAACAGGGATTCATTTGGAAAATTGCAAAAACAAATGCATTAGGGAGAGGAAGCTTGAGATTATTTTGTATTTATTTCCCTGACTTGAAAGAGGAAACGATAATAACACTGCTGGAGGAAAAAAATCTGAAGATGAAATTAGTATTATTGATTGCTGTAAACTGTTCAGTTGAGTGAAAGGGATAGAGGAGCATTGTGTCGCAATTTTGGAAAGAAGTATGGAAAGGCACATCAGGTTTATTTATTTTTGACAGGTACAGCTCATTTAGATTAGCTTGTGAACATAGGAAAGTAAATAATAGGAAGATCACCCAGCTTAGCACAGAGGAGCTACTGGAGCACCCATGCAAGTACTATGACAAAGAAAAAAGAACATTAATTTTCATAGAATAATAGAATGGTTTGGGTTGGAAGGGACCTTCAGGATCATCTAGTTCCAACCTGCTGCCATTGGCAGGGACACCTTCCACTAGACCAGGCTGCTCAAAGTCCCATCTAACCTGCCCTTGAACACTGTCAGGGATGGGAGAGCCACAGCTTCTCTGGGCAACCTATTCCATTCTTTTCCTACCCTCACAGTAAAGAATTTGTTCCTAATATCTGATCTAAAACTATACTTTTTCAGCTTAAAGCCATTTCCCCTTGTACTATCCCTACATACCCTTGTAAAAAGTCCCTCTCCAGATTTCTTGTAGGCCCCCTTTAGGTACTGGAAGGCTGCTATAAGGTCTCCCCAGAGCCTTCTCTTCTCCACGCTGAACAACCCCCGCCTGTCTTCATGGGAGAGGTTCTCCAGCTCTCTGATCATCTTCAGGGCCTCCTCTGGACTTGCTCCAACAGGTCCTTCTTATGTTGGGCGCCCCAGATCTGAATGCAGTACTGCAGGGGGCTTCTCATAAGAGTGGAATAGAGGTGGAAAATCACTTCCTTCAACCTGCCGGTCATGCTGCTTTTTGATGCAGTCCAGGATATGGTTGGCTTTCTGGGCTGCAAGTGCACACTGCTGGCTCATGTTGAGATTTTCATCAATAGGCACCCCCAAGTCCTTTCATCAGGGCTGCTCTCATCCTAGTGTATGCTTGTGCTTGGGTTTGCTCTGGGTCAGGTGCAGGACATTTGGCCTCGTTGAACTTCATGAGATTTACATGGGTACACCCCTTGAGCCTGTCAAGGTCCCTCTGGATGGCATCCCTTCCCTCCAGTGTGTCAACCACACCACACAGCTTGGTGTCATTGGCAAACTTGCTGAGGGTGCACTTAATTTCTTCACATCAAAGATGTACATTTGGGCCACTTACCAAAAGATTTTACTCTAGTATTTGTTCTTATTAACCACAAGTCTGTTAATGAACAAGCTTTGCTCCAATTTGTTAATCCGAAATCTCTGTTTCCCATGAGCAGACAGAACAGGTTATTATAATCTATTAAACTCGCCAAATCAATGTTTTCCCCCTAAATATAAAAGTAGAACATCAGTATCATAACACGGTGAACTTTATCAGCAGGACACTCATTGCATGTTAATCAGTTTTCAAAGAGGGGCTGAAAATGTCATGAGAATGAGATGCCTTATGAAATTTCAATTAATTTCTGCTTCTGGCCAGACAACGAGAATTTAGAGAACAGGCTTTTGTACAGCACAGTGGCACTTCAGTTCCTAGTTTCAGCGAGTACCTGGGAAACAGTTTCCTTCACATGGAATACAGGACAATTTCATCACCTGTGGGGTTTTTTTACTTGTTTTCCTGACTTTCAGATAAAAGTGGCTTTTCAATCTGGTTAAGAAGAACTCGGAACATTTTTTATGTAGGAAATTCAAATTCGTCTGCATCTAAATGTTTTGAAGAAGGATTCAGAAAACACAAACAAATGTAAGCAGCAGTGTTTCCTGCCAGCTTACTTGGTGATTTGTTACCACCCACACACTAGTATGGGTTTCCCAGCTCAGTGGCTGTTTTCACAGTACTCTCACAAGATGTTGCAAATTATGTTTTTCCAGTACCAGCACCCATTTTCAGAAGGCTTTCAATTTCTTTGTTACAATGCTTAGCTGAGGTTTGTGTGGAACAGGGAACCCTGGACATAGTGAGAAAAGAGGCTATGAAACTAAACATGTGGTCCTAGATCCATTTCCTAGTTCTTAGACTCGTGACTGGATCCCAGCATACCCAGACTGGGGGGCTCCAGGGACCATGGTTCTGACATAGTTCACAGGGCAGAAATGCATTTCCAGTCTATTCCGTGGAGCATTTTGATGCATTCAGTTGTCACCTCAACTGGGAACAAAAGCAAGTTCCACCAGATCAAAATCCTCTTCAGAATAAAGACAAGTTCTTCCTGTACATGACTCACTGTTTTTTTCTTACGTTCATTGATAGTTTTCTTAAATGCTTAATAGATACACTCAGTTCTTGTAGCAGATCTACTGAGGAAAAAAAAACATTTATGTTCTTAGCCTTTCGCTTCCTGGAGAAGGCCAAGAATATAAACAAATAGGACAACATCAGTTATGTTCACCAAGTGCTATAAACAGTATTCTGAAGCAGATCTTCAGACTTCATCACTCTTAATCATGCTCATTTCATATGGAAGGCAAATGTCCAACATGCAGTGATTTCAGATGGAGCAGTTACACAAGGGCGCTTTGAAAATCCCACCTAAATTATGCCAACCAACCACTCAATAATGGCTAACCCAGCTTCGTGGCCTTCCCCCTAAGAGCCGTTGCTTCAAAGAAAAACATTTTTCCAATCCAAAGGAAGATCTGAGAAGGTATTTATTTCCATCACCTTTTCATTGCTCAGAAGTTTAGTCTTCAACTTGAGCTGCCTCCTGCATTTTGAGGGGTCAATACATGAGGCAGTGCTTGACCACAGCACCACAGGCTGTTCCTCTGCCTAATCCCCCTCACTGCGACACTCTTTATGCCACTATATTGCTCCACTGAGTGCCACTGCAATTCCCAAGGATCTGGACAGTGGCAATGGATGCACACTTACCGAGCAGGGAGGCTAAAACATGTTTGACAATGAACATATGACACAATCAAAAACCTCCCTACTTCCTCTCTTCTTTAGATTCTTACCTATTCTAGTGAAGGAGAGTGCTCTGGACCGTTACTTTATTCAGGGCTATATATACTCATGCCAACAGGTAGGCAGATGTGCACTTCATTTTATTAGCATACAATCTAACCCTGCAATTCACAATCCCAGGACTGTTCACCTGCAATTCTTGCAATTTTACTGATATCAGCAAGTTAAAAGGTAGATATTTAAATCCCCTATACTTAAAGGTTCAGTATAATATGGTGAAGAATATTTGAAATTTGCCATTTCCTTTTTTCCCAGATACCTACACTGCTAGAGCTCCTCGTAAGCCCTAAGCACTGTGCAGATTTTTATCAATTGAAAATTTGGCCCTTACACTCCATTATAGAAAGAGATACATCTTCAGAGTAGCAGGAAAAAGGAATGTTATCGAGCTTTCTTTCCTGGTGGTGTTTTCACTCAATTTTTCAAAATATATAGTCTTCTGTTTATTAAATAAAGACAATCATTGGCAATACTCCCAGTTTAGACATATAATTAAACATGAAATGAATTGGCTTTGGATACAATCCCCAAGCATTTTGCAGTTTTAATCATACTAAATTGGTTTTAATCAAAGGTCATCTTTTGAAAAATACAAAATTATCTCCTTCCTCGACCAAAAGCTGAAGTGGTCATAACAACAAGACCTGACACATACTGTTAGCTGTTTGATTTTGAAAAAAATGTGAGTGTTGGAAAATAACTTATTTGAGGAAAACCACTTTTATTCAAAACTCAGTGTTTAGTTTGTCTGACTTCTCCTCACGGGATTAGTAGTGATGTGGGAAAACAGCTACTTGCATGTAGAATGGGATTCAGGGGTTAGTTTTATTTTACTTTGCTCTTTGCAGAAGTGGTAAAATGATGTGATCAAATGATCCATGTTGTTGATAGGAAATTCCACAGCAATTCACTTCTGCTTGCATATACAATATATCCTGGAGCTGTCTCTGACCATTTGATTCAGCACTTACTGGAATCAATGTAGAGGCAGCCCCTTTGACTCCATTAAGTACAATCTACACCAGTTGGAGGCACTTGGATGAAATCAAGTGTTGTGTAAATCTCCGTGTGTGTATACAGAGCACCCATGTGATCCAAAGAATCTCTGCAACTCTTCTGCTCACCTATAATAAGGGTAGGATGCTTTTCATCCCTGGCAGTAGTGTGTGGAGATGTATGTTTAAGATGGTAAGATGCCCAAACACAGCTGTAACAGGGAGTCCTCCAAGTACTTTCAGGTTGTTACTTCTAGAGTTCAGCTCTCTCTTCCTCTGTACTCCATCTCAGAAAGGTTAACAAGTGAGGAAAGGTGAAAATTAAGCCAGATTGCTTCCAGTGTTTTGTCTTTAACCAAACATCACCTGCAATGATGATATAAAGAAAAATATTAAACATGTACACCTCAACACATTGTTACTGTTCTCAGGGTACAATTATAGTAGCAAATACACAGGTTCCTTTATTAACAAATTCTGCCTGAAAAGCAACGTAAACCTCTTTTGAAAAAATCCACTGATCCAGGTGCTGACACTATTGTAGTAGAAGAGCTTTTATTTTTTCCCTTTTAGCTTGGCAATCCTCTTTGGCATGGGATACTTCCATGGGCACCTAAGGGAAGGGAAAGGGAAAGCAAAAGGGAAAAGAAAGCAAAAGGGAAAGGAAAAGTGAAAGTGAAAAGGAAAGGGAAAGAGGAAGGGGAAGGGAAAAGGAAAGGGGAAAGGAAAGGGGAAAGGAAAAGGGAAAGGTGAAAGGAAAGGGTAGAAGAAAGGTGAAGGGGAAAGGAAAAGGAAAGCAGAAGGGAAAGGGAAAAGGTGAAAGGAAATGGGAAAGAGAAGGGAAGGGAAGGGAAGGGAAGGGAAGGGAAGGGAAGGGAAGGGAAGGGAAGGAAAGGAAAGGAAAGGAAAGGAAAGGAAAGGAAAGGAAAGGAAAGGAAAGGAAAGGAAAGGAAAGGAAAGGAAAGGAAAGGAAAGGAAAGGAAAGGAAAGGAAAGGAAAGGAAAGGAAAGGAAAGGAAAGGAAAGGAAAGGAAAGGAAAGGAAAAGTTCTGATGGATGTGAATACTCCTGCATTCCTGTGGATGTCAGCTGTGACACTATATAGAGAAAGCATCTTAGCATATCGGGTTGTGATGTATAAATTCTCATTTGGTTTGAAAAGATGTCTGGAGATGAAGTGTGACTCTTGACTGCACACTGTGATTTGAGCTTCCCTGCACACTATTCATTCCTACCTGATGTACTGCACTACATTGCACAACTTCAGATACCATTCTGAAATGCAGTACAAAGTAATAATGTGAAAATTATTAAACAGAAATTGTATGTTCTACCAGTTAAAAACTAAAAAGGAGCACAATCAGGGAAATTCTAGCAATTGCATGTTCTGTACAGGCACCACTGCTTAACAGGCTTCACAATTTGGAAATTCAGTGTGCTTTTTGTTACAATACTTCCATTCAATCCATTCCCAGTGAAAAGAACTTGTGACATTTGGGCAGACAGAATACTACCTAGGATTTTATGAAAATAACAGGGTCCACTGAAGTTTATCTTCTGGTTATCTATAGTAAGGTGAAGCCATGGGAGAAAATACACATCTGCACATTGAGGAGAGAAAACTGAGAGTAAGCAATAGCTTGAATTTTAAAATTGATGATTTGCTTCCAGAATTAACAGTATGTGCCCACCAGAATATAACATCACACTGGCATTTTATTACAATTTTCTTTTTGTGATTACTTATCTTTTAAGATGAATGTCATAGATCTAAGATTCTGTGTCTCTCTTGCTGCAAAGTTTGGATGGAGGCAGACAATATGAATGTACAGTGGGACAAATTATCAAACTGCCTGTGTCAGCACCACACTGTTGAAAGCAGTCATCTGGGCACAAGTCCCTTTTCTGCTGAGACCTGACATTCACTCTGTGGACCGAACTATGAAGGCAGAGATATCCTCACTGGGGATTAATCCCTGTTTGTTGCAATGTCTCACAGACCAGAAAGATCATATTCCTGATCACGAAGTGTATGTGTTTAGTGCACCTGTGGCAATGCAGTAGTTAAAATTACTATCACTCTGTCTTTCAGGTTAGTAGCTCTTTAGGGTACAGTGGAAACATCTCTACTCACCTTGCATTCCTGCCTTTGTATTTCTATTAACTGCAATAGATCAAAGTATGCTTTCTTATCCCATTTTGATTGTAACAGAACTCAGGAGCAAGTTGAGACAAAGGATGAATATTTTTATGTATAATATCAAAGTCTGAAAAACAATGGAAAATGCTAATATAATCCAATAAGGACACCGTCTAATAAAAAAAAAAAAAAACCACGAAGAAAATTACGTGAAAGCAAACTAACTGCATAAAAATAATTAAAAAAATAGAAGAGGAAATGAGGTCATTTAAGGTGTTTTAAGCTCTGATATGCAGCATGGACCATTTCACTCATCTCCTGAATTTAGGAAAACATTCGCTTCACTGGGTGTTACAAGATGGATGACTGTGAGCATTGCTCAGGTTTGACGTGAGTCTCCTATGTCTGTAACAAGTGTTGCTTCTGATTTAATCAGGTTTGCTTCTGATTCATGTTGCTGTGAGCAAATGGAACAATTAGCACCAGACAACTTCACCACCTCCTCTCACACGGTTCCTGATCTCACAGACAGTTGTGACATAACTCATCTTAAGCGTGAGCTCTCCACAAAAGCTGTTTTCATAACTAGAGTTTTGCTTTGAACTAATTTATGTCATCGCAAGCTACTTCATTAATTCTCTAAGGCAGGCAACAGCTAAAGTGAAAAAAAATTCAGCATCATCATTGATGTTTTATCATCTTAGTCCCAAAATGCTTTCAGCCTTTCACTTTCTACTGGATGTTTAGGATGGATATAAGATAAAATGACAAAACACTAAAATGATCATATTTTAAAACTGTATAATCCTAAAATTATTTCTAATAATTTCTAATTTCAAATAATAAAATATCACATCATTACAAAGTAATAAAAATACAATAAAATTGAGTTCTTAGAAAGATTTAAAATGTAATTCTGTCTTTTAATGTTGTGATAATTATACAATTAAAATTATAAAATCACATATAATAATTAAACCAGAATCTCTTGCAATGGCAGTATCAGAGTTTCTCACTGCATCAGGTTCATTAATGAAGTCTCTATATACAAAAAACTAATATAAACTCAGTCCTTCGTAGTTAAATTGTGGGGCTTGATTTTGACCATGCTTAGATGCAGTGTAAATCAGACTTCTAACTGACAGTTGTTAAACTTGAAATTAGCCTCACTCAAGGTTTTTTCAGTTTCTTTAGAAGTTTGCCCTTTTTTCTTTTTGCATTAAAAGACCTGCATGGGTTTATGGATAGTGTCTAGGGACATTCACAGATGTTTGTGAAATCCAACACTACACTACTATACCCCAGTCCCAGCACACCTGCATTAGTCAGCTTTGAGTCCTCTGCCTTCCAAAGATGTCAGAGATAAATGCATTAAAGGGCTGTAAGATGTTTAATAGTTACAGGTTGGAACCACTAAGAAAAATGCAGTCATACAAATATATCCTCTCATTTTCTTATTGAGTCTTAGATAATTTAGAATTTTCAGTAAAAAGGGAATGTTAGACCTGAGATAGAAAGACAAATGTATAAAAATGCAGTTATAGATCCTTCCTATCAATTTCACTATTTCAGCAACTGTCTTTGAAAGGTAAAAGTACACATGTGTACCAAACAGACTAGGGACAACATAGGCCCCCTGAGGAAGCTTTCGGGAGAACTGGCTACCCAGGATTTGGAGAAGGCTGAGGTTCTGAATGACTTCTTTGCCTCGGTCTTCACTGGAAAAGGCTCTGACTGCACCACCCAGTTCTTAGAAGGCAGACGCAGGGACTGTGAGAAAGAAGACCTTGGGCCCACTGTAGGAGAGGATCTGGTTCGAGACCATCTTCAAAATCTGAACGCACACAAGTCCGTGGGACCTGATGAAACCCATCTGCGGGTCCTGAAGGAGCTGGCGAATGAAGTTGCTAAGCCACTGGCCATCGTATTTGAAAAATCATGGCAGTCAGGTGAAGTTCCCGAAGACTGGAAAAAGGGAAATATAACCCCCATTTTCAAGAAGGGGAAAATGGAAGACCCGGGGAATTACAGAGCAGTCAGTCTCACCTCTGTGCCTGGTAAAATCTTGGAGCACACTCTCCTGGACAGCATGCTAAGGCACATGAAAAACAACAAGGTGCTTGGTGACAGCCAGCATGGCTTCACTAAGGGGAAATCCTGCCTGACCAATTTGGTGGCCTTCTATGATGGGGCTACAGAACTGATGGACAAGGGTAGAGCAGTTGATGTCATCTACCTGGACTTGTGCAAAGCATTTGACACTGTCCCACACAACATCCTTGTCTGTAAATTGGAGAGATATCAATTTGATGGATGGACCACTCGGTGGATAAAGAACTGGCTGGAGGACTGCACGCAAATAGTTGTGGTCAGTGGCTCAGTGTCCAGCTCGAGACCAGTAACGAGTGGTGTCCCTCAGGGATCAGTATTGGGGCCAGTCTCGTTCAACATCTTTGTTGCTGGCATGGACAGTGGGATTGAGTGCACCCTCAGCAAGTTTGCCGATGACACCAAGCTGTGTGGTTCGGTTGATACACTACAGGGAAGGGATGCCATCCAGAGGGACTTGACATGCTTGTGAGGTGGGCTGATGCCAACCTTATGAAGTTCAACCATGCCAAGTGCAAGGTCCTACACCTGGGTCAGAGCAATCCCAGGCACAGCTACAGGTTGGGCAAAGAAGAGATTCAGAGCGGCCCTGCAGAGAAGGACTTGGGGGTGCTGGTCGATGAGAAAATGAACATGGGCCGGCAGTGTGCGCTCGCAGCCCAGAAAGCCAACCGTATCCTGGGCTGCATCAAAAGGAGCATGACCAGCAGGTCGAAAGAGGTGATCCTGCCCCTCTACTCTGCTCTCATGAGACCTCACAGAATCACAGAATCACAGAATCCCAAGGGTTGGAAGGGACCTAAAAAGATCATCTAGTCCAACCCCCCTGCAAGAGCAGGGTAACCTACAGTACATCACACAGGAACTTGTCCAGGCGGGCCTTGAATATCTCCAGTGTAGGAGACTCCACAACCCCCCTGGGCAACCTGTTCCAGTGCTCTGTCACTCTTACAGTAAAGAAGTTCTTCCTGATGTTAACGTGGAACTTCCTATGCTCCAGTTTACACCCATTGCCCCTTGTCCTATCACTGGATATCACTGAAAAAAGCCTAGCTCCATCATCCTGACACCTACCCTTTACATATTTGTAAACATTGATGAGGTCACCCCTCAGTCTCCTCTTCTCCAAGCTAAAGAGACCCAGCTCCCTCAGCCTCTCCTCATAAGGGAGATGTTCCACTCCCTTAATCATCTTTGTGGCTCTGCGCTGGACTCCTTCAAGCAATTCCCTGTCCTTCTTGAATTGAGGGGCCCAGAACTGGACACAATATTCCAGATGCGGCCTCACCAAGGCTGAGTAGAGGGGGAGGAGAACCTCTCTTGACCTACTAACCACTCCCTTTCTAATGCACCCTAAGATGCCATTTGCCTTCTTGGCCACAAGAGCACATTGCTGGCTCATGGTCATCCTCCTATCCACCAGGACCCCCAGGTCCCTTTCCCCTTCACTACTTTCCAGCAGGTCAACCCCCAACCTGTACTGGTACATGGGGTTGTTCTTCCCCAGATGCAAGACTCTACACTTGCCCTTGTTAAATTTCATCAAGTTTCTCCCCGCCCAACTCTCCAGCCTGTCCAGGTCTCGCTGAATGGCAGCACAGTCCTCTGGTGTGTCAGCCACTCCTCCCAGTTTTGTGTCATCAGCAAACTTGCTGAGGGTGCACTCAGTTCCCTCATCCAGGTCATTGATGAAAATATTAAACAGCACCGGTCCCAGCACCGACCCCTGAGGAACTCCACTAGTCACAGACCTCCAGCTAGATTCTGCGCCATTGACCACAACTCTCTGCCTTCTTCCTTTCAACCAGTTCTCGATCCACCTCACTACTTGATCGTCAAGCCCACACTTCCTCAGCTTATCTATGAGGATGCTGTGGGAGACAGTATCAAATGCCTTACTGAAATCAAGAAAAACTACATCTACCGCTCTACCATCATCCCTCCACCTAGTCACTTCCTCATAGAAGGCTATAAGGTTGGTCATACATGACTTCCCCCTCATAAAACCATGTTGGCTGTTCTTAATGACCCCCTCATCCTTGATATGCCTAGTGATGGAGTCAAGAATAAGTTGTTCCATCACCTTTCCAGGGATGGAGGTAAGGCTGACCGGTCTATAATTACCCGGGTCCTCCTTCTTGCCCTTCTTATAGATTGGTGTGACCTTTGCCATCCGCCAATCCTCAGGCACCTCGCCCGTTTCCCACGACTTACCAAAGATGATGGAAAGTGGCCTAGCAATGACCTCCGCCAGCTCCCTCAGCACCCGTGGGTGCATTCCATCCGGACCCATCGATTTACAGATGTCCAGATTGCATAGCTTATCCCTAACCCAATCCTCATCTACCAAAGCAAACTCCTCCTTTGTCCTGACTCCTTCTGGGGCTATAGAAATCCGGGGCCCTCGGGGAGAGTCTGCAGGAGTAAAGACAGAGGCAAAGAAGGCATTCAGCACCTCTGCCTTCTTTATATCCTCTGTCTCCAGGGTACCCACTTCGTTCAGCAGTGGGCCTATATTGCCTCTTGTGTTAGTTTTATTTGCTATGTATTTGAAGAAGCCCTTTCTATTGTCTTTAACCCGACTAGCAAGATTGAGTTCCAAGGAGGCCTTAGCTGTCCTAATTGCCTCCCTACATCCTCTAACAACTGTCCTATATTCCTCCCAAGCGGCCAGCCCCTCCTTCCATAATCCATAGATTCTCCTTTTCCACTTGAGTTTGCCCAGCAGCTCCTTGTTTAACCACGCCGGTCTCCTAGATCCCTTACTTGACTTCCTACTTATTGGGACGCTCCGATCCTGAGCTTGGAAGAAGCGGTCCTTGAATGCTAACCAACTATCTTGAGCCCCTTTACCGCCTAGTACACTTTCCCATGAGACTTCCCTTAGCAGTTGACTGAAGAGGCCAAAGTTGGCCCTTCGGAAATCCAGAACTGTGGCTTTGCTAGGTATTCTATTCCTCCCACACAGGATCCTAAACTCCACCATCTCATGGTCACTGCAGCCAAGGCTGCCATTGACCGTCACCACTTCGACCAAGCAGTTCTGGTGTCCTCAACATAAAAAGGACATGGAACTGCTGGAACAAGTCCAGAGGAGGGCCACGAGGATGATCAGGGGACTGGAGCACCTCCCGTATGAAGACAGGCTGAGAAAGTTGGGGCTGTTCAGCCTGGAGAAGAGAAGGCTGCGTGGAGACCTCATAGCAGCCTTCCAGTACCTGAAGGGGGCCTATAGGGATGCTGGGGAGGGACTCTTTGTCAGGGACTGTAGTGACAGGACAAGGGGTAACGGGTTAAAACTTAAACAGGGGAAGTTTAGATTGGATATAAGGAGGGAATTCTTTCCTGTTAGGGTGGTGAGGCACTGGAATCGGTTGCCCAGGGAGGTTGTGAGTGCTCCATCCCTGGCAGTGTTCAAGGCCAGGTTGGATGAAGCCTTGGGTGGGATGGTTTAGTGTGAGGTGTCCCTGCCTATGGCAGGGGGGTTGGAACTAGATGATCTTGAGGTCTTTTCCAACCCTAACTATTCTATGATTCTATTCTAAATAACAGATTCAGTCCATTAATGAATCAGACCAGAAAGAGGCAGAATTGGCAGCCCAGCAAACAAAATTTTACAAACCCTACCTGTTCCTGCATATTTCTTTGAGTATTGTGAGACTCACTGAATGATTTTGCCCTTTTAATCCTCTGAACAGAAGCTCCTAATCAAACACATAATCTCCATTATGTGGTTATATCACATTTTAACTAACATAATGCCAGATAAAGCATACTCTACATTTTCAGAATTGCATGGAACAATTCCTTGCTGTTCCAAATATGTGTTTCCAGAAATATATCAGAGTTTAAAACCCCCTAACAGGATGCTTAACAACACATCTCCTGCTACATAAATCTATAGAGATGGAGAACATAGAAGGGAACTGGGACTTTTGAATTTAAATGACCAATTTTGTCAATGAATCAGTTTCAGCAAGAGAAGTTAAGACAGCACAGACAAAAGCAGCTTTAGGACCTATTTAAGATGGTAAAAACCTATTTGTTCACACCTTCTTCATGCAGCCTCTGTCTAGTATTTCATCTACATACATTTTTGTGGCTTTCTGGAGTGTAGGTCGAAAAGGGAGGAGAAATAATAGTAATAATAATAAAAAAGTATGTTAATGCACAAAGAGGTGAGTTATATCTATAAAAGCCAAGAATTTCAGAGGCTGAAGATTTGTGATGACATTCTTCCAGACAGGACTTGACTGTGCTTATGCATATCAGCTTTAAAGATGAAAATAAAACTGTTGTGGGTTTTATAAGGACAGGGACATACTTACAGGCTGGTTTGTGTAAATGTACCTCAAAAGCAAAATCACAGTTAGCTCCAGGAAAAGATGGGTGGGAATTCACTGAAATTTTCCCAGTCTTCTTGAGTGACATTGTAATTTGTAGAATAGTTTCTCACAAACTACAGCATATGTATGTGTCCTGAGTTCAGCAGTAGCAGTCATTTTTCTCCTTCTTAGTAGCTGCTGCAGTGCCATGTTTTGACTTTCGGCCTGGGAACAGCACTGATAACACCGATGTTTTTAGTTGTTGCTAAGTCATGTTTAGTCTGACCAACGACATCTTGAGTCTCATGCTCTGCCAGGGAGGAGGGGAAGTCAGGAGGAAGCAGAGATAGGACACCTGACCCAAACTAACCAAAGAGGTATTCCATACCACAGCATGTCATGCCCACTATATAAACTGGAGGCAGTTACCTGGAAGGGCTAGTTCACTGCTCGGTCGGGCTGGGTTTTGGTCAGCAGGTGGTGAGTGGTTGTATTCTCTTCCCTTGTTATTTCCCTTATCATTATTATTATTGGTGGTAGTGGCACTGGTTTGTGTTATACCTTAGTTACTGGGCTGTTCTTATCTCAACCCGCGGGAGTTATTCTTTCGATTCTCCTCCCCATCCCTCCGGGAGTGAGAGGCTGCATGGCTGGGCTTAAACCACGACAGTATGGACATGACCAGAAGGCCAACAGATGTTGCTGAGGGAAGGCAGGTCAAGGAGAACGGGCCCTGAAGACTTCTAGGTGGTGGGAAAGGATCACTGAAGATGACAATGTGCTTACACGGTGCTCAGAAGTTGCAGATGTACCAGTCAACATTAGAAATGAGTGGTGGGACCAATGCACATTGTGGAAGACTTCCATAGATCTGCTGCAGTGTGCAGGCACTGTCCCATTTCACTTTGTACCTTACTAGCTCTAACTAGCTTCATTTGGTCACAATTATTGTACTGCAAGAGACAATAGCAATTGCTTATCCCCTCTCCACTCAAATCACAGTTGTCTGAATTTGTACTCTGTCCTCTGCAAGTTTATTCCAGCTTGAAGTGTCTTGATCAATTGTCACAAGTTATCCGCAACTTTGATTGCACATCAGGAAAATTTCAGCTGCAGGTCTGACTAATATCTAACACACATGACTAGTAGTTTTGCTATTAGAGCATAGGGTCTGCTGAGAGTATAAATGAAAGGAATAAGACTTTGCAGGGAAGAAACATCCCAGTTATTGTGATCTCTATAGCACTGTGAAGGTTGCATTGGTTGGCTGGACAACAAGCTATCTGTACACATAAAGTGGGACACCTTTTTTGGACTAAAGGGTGTCCCATATATCTCTGCCTTGTACTGCACCTCCTTTACCTAATGCATTAGAAAACTATTGAAACCTCATACTAATGAAATAATCATCTTTATTGCAATTCCTTTTTATTCCTCCTTCCAAAGTCTCCTTGGTTGAAAAACATGGGAAAGAATTGTCTTGGAAATTGTTACGCTGAATTCTTCACCTCAGATGCATGCCTTCATCTAATCGGAGAACTTTTATCAGAATGCTTTAGGCTACAAAAGATACAGCATTTTATGATTACAGAATCTACCCCTAATCTCCCAATAGGGCATTCATTTCCTCACATTAAAAACAAACAGAAATACCACAGCAGGGCAGAAATCCAACCATAATTCTGCCTGATGCATTTGTTCTCTTGTTCTCTTGAGACAGAGATTCAGGCTGGAGACATGCAAACATGGAACTTTTCGCCCAGCTGTGTTTGCAGCAATGATTGTGCTGATTCTGCAGGGTAATAAGACATACAAAGCAAAAATGGAAGAGAAGTTAATTCAAGTAGTACAGTCAGTCACTGCACTCATTGTAATGGGAACTGGCATGCCTGTGCTCTTTCTGATTTTGCCAGGGACCAGCTTTGACTTTGGGCAGGACACCTGACCTCTACTTGCCTTGGTTTTCCCTCCTGAACTCCAAGCCATACCATGTTCTTGCTATTTGTTCTGGTGCAGTGCTTTTTCTTTTGAATCTTAGCTTCAGCTGTAGCTATCAGCTATTATAATCCATGATAGTAAAAAAACATGAGTGATAACATCTCAAAATGTCAACTTAGGTGTAACATTTTGTGTGTATATTTATTAGCACTTGTCAAGGTGCTTGTTTCATAGGGAAAACATATTCCCTGTATAATAAAAAGTTTTTTGAAGGATGGGATGAAATTAAATTATATGTTTGATGCTGTGGAAACACAGAGAGCTAGAGTATAGCTGTTTTGTCAAAACATCTTACATGACATCTAAAATCTCTAAATATCTTTACAGAAGATATTGGTCGAAACCAGTACCATGTCCTGATTTCAGCTGGGATAGAGCTAATTTTCTTCCTAGTAGCTGCTACCATGCTTTGTTTTGGCTTTAGTCTTCGAATGTTGATAACACACTGAAGTTTTAGTTGTAGCTTACTCTAGAGTAGTGCTTACTCTAAACCAAGTACTCTCATATTCAGTGACCAGTTGCACAAGAAGCCAGGAAGGAGCACAGCAAGGACAGCTGATCTGAACTATCCGAAGAGATATTCCATACCATAGAACATCAACCTGGGCAAGGTTGGCCAGAAGCTACAGATTGCTGTTCTGGGACAGGCTGGGTATTGGTGTGCATCACTTATGTATTACTGAATTTTATTCCTCTTTCTTGCTTTTTTGTTCCCTGTTATTATTGTTGTTGTTGTTGTTTTTATTATTATTCTATTTAATTTATTTCCATTATTAAAGTGTTCTTAACCACAGGTTTTACCTTCTTCGTGTTCTCGTCATCTCACCTGGCAAGGAGTGTGGGGGGAGTTGTGTGGTATATAGCTGCCAGATGGGGTTAGGCAACAACATACCACCAGTCACAAGAAGGGAAATAGACCCAGCAGTGAATACCACATAGAGTTATTTCACACCACCTCGTCTCCATCTCAAACCCACCTGCCTCAAAGCCACCATGACCCTGCTAAGCAGCTGGCAACCATTTATTTTCTGCAATAACTGATAGGGGAAGCCATGCTAATCACTCACATACACAAGTTTTGGGCTTTTGACTCTTAAGGACATTGGTCATAAACAGCCCAGCAGTTGGCTGCCTGAATGTTCAGGAGCCATGCTCATACGCTTGGTGCTTCTGATGTACAGCAGTGAAACGGCCACTGCAAGGCATGGGCCAGTGGCCCCTGTTTATGCTTCCCACTCTCTCTCTGCTCTTGCACAGGGTAGCAGCTTGCTATTAGAGTTGAAACAGGGCAATGCAAGCCAAAGCCACTTACCCTCTTAAAATATTGGAATCTTTTCCAGGACAAGATAGTGAAGGATATTAGAGACAGAAGAATCAGACAGACACTGTTTAGTCCAAAAAAGCAGAAAGAGTTTTTTATGTTTCATGCAGGCTAGACCTGGCAGAATCCAGAAGTATGGTTGAATCCGTAAGTTTGATCAAAGGAGGAAACTTGGAAAATGGACAGAAATTGCTCATGCAGGATTTGGTTTTGTTCCTAGCAAAATAAACTATATTAAGATGTATAGAAAGGAGAAAACTAGAGCTTTATACTGTAAAAAAGCCTTACATTAACAGTTAAATTCATGGCTTGTGACATCTTCCCCTCCATGAGCAGAAATTAAGAAATCCAAACAGAATTGACCAGTTTTCTCTGTTCATTCACAAGAAAAAAAGAAATCAGCAAAAGCTTGTTTCTCATTAATTGTAATTTTTCCAGTCAATATCTTGCTGCAAGTCTAATCATCTTGAACGTATACACAAGAGGCATTTCCAGCCCAGCCAATATGATTAACTAATAAAACTAGGTCTAAGAAGTTGTATAGTGTTCCCCATGCACTAAGCATACTGGAGTACAATTAATTCTCATTTTCAGGAACTGCACTTTTTTATGTATGCACGTATATATTTTCTGAGCATAAGAACCAACACTGTGTTACATTCCAGTTACTAGAGTCTTTCTCTTTAATTGAGAAAAATGTTAGAAAATAAGCTGATACCAGCCTGTCCCTGTGGCTACCGTTTGGTTTAGACAGGGAGTAGTTTATTTTAATTTGTAATATTTAATGCACAGTGGGAGTTTAGAAGAGACTGCTCCATCCTTCAAATAAATAAATGGCATGGAGCAAAGAAAATGTTTCTATGACTGCTTTAAATCTCTTGGGAAACGATGAATTGAAAGGCACTATTGTCCAAGCATTGATACAGATTACCCACAAAGCTGGCTCCAGTAGGTCACTGATTACATCAATACAACAGAAATGGCTATTTAAGTTTCAGTCACAACTTCACAGCGTGAGCCATCTCACTGTTATTTATTCACTCTAATACAGTTCTCAACCAAATACCTTTTACTTGTTGTATAGGTACTCATATGACTCTCCTGCATACTATTCTGCTGAATGGCCTGGAAAGATGTAACAAATAACTACAGGTCAATCATGTACTTCTGTCCTGGGGATCGTGATTTAAAAGATCGGTATCACATTTTGGTGTTTCTGCTTGGACTGTTATTTTAAAAGTAGATGACACAGCAATGCATGAAATGAGTTTTTAAAATGGAATGAAAAATCATTTTCCAATACACTTTGAACTGCCTTTGTTAACTCCCACACTCAGAAACTATAATGGCACAATGCTAAGGGGTGTATTTCTAGCTGGTGCTAATCATTGTACCTTGTATTTGCTTCAACAATGTTTATACCAGTAGTGACTCTGGATCAGCAATTGCAGCTACAGTATGTTTCCCTTAAATATTTCTTCTCATTTCCTCATTCCTTGTTAGCATTAAAATGTCATTTATTGAAGCAGGTTAAGGATTTCAGAAATCTTCATTTGATATGGATTAACTCCATGCAAGTTGTGGTCTCCTTGGCAATATTTTTTATTTTCAACTTGCACATCAGCTTTCATGTAAGCTGGATAGTGTGCATTTTGTTCCTTGTCCCTTCCAGCTCAGGAAATTAAATAAATAAGCATTATTGGATTTTTGTCACACTTTACCTCTCTGCTAGATCAGCTAAAGTCAAAATGGTAAAGGAAGCATTTTCTTGCATGAGAATATGTCTCCACCAAGGCCCTAAGCCCATACAAAAATATAAACTTGTAGGCCTACTCTTTCTTACATGGAGAAACTGTTGAACTGGGTAGTTTCTAAGTAAGAAACTTCCCAGGATCATTTAGTGGGGATACAGGGATTAGCTGTCTTTACCATGCCAATGATTCAGTCATACTTACCATTCCAGTTGCATTTTGTACCTTCTATTTATTGCCGTTTTAGTTACTATGAAAACTGACAGCTGACTGCCAAATCAAACAGGATTTGGAATATGTTTCATCCTGTGTGCCAGGGTGCTGTCTGTATGAAAAGGTATGCAGGTCTATCACTGCAGCCTCAGATGCACCAAAAATGCAGCATTAGCCACACAGATAGATGCAGGACCTTTTCCAGAGTGAAACCAGTTCTAAGGATATTCCGAAATGTACTGTACAGAGGTATTGTTACAGAAAAGAAATATATTATATAGAGATTCGGGTAAAAGTACCTCCAGTACCTGAAGGAAATTCTGTACCTCAAGTCAAGTCTCTGACCCACCATGTTTGTGTAAGGTTTTCATTCTTCTCTGCTTAGTTAGCTTTGGTTTCAGAGAGTGCTTTCTGGGTTTGCTTAGGGGGGTTTTGTTTGGGTTTTTTTTTTTGGTTGGCTGGTTGGTTGGTTGGTTTTTTTAACCAAGATTCACCTTAAGCTGTCTTTATTTGTCTTACAATCAAACCTACTGATACATTCCAGCAAATTCAGCACTCTGACTGTGCCCTGCTGGCCTGGCTGAGAGCACCAGGTCTGTAGAGGACTCCTGGACATGGTCTTGGACATGCCTGCTAAGACCACACAAAGGCCATTAATCACCACCGTGCCCACTGCCCTGGAGAGCTGTTGCAGTCCTGCAGCCCCCAGGAGCACAACGGATGGTGGAAAGAAGAAAAGAAAGGCAGCAGTGACACCATGTTCAGACTCTTCCACCTGAGGAACTGACGGGGAGGTAACAGGATGATGACAGAGTACATTTCTAAACCATATTCTTTAACAAACCATTTTCCTAAGAAGAAAAGGACTGACCCATCAACCTACTACAGGAATTTGCTTTCATTAGGATTAGATCCAGGCTCTTGTTGAAAATGTATGTTAATGAAAGGTTTGGGTATCACGTCTGCATTAGGGGGAAAATTGTCAAAGTTCTGCAAAGAAAACTGCAGAAGTCCAACTTTTTTTGACAGTCATCTGAAAAGAACCCCACCTCTCTGAATATGAACAGATCAGTTCTTTCTGCAGAGCATCTTGATGAAAGCATCATCATCCAAGTTTTCCAGAAGGGAAAAGCAGTTGTCATCTGGTTTTGATCCTGTCAGGTGTGGAGTCATGGCTCCCTGCATGGTGTGGGGGGCAGCACTGGGAGATCACCGTGGTCCAAGCAGTAGGCACTGGAGACAAGTGGGCTGGCCCACAGTTTCAGCACAGGGCAAACCCCATGTGTCATGCAGACATGCAGCTCAGGAGCTCTAAGCTCACTGGCCACTCTGCTGTGACAAGGGATTTTGATAGGCAGGAGGCTGGATTTATTCTTCATCACATCTTCCAACATATGGGTCAGGTGTTGTTACTGCATATCACCTGAGCTCTCTTTTACTTAAGTGACAGCAAGTCTCCTCTGAACCTTCTGAGGTTTATAACAGACTTTTCACAGACTTCCTTTTTTAAAAAATTCCCTACTGGCATTTTAAAGACCCTGGCAACTTGATGGAAATGCCTTCAAAATCTTGTTTAACAGCCCTGCACAAAATCTTGTTTAACAGTTTCCTTTCAGGGATCTCCACTGCTCTTATTTCCATGCAGAGCTCTTCTATGCCCTGAAGCAACCTCCAGATTATTTTAGTGGTATACACATACCGCTAATGTTAAATGGTTATTTTCAGTTGTGCACACATCATCAACTAATCAACATTAGGGACCTCTAGTCATCAATCTGAAAACCTTGTTTGCCATCATCACCACTGAGGCCTACAGATCAATAAAAAGATGATATTGCTTATATAATACCCAATAAACAAGACCTGTCTGAGGCTTACATATGGTTTCATTCATTCTAATAAAGCAAGTGCATCACTTATGAGCTTTAGCCCATCAAATTTTGTAAACTGCTTATTCACTTCAACAATCACTGACACAAGTATATTGTTGTATCCAAGTCTAGGTCAAGCAAGACTTACTTGATCTCATCCTATTTCCATAATAATCTCTGTCATTTCTCTAAGAATAAGAAGGTAAGGGCACTTTTATTGCCGCAATAAAAACAGCAAAGTGATCTTCTGATGGCACTTAATTAGATTCATTTTATCTTCTTTGACTGAGCATGACATACTGTAACCCTTATTTATGAAGTAAAAATGAATGTCTTATGGTTCCTAACAGAATTGAAGAAGAAATTACCATGGCATTCAGCTTAATCTGTGTTTGTATCTGACATAAATGATCTTAAGATAAATTACAGGAAATTATTTTCTACTCCTGGTAACCATAACAACAGATGAGAATTGGTTCTAGTTCAACTTACTGACTGTTCCTGAACTCTTCCATAATGTGCAATAAAAATTATAAGACAAAAGCAATCCACAGGCTTTCATTTTTGTTTGTATAGGAGAATTCGAGAATCACTGGAAAGTAATTTTAGGTTTAAGTTAAGCTTCAGTCTTTCAGCTTTCCATCAGATGTAGGGTGAAATATATTTTTGCTCCAATGTGTGATGGCTTACAGATCACGTAATGGATATCTCCAGGGAAGGCACACATTGCAAAGCTCAACAAAAATGATACCTCCATGAATTGTGCAGAAGTAAACAAATTATAAGTTTAACTGGACAGGATTTTAGAAAATGCTGCAGATCTGAGCAATCCCTACTAGTGTCTTTGAAGAAGGACAGTAGCAACAGGTAGCAAATACATCACCATGACAAGCAGACACTAAAAGAAGAGATCTGAAAAACTTGGAGGCTTCAAAGAAGTTGAAAGAAGCAGGATAAGTCCCTACAATGAGTGAGTTTTCAAAACTAGGAAAGAGTCCTCAGTGTACAGGAAGCACAGATAAGGGATATGAAGAAATGCTGAGCTTTTAATTAAACAGGTCTTGAATTATCACATGGTCACCAAATAATTTGGATTAGTAAGGACCTCAGAAGATCCCCAGTGAAACATAATGCTCATCCATTTTTTAATTCAACTTCAGTCCAGCATTTTTTTTGGACATGGCAATGCTGCAGTTCTGTCAGGTCATTGATCTACTCAGCCACAGGAAAATCAAAAGCACAGATCAGCTCTCAGACAAGAGATACCTGACAATACCCATGAATTTTGGCAGAAGAAGAGATGATGGCAAGAATTTACCAACTGTTGTGTCCCCTCAGCTGAGCCTTTGGATGCAGCAATTTTGAGCTGGGGAGAAGAACATTTTTAAAAGCCTCAGGGTAAGAAGCAGAAAGAGGGCAGAGGTGTTTTGGGGGACCCTTGGTCAGGATACTATGCTGCTCAGCATGTGCTAATAGAATCATAGAATCATAGAATAGTTAGGGTTGGAAAGGACCTCAAGATCATCTAGTTCCAACCCCCCTGCCATGGACAGGGACACCTCACACTAAACCATCCCACACAAGGCTTCATCCAACCTGGCCTTGAACACCGCCAGGGATGGAGCACTCACAACCTCCCTGGGCAACCGATTCCAGTGCCTCACCACCCTAACAGGAAAGAATTTCCTCCTTATATCCAATAATTAATTTAATTCATAATTAATAAATTCATTTAGACACATATGTTGATACAGGATGATGGGGAGTACAACAGCCTTTGATGGATGTGCAGGCTAACGAGTACTAGAGGTATAAAACAGTTCTGCAGCCAGAAAAAGTTACATTTTCATGCATCCACAAGATATTTTTACACCTTATAGTGAGAGAAGTAAAGAACAACTCCAACCTGCGTGAAAATTCAAGGTTAAAATGAAGCACAAATGTAAGGCCATCATGCCAAGGTTGGGTGGATGAACCTCTGGTATAAACATAGGCAAGCTAGAATCAGTGCAGTTAGAAATGCTACAATTGCATGGCAGAATCCATTCTTTCTGCTGTATCCTATAAAAACCTTAATATAATTCTTAAACTGATCCAATTATGGGAAAGAAAAAAAAAATAGAACAGACAACCAGTATGGGACAGCCAGTAAATTGAAGCAGGTGCAAGAACTCTTGGCTGTCGTGTGGGACAGGACAGGCAAATCTCAGTAACTGGTGTGCTTGAGGGACTGTATGAAGCTTTATTTTGACTGCAGAATATAGACTACAAAAATGAGTGTCTACTGCGTGACCTGACAGGCAATGAAACAGTCAGAATATATCAGAAAGATGGCAGCATGGCAAACAATTTGGATCTGGGTTGCCCTCGCATCATGTAATTGGAGGTTAGAACACAAAGGTGTCACATTTTCTCATGTGTTCTGCTACTCTAGGGAAAATGTATAGAGGGCACTTAAATCAGGACAGCCCTGTCAAGTTACTCATTTACACCAGCCTGAGACCTAACATGTTATTGCTGAAAGTCATCAAAGCTGGGTTAGTTTGCATGAGACCATTTGCAATTCTTTCTTTCCTTTCTGAAAAACATTTTGCAGGTAATAATAAAATTACACAGCAATTAAGTAAAGAGTCATTATGCCCAGTGGAAGCAATTCAGTAGATAGTGAGGTAACATCCATCCTGCACTGAGTAATTATTTGGCTTAAGAAACAGCCTTTCTTCCATAGAAGCATCTGAAGGTCACTGCATTCAGTCAGTGTATGTCTAATCCCAGATCAACACACAGAACAATGCAGTCTGTGTGTGCAGTCTTCTCTGCAGAAACAAATGGTAAGCCACTGCAACAAGAAGGGAAGGAGGTTCATCTAACATCAGAGTAATCAGAATCACTCTCCCCTCTTATGCAGTTCCACTGAACAAATTCAAAACCCATTACTGCCAGGTTATTTTATCTAGGTGGTCTGGCTTAGTCCTCATATCTGTCAATGAGCACAAGGTTTAAAGAACTTAATTCTGAAGTGTGGTTAAAGAAAGTTCTGAGAAAAAAGTTGCAGTCTTTAACTTTGTAACATACAAGTAAGAGCGACAACTCTGTCACACTCAAAAAATGAAGACACAAAATTCTTGATGGCAATGCCATTTTATGATTTATAAGAACAGTTGCATTCTACCCTAATTTCCCAACTGAATAGCAGATGCTCTTCAGCAAAAAGCTGTTACGATTTTATCTGTTTTACAATATGCCATGTATATTTTGCCAATCATATTTTGGCTCTCATCACAGTGTCTGCTGTAATGCAATTGTAGGCTTTTTTAATCAGTTCAGCATAATCTGGTGCATTCAACACCGCGAACATGCACACACACACACACGCAGATCATACATTGCCCACATTATTCCTTTTTGCCTTGTAAAATAGAGATGCATCACTCTATCCATTTGTTAGGCAGAACCTGTCTTTGAAGGCCTGTGCAAAGTTCTACTTAAAATGCATGGCACAATACGCCACATGTTTTTTTACCTGGTTGAGCAGCTATTCATTAAAAAACATGACCTTAATTGGTGTTGCCTCATATTTGTTTTAAAGCAGATTAAGTTACACATAGCACGATGCATGCTGCTGTTCTGTAGTTCAAACTCGTAAATCAAAAAAGCTACTTAGACTTTGTGCCTCTGCAAATAAAGACTTTCATCTTCAGAAGCTTAACAATTTATCCTCCCAAAACTCATCCATCAATCTGTAGACTTATTTCCTTTGAAAATGCCTGCTATTCCCTTGTTCTGTTACAAGCTCTGGTTATTTCCAAGGCTGTTGGCACCAATTTACAGGAAAATTTCCATCTTATATATCTACTCACAGAGGCACATAGAGCTTGAGCTGAGCTTGTTCTGTGGTACAAAAATGTTATAGAAGATGGCAGCTGCGTTTTGTGCCTTCTCACCACTTCATTTTTTTGCTGCCACACTTTTATTACTGTGATAGTTGTTCCTGCTGTCCCTCAGCTGAACTGACCATGAGGGTCCATGGTCAGTAGCTTTTACTGGGGCTTGCACGTAAAAACCCCAAGTCAGCACTAATAAAAAGCAGTCCTCAGCACTTTTTTATGCTGCCATTACACACTGCATGCTTTTCATTAAGGGAGAACTAGAAACTAGCTTTTCACTGGATATCACATCATCACGGTCATGGGGTGCAACAGCTCCAGCAAAATCCCTCCGATTAACAGCAGTAGGGAAAAGCATGCTGTGGCAGAGCCAGCATGCTCACAGTACTTGTTAAGCCTCCCTAAAAGAGAATTTCTGACCAAATCTTTTCTCTGACAGAAGGTACTGGAGATATCAGCTCTCGCTGTTGTAACAAGGGTTGGTGCTGCGTACACTGTAGTCTTTGCTTGGACTGCAGAGGGTGGAAGTTGGCTACAGCTTGTGCTCGGGTGCTGCATCAGTTGAGTCACCCCAGAATACACCTTCTTGAGCTCTAGGACATCCTTTTCCATTCTTGGTCTACCCAGTCCTGGGCAGATAATAGATGTAGATTAGGAGCCAGCCAGGAAGCATGGCAAAATCTTCTTGAGAACTAAAAATCTTAAAAGATGTTTGAAAAGGAAGAGTTTTGATAGAAATAACACTTGTCCAGGAACATCTCAGTCAGTTGACTGAGGTGAGAAGAATCTTTCGGTTAGTGATGCCCTGTGGCAGAGGTCACAAGAAGTATCTTTCTCTACCCCATTCCTGAAGAGACTCTGCAACTCCAGCTTGTGCATCCTTCAAATAGACATGCAAAACCTCAAATAACTCTGCAGGGATATAGCTCTGAGAGGGTGTAATCCCTGCTCTATTCATGTGATACATTGGGGAGGTGTTGAGGAAGTGTTACCTTAGAGAGAGAGGTATTCACATTCAGGCATGGAAGGATTTAGAAAGAAAGCATTGCCATCAGAAACAGTCTGCTGAGCAAAAACAATGATACTCAAGAGGAGAACTACACTCAGAGCCCAGAGGATTTTCAGGAAATGAAGATGGGAAAATTGTTTTTATCACGTCAAAAGACAAGGTGGCACACTGCTGAGACTTCTAGAAATAGGAATGTTTTCTGGGTGGGTAGTAATAGAAACACCATGCAATGGTACCTTTTGCCTCCCAAGAAATGTTTGTATAAAAACTTAGTGGTGTACACATTTTGCCTGTGAGACAAATTTTATAGCAAACCTTGTATTGTTCTTGAAGTGTTGATTTGTTCATCTGGACAGAGAAGAGAAGCCACCCTGCAATTTGCCTCAATAGTTATAAAAAGCTCATCATAAGGTAGAGAATAAAAACTAATTTAAGATGATACTATTTGTACTGGAGGGAAAGGCTTAACCACTCAGCCCCATAGACTTCAGTGAGTGACGAATCTGCTTCATTTTCTTAAAAGAAAGAATTCATTGGAGAAGGTCAGAAATATCAGTCAATAAAAATAAAATAATTAAACATGATCTTGTTTCAAATTTAAACCTAATTTAAAAAATATTACCAATATTTTGCCAAAAGATAACATATACATATTGCTTTATATTAGACTATAACGTAAGCATGGATGCATAAAGTGCAATACACCTGTTGATAAAAACAACAATATCAACATTTTTATCTAATGAAGCCATTGTAAGTGAACAAATGAGGTTTATAATTTTTTTCTCTGGTTGTTCCAATGGCATTTTAGACAAAAAGATTCCCCCAAAAATTCCACTTCAAGTGGGTGTGTTCTCAATTCTGCAAAATAGCAGTGGTTTCACAATTTATTATCTCTAGAATTGATAATTAAAAGTTACAAACCTGCATTTTTTTTCATTCTTTTGTTTATTCAGGCTTAGAATCAGTAGAATACCTCAGAGGCACTAGATTCTCCCCAAACAAGCTCTCACAGCTGCACAGAATGTTTTGTGCTATTTGATGCCTAGTGAGATGTCACCCTTTGTTCTGGGGCACTGAGAAGGAGGAATCATACTCCAAAGCCTGAGAAACTACTAACAGTTTTCATGCAAAGACGTCAAATGAGTAATGTGTTGGGGGAAGCAGATGGATGTTCCTTTATCTCAGCCATGTTTCACCTTTTGAAACAGCAAGGAATCTGGCCCAAAGGCAGAAGTGTCATTTCTTACCTCATAGACATTTGTTCCCAAACCACTGAGAAATGCTTTTATCTTCCCTGTGCAACAATTACAGTACATCAAAAGGCCAAGAAGGCATTGAACTACACCTGACTTGTTGCTGGGTTTTGATATTTTAATGTAATGTGCTCCATTGTTGCTTCTTTCTTTGTTTCATCTCTGCACTTGAAGTGCTGTCATCTTGGGTAAAGCACTGCAAAACAAGGATATTTATCTGTGTGCTGGAAGAACTCCACCAGGCTCATCCCTCTTCCTCACCCTTTTGAACAAAATCCTGCAGAACACACGGGTCAAACTGACCCTTTCAGCTACCTCTCATAGCCTCTGGAGGCTGCTGGGCTTTCCGCTCTGCTTCCAGCATTTTGCATTTCTTCACAGATCTTCCCAAACATTCCTATCTTGAATCTGCAGGCAATACCAACGTCCTCTGAGTTAGTACTGCACCCTCGGTTACAGTCAGTACAACAGCACACTCCCATCAGCGCTTTCTCAGAGGGCTGCAAAGCTCCCACCTTTCAGTGGGATCTTCCTAATACTTTCTCGTCACTCACCCATCTATCCCAGGATTTGCTCTTTGCCGAAACAACAGATGCAACGCAGCCTGTGCTTGCACATCCCACAGATGGAGTGCATGCTCTACTGCTGTTCCCTGCCTGCAGGACACTTGCCAGCAGTGGTAACGTGGTGGGTGAACATGGTAGAATAGTTCTCAGTCCCAGTGAACACCCTTCTGTTTTGCAGAACTTATCAGGCCAGTTTTAGCAATCTATAGCAGTGTGATTTTAGGTCAGCAGAGGACATGGGCTGTCTGAATCCACTTTCCCATGCGAGCTGCTATGTGTATCAGTCACCTCGCGGGCTGATGGCTTTAGGAATACAACAGTGTCACTACTGCAGGGATTGCTGACCCTTCACATGGGCATGACCGTCTGCTTCAGCATCAGTAAGGAAAGAGCAGGACCCTGGATGTCTGGCAAGGGAGACTAGGAGAGTGTATCAGACAGACAAGGAAGCACAAGGCACAGCAATATGATTATAGCTTGCATAAAAAGCAAAGCACACCAGCTGCTTGGCCACTGTCAAAGGTATTAAAGCAAACTGAGCAGAATTGAACTATACAGTTTTGCTATTGTGGCTGTGAGCTAACATGAGTCACACAGCCATACATTTCTCAGCCTTGCAGTGTAAACAGTGTGCAGGGCTGATTTGTGTTCCCCATAGATCCTTTCCCAGGGAAGTCTGCTGATTATTTAATTAATTGTAAAACACTATTAAAGATGATGTTTTCTGGTGTCTGAGAAAACAATAAAAGCAAACCATTTCCCAGTTTATTGGTCTACAGGGCTATCATAATTACTGGAAAGACTAGCTAGTGGGTTGCACATATTGATTCTCTGCCAGTGTGTGGAAGTGCAGATCCAGACACCAGCATAATAAATCTAGGTACCAGGCTGACACAGTATGTTCTTGAGCTATGCAGCGGTTACTGCAAATGCTGTCTGCAGATGAGAGCAGCTATGATCAATAAACATCTTTTAATCAACAGGCTTGAAGAGCACTTGATCTCTCAAGGAAAAAATAAAAAAAGCAAACCTGGTAGCAAATATGGTGAATATACAATGTAAAGGATCTAGTCTCCATACCACTATTCCATCTTCATAAAATGATAGATACATGCCCTTGTGCACAAATGCCCCAATATATTCTCATACGGTGGAGTTAAATCTGTAGAAAAGCTGCTTCACAACATATTTTGCTATGAGAATCTCTTTCTTGTGAATCTCTAAACTAAAGGAAACAGCTGCCTGCTATGGCCTGCTAACTATATCACCCAAGCACCCTGTAAGTTTTAGTGTGCCAGGGAAAGGTCCTCATTCCTGCATACATGTGGAAGCTGGGGTTCAGGCAGATGAAGCCATATCAAGCAAATGGACTGTTAAGCCCAGCTGTGCAGAACCTCTTGCTTCTGCAGCACACTGCTGAGTGTGCAAGACATCAGGCATCAAAAGTGTTGAACAGGAAAAGAAATGCATGCTGGAGCCCCTAAGCAATGGTAAAGCTTGGGAAGTACTTTGCATATTTAGTTATTACATTATCTGTATCAATGACCTGTAACCACAAACTATGTTAACAGTCCTGGAGTATAGTCAGAGGGCATCTGGCCTCTCAGCTACAACAAATTTTGTAGGAGAGGGAAAAGACTAAGGACATCAAGCTGCATTTACACTCTCATGAGAAGAAATATTCTGGCTCTGCTAGTGAGCCAGACTGCTTCCATTCTCACATCACTGCTCATACTGCTGGCTATTTTCTGAAGCAATCAGAAATGCTGTTGTACCATATTAGCTCGTCAAGACAGACAGAGTCAGCTACTTTCTAATTATAAGATACTGCTTCTTATTGGAACAGGGAGATGGGTTTTTCCAAGCAACGAAACACTGGACCTGACCACTCCTGTTTTCTATAGCTTCCAGACAAACAATTCTACACATTTTAGGTATATCTTCCTTTTATATTGAATTAATGTGGCATAATTCCACCAGTCTCAGCTTTGCTGTCATGGAATTAAAAGCAAAACTGTGCCCTCCACTGCTAATGTTGTATGGATATCCTATAAACTCATTTTAATCTCCAGGCCACGTACCTTTTTTGCAAGTTAATGTGGCACGTTTCAAGGAGAAGTGAATAAAATCATGATGTTCACAGAATTCTCCTGAGAGTTTCCACATCAGTTAAGAAAATAAAGACCAATATCTTGGTCCTGAGGTCAGTGACAGGTAAATTGTCACATTCAGCATCCACTCTTGACTATGCTGTTGCCTTTTGCAGAGTAAACTGAACTTTCAGAAATGTCCTGATGGATGCCCCTGAGAGCTGGATCTGATCCAGAACTGTTTAAACTACACCTGTGAAGTAAAGATGCTTTACACACAACCTCTAAAAGACACTAAACTGCAGTAATGCAAATAGATAATAGTATCTGATGACTTTAAATTACAGTAAATAATTTCT
Organism: Lathamus discolor; assembly: GCF_037157495.1. NCBI lineage: Eukaryota > Metazoa > Chordata > Aves > Psittaciformes > Psittacidae > Lathamus > Lathamus discolor. The sequence continues at coordinate 22,963,411 of NC_088889.1, read as the reverse complement.
GGAGAGGGGAAAAACTGCTATCAAGAGAATAAGTGAATGCAAAGACATCGGTAACCTTGATTTGTGTGCTTTGCTGATATATTGCTCCTTCCCAAGTGAAAAAAAGGAGAGGGGGATGCAAAATACAGCAATGTACTCATGGGATATAGGCACCTGTACTCTGATACATATAAATATGGGCATAACTGTCTTCAATTAGATCAGTGGTAACTCTAATATCTCCCTCAGCAGCACAGTCTCAGCAGCTGGATTAGCTGTCTTTATGCAAATCCTAAAGCTGGAGGGTGCCACATTCTCTTCCACTCCTGTGCAAGGAAGATACTCCTACACCCAGCAGTCTTTGGAGTAGGCAGAGGACTTCACAACCCTGCTGCTTTCTCATTGCTTCAGGACAACACACAGAGGAGGAGACACTCAAGACAGTTTGTGAAGCTATAGCTAGGCAGTCACTTCTGAGACAGGCTGGCTTCAGGTTTTAATAACTCAGCCATACAAAATGGGCACGTAGTGGCATCTCTGCAAGCATGATAACGTGTGTGCTGCACTGGTGGCTGACAATGTTCAATAGGTTTATTGTTTAGTTGCTCCTGTTTCAGAGAAAGCTCTCCTGTGGCTTTTCATCCCACCACCATGAGTGCACTAGCATGTAGAGAGATCTTGCTAAGACAACTCCCTCCCCTTTACCAAGCAGCTAAGTTAGGGCAACGACAAGGTGACCTCTAAATGGAATTTATATGATCTTTTCCTCCACATCAGACAATGTAAATGTTCTTTCCTGCCTTGATTTCCCTTTAGGATAAACCTTGCTGTTCCCTTCAACTCTCATGTGATGAATGTAGTAATGCATTTGGAGTCTACTTTATGCATATCATGCCTACCTCATTTCATTCTTCTGCCAACAATCAGACAATTTAAAAGACTTATAGCTAATGTTTGAGCCTTTTCAAAAAGGGAGTGTATGCTCCTAATTTACTTTAATAGTCCATTTTCATTCAATTTATCTAGTTTTCTCTGTTCTCTGTAGACTGAAAGATTTCATTTATATTCAGGCTTTCTTTGTAAAGAGCAGTTTATTTGGGGGAGGGAGGCAATAACATCCTTTAACTTCAGGCAGTTTATTTTAAAAAATTATTTCCATTAAAAGAACAAGAGCAAAAATGTCTTTAAAAATTCTGTCTTATTTGTGCATGGTTTAAATGGAGAAATGTCACTCTTCTATTATGTTAATGTTTTTTTTTAAAGGGCTAAAGAAAACCCTTACCTGTAAAAAGCAATTAAACATCTCTTCTTGCAACAGAATGGCATCATAAAAAAAAAAAAAAAAAGAAATAAAAGAAAAGAAGAGACAATACATACAATGCATATTTAAATGAATGATCTACTGTGAGGATACATGAGAGATTTGTGTCTCAAAGCTTTGCTGTCACTTAGATTATGCCTGATGAGCATTTAATGAATGCTCACAGGAAAAACATCTACTCATTTTATTTGGGAACAGGGAAAGCAACAGCCATTTTTAGGGGACAAAACTTAATGGATTTTCTTTCAGCTCAGTAGATACATTGATACTTGTAAATCCTTTCTAAGTGTGCCACTGTAATTATAAATCTTTTAGCTTTATTTTTCATTAGAGAACATTAAGGTAAATATTCTCTCTAAGAGAAGATATATTTGGCATATAGGTTTTTAAAGCTGACATTTAAGTACTCAATGCAGCATTAGAGCTGTTCAATAACATTATTTTATTCATTATTTAGGGTTTGTACTCCTGGATGCACTGTTTTTCTGCTCTAAAGCAACAAGACACTTGCTTTACTAATTACATGTAGTCAATTATTACCTAGCTGAGAAAGCAGAGCCCGCAGGAAACTGTATCTTGTGATTCTCTGATCTACACTTAGCAATCCTGTATCTATTTCCCCAAAAGCACACACTGTACCCTATAATTGTGACCAGTACAGATGCTGCCCCTACACAATGGGACAGGAGAAAGCACTGTTTGGAGGCTTCCTCGGTGCTGGGTTTGTGCCTAGTCCCTCTCAGCTCTGGGAGGACAGGTAAGTAACAGCCCAGCCCAGCACCCAGCCCACCTCCCTTCTTACTTCCTACCTGCTTCCCCTATTAGACAGCCCAGACCCCATTTCAGAAGGCACACCTCTTCCCTTCCAAAAGCAGACCCATTCCATATTTACTGCTTGGGCAACACCAGAAGTCAGAGCAGAGGTGAATAGTTTGTTGCAGGCATTGAGACTGGGTAGTGATGTTGCATGATACAAAGTCTTCTTTGGCAAGAACTGTATTAAAAGCTACAAGACCTATGTTGGCTATCTGTAGGCTGGAAATAAAAACTTTCTTGCTTTTCCATCTTGTTGTGTGTTACATGTTTCAGAGGAACCTGCTTTAGGAATCCTGCAGGATGAGGCTTAACAGCACACTAGAGCATGCTTAGCATTAAGCACACACACTCAGGCACCATGGGAATAAATCAGGAGTGCAACGAAGAATACATTCAGAGCCCCCACTCATCATATTCAGTGTCGGAAGATTATCTCCAGTGAGCTCTGTGTGTTAATACTCAAGGGTATATGTAAATCTAATAACATGAGTAGAATAACCTATCCTCAATTAATCTGGGTATTGCACTTCTCATCTTTGATCGACTCACCTTGAGACAGACCAAGGCAAGCCGGAGCATGTGGATCCTTCACATTTACCGTGAAATGCAGCTTTGACAAAACTCATAAGAAAACACTAGAGCAGAGAAGCTTCTTAATTAACTTGGTGTAATTTTCACTTGTCATTTCTTTCTAATACTGCAGTTTCCATCTGTAGACCTCTGAGTGAAGTAGTGGAACACTCATTTGACAGGTAAGTAAAATCAGAATAAAATTGATCACTACCACAGAGCAGTAAAGTGATTTACTGAGAGCAGTGGACTGCTCACGCAAGAGCACCCCCAGGTGTGCTAGACAAGGGAGAGATGCTTGACGCTCAACCATAGGCAAGTAAACCTTAAAAAAAGGAACTAGCAAAATTAAGATTTTTCAGGTAAATTCCACAGAAACTTATTTTTTGTAGTCCAGTGAGTTATTAACATTTTCCAGAGAGTGGAAAAGTAAACAAACAAAAAAGCCACCAAGACTTTTCCTCCCATCAAGGAAGGAAAACTGCATAAAGCAGGACCTTCCTTCCAAATTTCACACAACATCGGGCTGCCAGGGAGAACCCAGGCAGCTAAGTCTTGTTTTGGAAAAAGTTTTCTTCTCAGCTGTTAAGAAAACACAGATTTTATTCCAAACATTAAATGCAGCTTTTAAATAAAACTTGTTTCCTCTTATTACAATTTGTAGAGTCCCAGATGGTATCCTGTACATTTTCATGGTATTTAAAATGCTAATGTATTCCAATGTCTTCAGATGTTGTTTAACACACACACAAGCGTGCCATACACCTTAAGTGAGAGCATGAATAAAGAGCAAAATCACAAAGCTAGAATCTTGATATTTTGTTAAATGCTGTCACTAAACATCCTCCATATCCCTCTGCCGTCTACCCCCACCTCCAGCAAGAAAGAAATGGAAGCATAACATCTCATCGTTCAAGGCTCCTCTATAGCAAGCTATAATTTAACCTCAGGTTATCTTGACATTCACATACTGAATGGAACACTTAGTGCATGTCATTGTATAAGAACAACTAAATGAGAACAAAAATATAGCGAAAGAGGTCAGGAAGGAAAGAAGAATAATATAAGCAATTTACACATTTCTATAAAGTATGGGCGATTTTATAACAGGCTGCACTGTGTCAATATGTTTGCTCAGAACATTTAATGTGTGGAGAAATCCTAAAATGAAACTCTAGCTACAGGTGAAACTGCAAATATTCACAGAACTCTGAGGAAGGAAGGCACACAAATATTGCACAATGTACAATTGTCTGCTAAGGATCAGCAGAAACCTCATAACCTGTCCCCTGCAGACCTAACATTCCTAGAAGTTCTCACACTCTGCCCATGAATCTATCCCACCCCAAAACCTCAGATTTACTCATAAATACATTTCAAATATAAATATCTCAGATACTGTGTTGGCAGGACGAGTATTTCAGCAGTGGAGTTCACATTTGTACCCCAAACGCCTCACCTCCAGGGGTAAAGGACATAAAATGGATAAATACTGAAATGATGAATAACTGCAAATGTGATGGCTAATTCCTGGGTATGGTCAAGTAAAGCATGTGATTAAGACTCTTCATCTTTGAGATGAGCTAACTAGGAGCTCAAATTCTCCTACTCATGTACATGTATCATGAAAAGGAGGAGCAGTTAGCTGAAGAGAGTACTACTCATGCCTACATCTATCTGTGGTAGAACACGTGAGTCAAAGGGCAATAAGGGCAACTAGACCCAAACTGAATTTGACTTTACACCGTTGTATTACCACATAGGCACAGTTTTCTCTCCTGGTGACACAGACATGGATATTAAAGGTTGACTTTCTGCCCTCACTTAAGGGGGTGCCAGCAGCACCTATCCCTGGTGTGGCCTCACAGAGCTCCAGGTTCCCAGGCTCACTAAGAAGCTTGCTTCTGCAGTACCTAGGCTCTCATATAATGCCTCCTTTTCAATAGGAGCTTAGAGTTGTGCAAGGGCAATCTCCATGCCTTGCTGGTTTGGGAGTCATTGTAAAACCCTAGACAAGTGGGCTCACGGCTCTCACAGAACTGAGCAACTGCAGAACTAACACTGTCAAGTATCAATTTTAAATGCCTCCTCTTGGCATACCCCTGATGTATATAAACTTCTTGGTTTGCTGCTGGGTGGAAAAACATTAAAAGGGTTGCACCAAAGTGGTATGATGCAGGATTTCACCAGCAAACCCTAATCGATTCCCTGACACCCTTTCTCCACTACTTAATGCACGAAAATGGACTTGATCATGTCCTTCTGCTCTGCGTTGACATGTCTGTAGGATTAAATATGCAGAGAAGCATCAGTCAGCACAGCCTGATTATTTCTTCAGGTTCTGTTTAAGATGTGGAAAACAGTATCAAAGACCAGCGGATAGTGATAAATACCTCATCAGTAAAGGATGACTGCATTATCAAAAATACTAAAATTAAAAAAAAAACAACATTATTTTCTGTGCATTTTATAGACTCCCAGGAGTAACAGGCAGACCCTCCCACTCACATAACACTCTAATATTTCACCGATCAAGGACATCACCCTGGTTGTTTACGGACTGTAATGAGAGTGCCCATACTTTGATGTTACCATAAATAAGCAGGTAGAACTGCTGAGTTTCAAGAAACTCAGCTTGATTGCCTGGAAGACGTTATTATTTTAATAAAAAAGAATGGCATGTGTAATGATTAAATTTATATCAAGTGCACAAGCAGGCTGCGCTCAAGGAGCAGTATAGAAGCCTTTCCACACAGCTCGTGCCTTAAAAAAACTGCTCCCTGGTTTTGGAGAAAAAGTGGATCCTTATTCAAATGACGTAAAGAAATTCTTCCCAGAGACTACGTGAAAGCAACTTTCTACCTGGTTATGAAGGATTTCAGTAAACTACAGGCTCGATACTTCTGTGGTATGGTAACACCCATCAGATAAACTGTGATATGGAAGCAGTAGGAGCCATAGAAGTGGTAAAGCTCTCTTAACAATATCAGTCTTGCCTGGTAAAACCATGCCTCAGATCTCTAAACTTTACTTTTTCTCCTGTGTTATATATGGCCTGTATACACAATTAAAAATATTATTTAAGGTTACCTTACCAAAAAAGATGCAATCATTTTTGGGTTGGATGGATAAATGGTCAGATTTGAAGAAAAAGTGACCAAAATCCAGAATATCCAAAAAACTCCAAATCATTAAACAAACAATTTCTGTACCTTTTCGCCCCTCTATGACTTTTATAAGTTCTTCCTTTTCTGGGTGGGATAATATTGTTATAATTTCAGCACAGCTTCCTAGCCACACAAGACTGAGAAAAAATACCTGCATTTTGCAGTGCTTACCTAACCTGAAGGATTTTGAGAGGTTCGTCCATTTTTACTTTGAGAAAAATCAGCTTCATCTAATTCCAAGATTGAACACCCCAAACTTTAGGAAGGCCTTAGTACACAGACTCTTCCACATTACCAAGCAGTGCAGTCCAGCAGGAATGGGTCTGCAGAATTAAACCTCTGGTGCTGAGCACCCAATACCCACATAACTGTGGTATAAGGGGCTTCCATTTATGAGAAGCCCTAGTGTCATGGATTGAATTCCATTTATTGGGAATTGGTGCGCATCTGGAACGTATCTTCCAGTTTAGTTTCAGCCAAAACCAAATCAAATTTGTGTGCTTCTTTAACATCAGCCAAAGTGTGGTAAGTAGAAAAAAAAAATCAGAGTGTGTGCTTCAAAAGAACAGTCTGATCCAAAACTAAAAAGCTAAAGCATATACATGGAAGGAGTCAGGATCAAAATATTAATGACAGCCTTTGCTGTGCTGTAGTAAAGCTGGTGTCCATCAAAGGTAGAAAGGAGCCTCTCGACACGTTGATCAAGCAAAGAAAGCCTCACTTCTTGTCTTGGATATGCTCTTGTTCTTATACACTGTGATAAATATACTACATATTACATCAACATCTGCGCCTGTTACTTTTTAAAACTGCCAAAATAGAAAGTCAGGCTCAGACACTGCAGGTTGGATTTGTGTGTCCTAGTTCGTGATAGATAAAACCTATCATGAACTACCATGCACAAGTCTGAGCCAGTCACCTTAGGAACCTTTTATAATCTACAAAAAGTTTTCACACATGGAATGCAATTTCCCTGGTCTTTCTTCAACACTTAGTTTGGTATGAATGTACCTTTCCAAGTATCTCTCTCTGTTTCTTGCAAAAGCTATTATTTTTATGAAGTACTCATTCATTGGAACTAGATGATCTTGAGGTCCTTTCCAACCCTAACTATTCTATGACTCTATGATTAATAAGGGCTTCATAATTTTTGTATGTGTGACACAATGAAGTTCAGCTCTCCATATAAAATCAAGTTCTATGCAGGGTCCAAACATCACGGAAAACTGTAAACTCCTTTTTGAGATGTTTGTTTTCACAAAAGTACTTTCAGAGACTGAACAAGAAGAGGAAGGTCATATTTTACACCAATGCATACATGCCCGAAACACCTTCTTGAAAGCGCTGTTCTTTGAGACTGGTACTTCCAGGAATGAGTGAGGCAAACTTGGAGCATTGACTGATTCATATCATCATGCCCTTTTTCTTAAAAAGGGTTTGAACCTACGGTTCCTTCTCCCCAAGGGGAATTAACCAAGCAGGTAGAGGTTGTTGTGATTCAGGGGAAGAAGAGAAACGGACAGAGAGGAACTCTCCATTCTCCTTTTCAAGAGTGGGTCATTCTGCAGTAAGAAACCTGGGCAAGAAGGAGCCGTGAGTCCAGCTTCATACTTATCTTTCCAGATGTTGGACATTGTATATGAATGCTTACTTTTATTTGACCCTCCTGCACAGAATGCTAGATGAATAAACAGACTGAAACAAAAAAAAAATCACTACAAAATTCCCTCAACCGTTGTTTTTCATAGTTTGTCTTCTGACCACCATCCATTATGCTTAAACAAGCTCATAACTTCTTTATGTTCAAACATAAAGTTGTTTATAGCTCCCAATACTTTCCTAAACACTGGTGTCTTTCCTTTCAATACCTGAAAATCCTTGTAAAAGATATTTTTCTTCCTTTAATGAGTCCTCCTGTGCACATGTGTTCCTATAAACAGCTCTATTTCTTGAAAAAATATCCGAAAAGCTACTTAAAATTAGCTGCCTAACTTTAAAGCATGGTCTGGCATCCAAAACCTAGCAGAATTCCAGTAAAAAAAAAAAAAAAAAAAGAAAGAAAGAAAAAAAAAAAAAGATTCCTTGGAGAGTTTTACTTGCCTCTAATCTTCAGGGCAAGGCAAGATTTGGAGAAATCTTTTGATTAAAGAGGGGCTTTCAGTTCTTTCTCAGTCTTCTTAAGAGGATTTGCTATCACTTACTGACCCTGTTTTTTCCTTGCAGGGTACAGTCTTTAATTTCTCCCTAGCACATGCAGAATGAGCTGTTAAACCCCTGCGCCTTGCTGAGCCACAGACTTCAGACATCAAACCCAATGCATGCCAGGTCTGCAGTCAGGCTTACAGGGATAAGCTACAAAAAGAATCTCAGGGAAATTTCAGCAGATTTTTTTTTTTTTGGTGGGTTTTTTGTTTTGGTTTGTTTGGGGTTTGGTTTTGTTTTGTTTTGTTTTTTTTTTTTCTTTCTAATAAAAACCATCTGCTGCATTTTTTTTTTTTTTTTTTAAGAAGTGGAAAGAGAAAGTCATCTCTCAAAATGATCCGAATAAGTCATCGGAAACGCACAATCTTGGAAAGGGGCTCACAGTCAGAGCAGGTTTTTCCTGCCTGTCCTGCTACTTATCAACCAGCAGAATTCAGTCCTGAGCATCTGCTAGACACGTAATCCTTGAAAGGCTCAGTTTCGGTTCTGGACACCTGTTTTCCCAGCCTACCACTTTACTCCTCATGAACCCAGATGTCCTGCACCACTGAGAGATTCTCCAGTTCTTATTGCCTCAGCAGGTAGTACAGGCTTATGAGCTCCCACACATGATGGTGTCTCTCTCTGCCGCATCCCAACTCTGTTTCAGGCTGAGATCTGAGGTTGCATCAAATACCAGTCTTACTCCCGTGGAAGGAAGCACACCCAAAGACCACTCTACCTGCAGCCTATGTGTTCCCTTCAATGTGTCCATATTGTCTGAAAGGAGGTTACACTGAGTTGCTGAGCTGATTACTTTAGCATAGAGCTGGGGCACATCTTGAATAGCGGTGGTCACAAATAAGCTGCCTTCTCTTGGCACATGTATGATGTACCTCTATCCAAATCTTGAAGAATAATTCAAATAATATTTCAGTACAGCAATTCTCAGAGTTTAATAGGACAATGTAGCAAAGGGAGCTGAACCTCTAGGAGAAGCTGACAGAAAAGGCCTTTTTTCGTAATTAGTCCCTAGCCGCATATGCAGGATAGTATGGCAAAACAATATTGCTATCAGAAGTAAAAGTGTCTTTGATACTATATCTGTGTGCCTAACTCTGTTTTAGCAAGCAAAGAGAGCAGAAGCTAGACATAGTGGATAGATGGCTCACCAAAAGTATGTCCCAGCAGCAATCAGGTAGCTTGGGCATCAACATTTAAGGTGTGAAGTCAAAGACCTGTTCCCAGATACCAAGGGCTTGAGGTGAGGTGCTGGAGACACACATCAGTGCTACTGGGAGTTTTGCTTCCCTCTAAACCTGCCTGCCTGCCTCCTGTGCATACTTTGCCCCTGCTGATGATAACCATGGCTTTGCACCCAGAGTGTACAGGAATTTAATCTGGCTGTCTAGTGTCAATAACAGGCATATTGCACTTTCATGGATTCATCTTTTTTGCCCAACCCACAGATGCACACAGACTGTGCACACAGGGAACACAGGCACCTTCTGCACTGACATCAAGAGGCAGCAACTTGCTCAGCCCTGGACTCTAATCTTTCCTTGCCCTTTGCACAACTTATGTCCCCACACCTTTGCTGCTGTGTCTTGCTCTGCTTTGTATTCTGCAGGCAGTTGGGTCAGAAACCAGCTCCCCTGCAGATGGGTGTCAAGGCTGCCCCCTTAGGGATTGAGTTAATAACGAGCAACTTCACAAAGGGAAGGTTTTGGTTGGTAAAGAAGATGAAGTAAAATAAAACTGCATGCTACTCACATGCAGTTTTGCTATGGCACATGCCAATCATCAGCACAAGTCCAAGATGCAGAGTGAGAGTATTTTTCCATTGAGTCACTGAGAGGTACACTGGGCACACATGGAGAAGCTCCACCATGCAGTGTTTCTTTGTGGTGCATCTCCATCCTGAGGATTCTGACACTTCTTTTTTTGTGGACTTCATTGTTGGGTTTTTTTTCAGTGAAGGCACTGACCCAAAATACTGCCCTGCCTGCTATCCTCCATTCTAGCTGTTTATTTGTGTAGCAACAGAAAAGTAGCAATGTACAGATGTTAGCAATCTTGCAGTGCAAAAGGTTTTTAAGGGCAGTAGTATAGTGCTCAGGTAAGTATTAGAATGAGACAAAGTGACTTTGCCGCTGGATGGTGTAGTAGGTCCAGACTTCACTTCCTTCTGCACAGGGGCTTCAACTACTGCCCCTGCTGTAATGTGATTTAATGGAATTAAATGGTTGTTGAGCCACTTGACTCTAACATGTGGGATTGAAGTTAGAGATAGCTAGATATTGCCTCCAGCCCAATTCTGCAAAGACAGCATGTGGTCTCCTGATGGCTGGGTTCAGGGTTATTTCCCAGCAAGGGCTGGCCCAGATGGGTGAACATTTTGAGTGGAACTATAAATATTATCTATTTCTCATCCATTTCCAAGATTCCCCCAGCTTTGGTAATTGGAAATGGAAATTGCAGAATGAGAAATTGATTTCTTCACTTTCGCCACACAGAAAGAAATGACTAGCAATATTTGTGAAAGGCTTTCCAGCCCACCCAGATCTGAGATAATGAGCTTTCCCAGGCACTAGGTAGTTTGTTCTCTTGTGCTCTATTTTTTTTTTTTTTTCCATAAATGTACATCTTGTTGTAGATAACAGAAGATTAAAATCCTCTGTCGGAAACTGAACTACACTTCACTCACACAGCAGTTATAATAGAAAAAAAAAATCCCTTTTTTTTCTTCTTTATTAAATGCCATCACTTAATTTAGAATTCAAATCAATGTATTAATAAGGAATGTATAATTTTTAATGTCATTTATGCAATCACCCTCCTAGACTGATTCTACCTTGAACTCATTGTATTATTGTTAATGACTGAAAGCTCACACCATACTTTATCAAACAAAGTCTGTCTCCAAGAACTTTCTAATTAGTGCTACTAATCACTTATTCCTTCTCAGTGAGACTAATGCATTATTACAAAGTCTTGTGAAATACCTCCAACAACATATACGTCTTGTTAAAATGACACTCAGGAGAGACCATTACCCACATCCATCAATAACACTTAATCCATCAAATGGAAATATTGCTTAAATACTGCTACCACAGTCAGCTGGGTGCAGGCATCTTCATCGAGACCTGCTAGGCAAAATGCATCCCTGCTTATGGCTCTGGCATGCAGCCAGCTCTCTTACATCATATAGCAATTAATGTACCCTTACTTAGATAACAAGAAGTTAGAGAGGCAGTGGAAAGTAGCAGCAGAGTGAGATAACTGATGAAATTAGCTGCAGGAAATCTATTTTGCAATAAAGCTGCTCATAAAAGTGAAATGTCATTTAGAGGCACAATTTCCATGGGGAATAAGTTTTTATGTCTGTGTGCATCTTTAAGGCAGAGTTTTTCTTTCCCTTTCCCTTCCCTTCCCCCCCTCCCCCTTCATTTAAATGGCTTTCTAGAAGCCCAAAATATAGAGATTATTTTAAACCCATAGGAATCTCATTATGGTTTGTGTGTGCCTTTTTTTTTTTCTTTTTTTTTTTTTTTTTCCTTCAGGATGATTCAAGATGTTGCAGTAATTTAACTGTGAGAAATACTTAGATCACCAGAGTGAAGATAATTAACAATATGTATAAATGAATATGCCAATTTCTTTTTAAGTGGACGAAAAGATACCATTTTAAACCAACTGCTTACACTGATGAAACCTGATTGTTTTCCTCCTTCGCTATGTTTGAATACAAAACTAACTATAAAGTCAACTTTACAAACACAAAAACCCACACATACCCCAAGCTCGAAAGCTAATAGGATGTTACAAAGCTCCTCATTTTGAAGTGATCTATAATAAAATTCAGATTGTTACTGAATCTAAGTCTGATGAAAAATTCTGGTGTTTGTGCAAGAATGCTTTTAAATCAGAGTAGTATGTTACTTATATAAATAAACACAGGCTTAGCGCTTGGGCCAGAACACACTATGCCTTGAGCAGTTTGGGGGAATCTCTTGCTGGCAGGAGCCAGATGGGGTCAGATAGCAGGGAAAAGTGAAAATAGTGAATCCTCTTTTTTTCCTTTAAGGCAAGGAGAATTTGTGAAGATTCCTGCTGACCAGAACTCAGTGTGTCATCTCTCTGCATGCTTGGGATTTTTCACTTCTGTTGGTAGAGGGATTTTTAGTGCTAGCTCCTGTATGCTGATAATATTACAAATTAATCAGCTAACCTATAAAATAGAAACATTACAGTAAAATAAAATTCCTCCACTGTGTGAATTAAGGGCTAAGGAAAAGTCACATTGCTACTTGCAGTACCTAGAGGCTGAAAATAGGGTCTTGATGTGCAATGAGCCACTCCTGAGATTACAAAACAACAACAATGGATCTACAAAGGTGGTTTAAGAATATCAAAAGGTGAACACAAAGAATGGCAACACAGATCTATAGCCAACGGTAACTCCACTGCTCTCCCTGTGGTAAGGCTCATCTACAGCCTACAGATAATGTGAAAGCAGCAATCCACAAGTATTCCGTTATTTTAATTATTTCCACAGCTGCAGAGATGAATCTATAGAATTGATGAAGATAAAACTGCACATCTGGACAGGTTGGAGAGAAGGTGATAACTGCATTATTGTATTGGGGTTTGGTTTGTGGGCTTTTTTCCCAGTCAGGACCAAGCTTTGCTTTCTCAAAATATCAGATAGTTGCATTTGCATAAGCTTCGCACTAACATCTCATAGTCGACAACAGTCGAATTCCACCAAAATTGCCATCACTTCTCCCATTATGCACTTTCCTTATCCCATCCTGCCCCGTATGTTCTCACCTGCACAACAGGGATTTTATGAAATAGCATTAAGTGTTTCACTCCAGGGATACTCTTAGGGTTGTCAGACCTGGGAGCAGGGAACTTGGCTGCTTTCCTTCTGTCATTGTGTCAAAACCAAATTTTCCTTCTGGTACCTACAATTGTGTTCAGGCTGTGCAAGTGTAAACGAACAAAAGGAAACAGATTCACATCTAGATAGGCAGACCTACTTGGAGCAATTGCAAGATTAGAGAGAAAAGTTCCCTCATCCTAATTAGAGCTGAAACTCACTTCCCATTATGAGTCTAATTATATTTCAAACAGATGCACTTTCAGTGCGTGCAACTGTTCTGGCATTGTGTGAAGCTGAATAGACTGTGGCTTCAGCTATAGGAAGGTTGTTCTCAAGATTGAGACGTTTTCACAGAACATCTCAATGATCATCCTCCAGCTTGACAAGGGAAGATATTGGTGAGCAGGTTTTTTATACCAGGTACATGTGCATATGAGGCAAGCCATAAAGTCTGGAATTCACTTATTTTAATTGTTCTAGGACTTCAGATTAGGGCGGGAAATATGCAGATAAAAATAAAAATGACTAAGTAATCGTTCACAAGAACTAAATGCTATCAAAAATAAAATAAAATCCTGCACCCTGTATTACATTAAGAGTATAGACATTTGGCGAAATATACATACATACATACATACAGACAAACACACACACACACACCAGCCAGTTCTCAGAGATCAGAGGTGCTGGGTGCGGCTGGGTTTAATTTCTGATGATAGCCAGTCTGATACCATACATCTGGTCCTACTCAATAAGAACTTTCACAAATAGCAGTTTATTGAAGTAAAAGAAACACAGACTCAGAATTGCATATAGATTACTGTATTAGCACTAAAATCCAAAGCTAGCTCAGTTAATCAAGCTCATATGGAAAAATAAAACTGGCGGAGAGAGCAGCAAACTCATCCATTTATCTGCAAAGCGGGGTTATACTCTCATCCTTGTGCCACAGAAGAGTCCAAATACTTCTGAGAGAAATGGAATTGAGACTGTAGTCAAATTACCTGTTGATAATAGATGGTGTGTGGGGCAGCCACGTAAATGAGAGGTAACAAGAATCTCAGCCACCTTCTGTCAGGTTACTCTAGAGCTGTGGGTCTTGTGCTAAGGCAGAACAGAACAGTTAAATGTTCACACTACTTCCGAAGCAGCATTAAGGGCCAGAGCCTAATCACCCCCACCAGCAGCCCATCACCCATATCAGGGTGTGGCAATTATCACACCTCCTTAATCCCTCCACCACATATCTGATGGCCTCTCATTTCTACACCCTGCTATCATAAAATGTTCTGAGTTCAATAAGGATAAAGAAAATCTATGCAAAAAGTATTAAGAGTCAAACACCCAAGGCCCATGTGAACTACTTTTGAGCAAAGCATGGAGATAGTAATTCAATCAGCAAAGTTATTGACAAGAAAGTTTTGAAAAAGTTGATGAGTCTCTAGGGGAGTTCCCTTAGCTGCTGGGGACATCATATTTCCATCAAACCTGATGCCGTCGGGCACTGCCAAAAGCCACATCTGGTTACTTGCTTTCTGATCCTGCAGTAAACTGGATTATCTTCATTGGAAACAAAGGGATTCATATAAAGGGTCTTGAACTCACCTGAATGCTGTAGGAAGGATCCTTGTGTTTCCTCTGTCGAATCTCTTCATTTTGCTTGCTGCAAATGACAGAGAATTAGAGCACAGCTGCTGCTACACGCAGCTTTGCAAACTAAAAATGAGAGACTTGAAGAAAGAGGACAAACAGCCTTACCATCTCTGGGTATAACAGATAACAAACTACCACATCACAAATGGACTGGACTTATTCAAGGTGGCTAGTAAACCATGGAAACTTGGCTGAAAACAAATGTATTCAAGGGGGTGCAACAAGTGGACTTGCAAATTCATGGCTATCTCATTTTTGCATCCACTTTTGAAAATGTCCCCTTTGAATGCTTTTTCATCCACGTGGCCATTACTATCTGCCTATGTTATCTTCCTATGCTAGACAGGATTAAGGTGTGGACAATATTATGGAGAAGAAAGGAACAACTTCTTAGCATGTTCCCTCTTGGTATCCTTACACTAATCCCTAGAGTATGCTTGTGCATTCATGAAATGTGTCTTGGGGTGCAGAATATCTGATGGAAATAACTACTATCAATAACATCTTAAAAGAGCACGACATTAACTCTGAAGCTGAATCCAGCAAGTCAATTCAAGGAATAATGAGCTAATTTTAGTGTCAAATTCTTCAGACAGTACAAACCGACCCAATACTGTTTAATAGCAATGGAGCTGTGCAAATTCCCATCAGGATCTGATGAATCTGGAGTGGGGATCTGGCAGAGACTATGATTTGTAGTAGAAACCTTAGTCAAAAGAAATCCTTCTAGACAAACAAAAGTTTATGATGTAAACTCAGTATGGTATAGCTCTTGCTCCACTTGGGGAGTAGAGTTACATAGATCATGCTCTCAAGTAGCCCTGGAGGAAGAGGCAAGTTTCTGGGTACACTTACACATGCCATCCTATCCTTTGTCTATGCAAATATCAGCCTAGCATATTAATGTAGGGTGTGGAGGGTCACACTTCATTTTGTCACTGGTCCTTTGTGCCTTCTGAAAAACTGAGCTCTTTAAATTAGTTTTTTCCACTATAGAGTGCCTCCTTAGCAGTGTGTTTTGCTCAAGGACTACAGCAATGACCACGGTTAGATAGATGTAGATGGATATATGCTGTATAATTCTACACCTGAAGTTATATTGCAGCCAATATGAGATCTAGCCAGTTTTATAATTCTATCCGTATGTTAGGAGGATTTGCCACACATCTTAACGTGTTACATATGTCATCAACTTTGTGGTAAATATGTCTATTTTTTCTTCCAGAATTACAGAAGGGAGAAGACAGTGTCTGGTACATTCCATTATTTATTGTCTCAATTTAGTGCAATTCAATATATTGTGTTAATTTGCTTTTCCTTTTTTAGAAGAAATAATAATCTGTCACTGAGGTTGTAACAGCTCCAATGTTAATGGAATTGTATGAGACGATGTCATTGAAATTGGATCGGTCCAAATGGAATCATTACTGTTCGTCCATTCAGGTCTTAATGGCTTCATCAATCGATGTGTATAGGACAGAGCCCAAGGTGTTTTGAGAAAGCTCTGAGGTGCATCTAAGTGTGCTGAGCCTTTGCGCACCTTCAAAGCACAATAACATGAATTAAAAGGTACAGTTCCAAAGTCTCCTAGAGACCCATTAACCGCAGATCACACTGCAAAAAGCTCCTTCGGAGTTAGCATGGCCCATCATAAGTGTACAGTTTGTGAATCACTGAAATAGTTGTTCACAAAACTAAAGAGGCATCAGTGTGTATTTAGGAATTGTTGACCCAATATACTTACGGATTGTTCATCCACAGATCTAAACTGTGACTTGAAATTCCTTAGGGCATTTTTCAGTAAAGTAATAATTAGTGCACCTATCTACTGGCAGCTTTCCCCTGGTTAATATTTCACCCTTTTTATTACTGGCATAAATCCCCGCAGGTGCCATATTTCATTGCCTATTTGCAAGCTTGGATATGTCAAAAGCCATCAAACAAAGGGAAATTCTGGCCTTGCTTTCTGATTGCTGTAAAAGGAGGAAAGAAGAATTAAGTGTCCCTACACAAGCAAGCACAGTGCTGGAGATAATTTGGTTCGATACATCAAATGGCCTCAAATCCCAACACTAGCAAATGTTATGCAGCACACCTGCCTGTGGGATGATGATGCTGACACACCTGCCTGTGGGATGATGATGCTGAGTGGGTCTAATAGATTATGCTGAAGAAACTTGTGAACTTGTTTTGATGCTTTAGTAGAGTTCAGCCCCCTGAGCCTCTGGTCTGGTGTCATTGTATACCATGTGGGAACCAGACAACACAGACATTTTGGCAGTGTCCAGGAAGTCTAAACTGGGCAGAGCTGTATGAATCCCAAGACCTGCAACTGTGCTGTGACTTTGCTGTCTTCTGAAGATAAGGGATCACTAGAAAGCACTCTTTACTAGAGGGATGGGCAGCATTTGGGACTCTTAGCACCATTCCTCAGCAAGACCAAGACCCTTATGTGAATTTAATCCTAACTTCAGTCCTGCTTCCACAGTCATTTTTTTAGCTTTGACACTAATACTGTCTCATCGCAGGGATTTATGAGTGATATTTTTCTTACAGAACATATTAATTTCTCTGTAAATAGTGAATATGGGTACCCCACAAGTCTTTGGTGAGAATTTCCTCAGCTAATTGTGTTATTATTGTCCCCAGAATTTTCATGAAATAAGTCTTTTCCAATAGTGATTTAGAAAGCTGAAGTGATATATATTAAGCTAAGACTATTCCTCTCTTTATCCATTGAGACCAAGTATAAATTTCAAGAAAATTAAACATTTAAAACTTAAATTTGATGTGAATTTTAAATCCCCAAGGTGTATCCTTTTGGTGTGGGATGTGTTTCCTCCTCTTTTCCTTAGAAGTCCAAGAGATTTCAGTCTCTACCTGTAACTTTTGCCTCACAGGAGCTGTGGCGTCAGTGCCTGTGTTTCTCCTTTGGCCAGAGAAAGAAAGCAAAGACAGGAGGGAGGCACTGGAGTAAAAATTATGAAAGGAATGAAAACCCAAAAGTTCCTATCTTTCAAATTGTTTTCTTAATGTTCTTCTCAAATAGCCTCACTCAACCAGATTTGCTGTAGTGAGAGAGTATCACATTAATAGATACATCTCTGTTTGCTTTCCGTTTAAATAGTCTCAGAACTAGAAAAAGCTTTTCTCAGATATAAGTGAAGATCCCACAATCAGCTATTGCTCAGACAGTTTTAGCAACCAAAGACTGAAGTCACAGAGGAATTGCCTGTTAAAAGCAATATATTAAATAAAAACATGGAAAATACTCACAAATGTGAATAAATTACTTTTTTCAAGCTCAGATGTGATACGAGGCCATACCCTGTGTGGGGTGTTTCATCCAGGTACCGTGTATACACATAAACCTAATCCTTGGGAGCCTGTCTATCCAAGTAGGCAGAAAAGTTGTGTATACAGCAGGATATCAAAATCCCTCTGGCTATTCTTATTTATTTCACTACACAGTAATCATTCTGTATGAAATCCCATGTCCTGCCTCTTTACTATCAGATAAAGAAGGGAATGAATTGGGCTTTACATATGACTGTAAATGCCAATGATCAAAAGGAATACCAATTTACTCTCTAAAGTAGTCTTATCTTGTGTGTATCTATCTTGTCACTCAGCATTATGATACATGAAGGATAATGCTTATGTTCTTACACTGACATCTTTAGAAAGCATATGTAAATCTCCTTGTATGGCTGGCCCAGAAAATTGTGGAAGGCAGGCATTAAATAATCTTTTATTTCTACGATACACAGCTGCCGCTGCTGTTTCCAATACTCCGTTTCTGTTTCACTGCTTGATAGTATTCTCATGAGTCTCTGGCTGACCAAAAAGGACAAGACAAATAACTGGAAAATTAAAACCATATGCAGTCCTGCATCTTGGTATGTGGTCTGACACCATGATAGCATCTTCAGTCCTACACGGCTAATAAAGCCAATGTTATTGTTGGCAAAACTTCAGGAACAAATTACAGACAATAAAGGGGCTTCATTCTCATTTAACTCAAAAATGTAAAGAGAAAATTCACCTTCTCTCTCAAATTATCAATGAAAAAAGGAGCATAGTCTGGTGTGCATGTGTGAGAAAGAATGAGAAGATGTGAGAAGCAAAAAATGCAAAGGGGTGTTTTAGAAACAGCTTTTTTATGGGCAGGATGGGGAAAGTCTAAAACCAAACTTGTTCAGGTTGGAAATGGGGCCTATGGTTGGAACAAGGCCTATGGGGGGCTGCATCCAAGTGCCTGTGTGCCCATTTGTCTAAAAAAAGCAACTAAAATTTTCGGTGAGATTATGCCACCCATGAGCAGTCAAAGCCTCCAGTTTAAAAACTGGATGCATTGTGTGAGTCTAACTCATGGTTTTGGTTTTAGGCAGCGAGGATGAATTGGAATAATTCAGCTTTGAGCTGAAATTTCTTAGTTCACTCACTGAGTTCCATGGGGTCATGTATAAATTTTATCCTGTTGACTGTGAAGTGTACAAAAGGGGAAAGGAAGCCCCTACTTGTTTCTAAGCCAAATTTCTCCTTTCCCATTATTTCCCAAATGACACATATTTAAGCAGTTTTGTTTCTCATAGTATTAAAACTAAAGACAAAGATATTTTAGCCTATTTCTGGGCATTTTTTAGAAGGGCTATCAAAACCAATCAGTGGTAGCAATTGGAGACAGAGAACAGATGGTATGTGATTTCAGATTCTGCCACATTCCTATAAATGTATTAATTTACTGTTGAAACAAAGTAGGGGGGTTATGTCATTCAGAAAAGGAGATGATCACATGAAAGATTTGTGATGATAAAGTGGTTTCTCTGGTAAGTGACAATTTCCACAAGTTTCACATTGTTACATTCACCAGATCTGCAATATAGTTTACTAAAAATTCTTTTCTGTGGTAATCAAGTTTCTACCTTAGTAACACTGTATATAAAGTCAAAATATTAATCAGTAAGACTTTCTTTATTCCAATGTGTTCTTCTTCAGAAGTAATCCAACTGGAGTCTTTTGAACCACATTGTAATTTATGAGCCAGCTGGAGCACAATACATTTTTAATAAAAATTAGCTACAAGCAGATACAGCGGATTAATAGTTGTATTATAATTTTATAGCTTTCAATATACACTGCCATAGAAAAGACAATCAAATATGAGGTCCATCTCAAGGATATAAAACGCAGTATTTATTTTTAATGGAAAGAGAATTTCATGAATTACTGAGCCATGAAGAGCTGATGAATGCACTCACTGCGCAAAACAAAGGACAACTAGAAGGAATAGGCATTCAAAACATCCGAGCATTACTGTTTGTCTAGGATGTGGACACCTCTGAGGATGCTCTGGAATTTCAGCTCTGACAGTTTGCACAGATATATGTACAGATTCAGAAATAACTTCCTTTTCTCAGCAGCCTCTACAGGCTGGGCTTTTTTTTTATGTGTTTCTGACACACGTTAATTAACAATTTATTACACAGGGGAAAATAGGAGTAAAAGCAGTGTTCGTAAATTGATTAAACCATTAGAAGAATTACATCTTTCTCTGATCTACTTTAAACTATATTGATAGGACTGTGTAGTGGAAGTAAAGCAGCTATAAATTTTTGCAGTCTTTGCAAACTTTTAATATATGAATTCCAGGAGTTAATATATTATTGTACATCTCCTTCCACAAATAGCTAGAAAACAAGTTAGTCACTATTACTACAGTTCTAGCAGCTATGTCTGGTAAGCATTTTCCTTTGCATCTAAAAACCCCAGAAGTTTTGCTTTGATATTCTTGCAAGCACCTTTAAATCCTTCTAGACTTATGAATGGGCATCTCCTTGATCCAGAAACATTCCAGCTGAATGATGAACTTGCTGAAGAATTACTTATTGTTCAGCACTTAATCTGAAAAATGATCTGGCGATTGAATCAAAGCACATCAAAGCCGCTACCCAGTAAGAAAAACAAATCTTCTTGGAAAGGGCAGCTCTTTTCCTCAGAGATGCTAATTACACTACAGTAAACCCCTCAAACCTTAAAATTTGGTGAGCACTGCTCCTCTCCAGGGTTCAGGGGCGTGACAAGGAATTGCTTTGAAGGAGACCTCAATGATATGATTTTCTTGTTCTTTTTATTTTTTATTTTTTTATTTTTTTAAATTAAATGAATGGGTAACAGAGGGCCGGAAATCTTCAAATGCAGGTTGCCGACAATGAAATCTTTGAAGGGGTAGATACTGGCAGTGTAAAATCTCCACTGGGACCATGCCTTCATCAATTCGAAAGGGAAGCTCTCTGTCGGAAAGCTTTGAAGAAACCCCTTCCTTTTGAAGAGATGGGAAATCTTTGAAGTTATTAAGCATGCATTAATCATTTTAGATAGGTAAACTCTGGAATAAAACTAGTCACAACCTGTAGTATTCTTCCTTGGTGCTTTGCCAACTAAATCATGCAAAACATTTCACTGCGCAGGCAACAGTAATAGCAACCCAGAGTGAGACTTTTTACATAAGAGCTGAAGTTTAGTGCATCATGTTAAGTAGATTTTGGCAGCAGGCTGAAAGCATCATCTAGGTTAGAAGGCATATAGTAGGTATGGAAATATTCCTCTCCTGAATGTTCTTTTATCCGTCCTCTCTGCACACCTATATTTCTTGGAAAGGCTGACAATATGGCATTTTCCACTGACAAAGCTTCTGCTGGGCCAGCTCAGATTCACAGAGGTTAATGATGGGTAAAACCCATGGAGACCCAGGCACATCACCGCAGGGAAAGGGAGGCATTCCTCAGGAGGACCAGCGGGATGTCTGCAATGCCTGGACCTGCCTTTTGGGTCACAGCTGGGTGCACGAAAACATGCTTGAGCCACGCACAGCTTAGCTGGGTCAGTGGAGGGTTAACTGAGCAGAAACAGATGGCCTACAGAGCTCAGCAGTTTGCAGAGGGTGGTGAAATGGCTCCTTCTGGCCTTGGACCATGTGATTCAGTGAGTTTCTAAGGGAGGAGAGGCTGTCGAGAAGGGAAGGTTGTTAACTGTTAGTAATTTATTTCTAGTTATTAGCTGAGACTGTGATTTTTCACAGCCGGCCTTATAATTGCCCAAGCGCTTGCACAGTGCTGACTCTCCAGTGCCAACAAAGTGCTAGATTACACAGTAAGCCTGGTTTAGGACAAGACCCTCAGTCCCATTATCAAGGTACATCTGAAGGAGGGCAATCAAGAGGAAACATTGCTGGAATGGTTCAGCTAGTCCATGCTCGCCCTTGGATCCCATGAGATGAGTGGAGAAGAGGAACCAAGGGGCGGCTGTAAATGCAGGAGAGAGAAAACATTCAACTGCATCACATAGTGATCTGTTAAGACAATTCCTTGCAAGCAAATTGGCATGTTTGAGTCAATAATTCTTCTCTAGCCAGAGATACTGTAATTCTGAGCATGAACCGCTAATCCCTCAACTGCTTTAAGCAAACCTTGTGTGCATTAGCACAGCTGTGATCTCACAGAGCCACTATTCTCTCCTCCCACTACCTCAGCCCTCCAGCCAGGGACAAGCAGCTGAAAAGCAGTGTGCCTCTTTCCCAATAATTACTAAGTCAAGGCACAAACTGGAATTGTGGAGTATTCTGGATTACCCATGTCCTTGCTCAGTCAAAAGCTTCTGATGGCAAGGGACAAAGATGCTTTTCTCCCTCCCTTTTCCACAGCTTTTGGCAGACCTGGAGTAGGACCAGGAGCTATAAGTTGCCTTATTCTCCCGTATAAGCTAAGTAGGTATTGAAGAGATGTTGCACCAAAGCAGAATTTAATTGAGATTGCCTTTAGCCTTCTCTCTAAGGAGACCAAAGGGATGAATTCCTAGTATCTTCCTAGTATCAATATTTAGTTTTTGCAAAATAGGAGGAACCTCTCTCTCTCTCTGGCTTTATATAGTCAATGCAGGCCATTGCCCTAAAAAAAAAAGGCAGAAATTGGTGTCAAAGAAACAAACTCAGCAGCCCAACTAATAGCACTATCGCCATTCTGTAGCTTTCTAGTGGAAGAATATTCACTAGATATAAGAAAGAAGTACATGCCACGTTATTCAGCCTTTGATTATCCCCTTGTGTCCAGTCTGAAGGGCCTTATTAGCAGTCAGACTAGTCACTGGTTTCCCAGAGCATCCAACTTGCAAATACAAGAGACAGGGAATTAGAGGAGAAAAAAAATTACAGTAGCTGAATGGGAAAGCCATGTGTTTTCCTCATAGCCAATATATGAAATGCATATTTTTCAAAGTTAAACATTAGATAGTGTGTATCTGGGACCAGTGCAGTTTTGTGGTAGAGCAGAACATCGCACAAGCAGTCACAGGTTTCCTCACTGTCTGTGCACAGCTCCCGTGCCCAGATGATGACAGTTAGGCACCAGGCTGTGTCTGCATCAGTGGTGAGCTCTGAGCAGTGCTGTTGTTTTGACGTGAATCCCACTTACGACAGGCTGATTCAGTTCACAGAGCAGTTTTGATTCATGTACATTTGATTCTTTCTGGAGAAAAGCTGCCTTCCATGTGTGCCACTGATGCATTCCATAATGGGGACATCTTAGCTTGCACCAGTCTATAGTCCTTTGGGTAGCCTTGAGTCAGTGGTCTAGTGAGTATGTTCAGCTGTTGGGACCAGACAAAATATAGCACCTGAACCAAATATAGAGCTGAACTCAGAACCAGCTTCTTTGATCTACTCATCTGCTCTTCTGACGCCAAAGGAATCAACTCAGACATAGCCAAATTATTTTATTATTTCTTTAATTATAAATGTCAGTATTAGTTATTTAACTAAATATATTTCATGAGCTTGCTTTAATGTTTCTCTGGGCTATCTTCATACAGATAACCAGGATATTTAAGTTCAAGAACATGATGAGCTCTTTAGATTGGTTTCACGCTAAGGGTTCCCACTACAGCCAGAAGATAGTCAGGTGTAACACTGGTCATCACGCTGTGATGTGGCTGCTGCTATCTCTTATCTAACTCCCTGCTAAAATCAGGGTGTAGCAGCCTTGACAAATGCTCACTGTGGCAGATGATCACTTGTGATCAACTGATTTTGGTACTTGCATCCATTATAAATCCACTCAGGATGCCACCTCATCCAGGACATATCATCTGAATATACCTCTCTTGGCTTCATTCTCCAGCTATGAGAGCAAATTCCTACCGTCTCCTTCTTCCCTCCCTCCATTATTTGTGTTGGCCACTTTAAAGCAGGACCTGGTACACACAGTTAAGCCTTCAATTTGTATTCCTTTTAACAGGGAAGTGCTGGACTGTTACAGCTCTGAGTAGGACATTAATATGAGTTTCCAGTACACCTCCTTGACCTCCTCTCATCTAGCTGAGATAGAAAATACATCTGTACTAGGGAGTTAAGCCAAAAGCTTCAGGTCCTGAGTTAATAACAGACAATGCAGCTTCAGTAGAGCTGAGCCTGCTGAGTTTTGCTTTCCCAGTACTGTCGCAGGCAAACAAGACTCTGACAACTTCAGTAACTTTTAGAAATACCTTCAGTGAGACCTGTAAAATAGGGGTTTTAGATTTGTCTTGTAAATTATTGTCCTGTGTGATCAATGATCTGAGTGTGCTCTGAACATTTGCCATTTAATTTTTGATCCTAAATTAAAGAATAGCTGTGGTCACACATCAATTTGTATTTTGGCACTTCTGAAAAGCATGATTTGCAGTGGATCATAAGAACATTTTCTTTCCTCATAGACTTTTAGCATAAAGGCAGAAAATGTGCTCAGATAGCCTTTTGGATGTAATGAAAAACTCACAGTATATTGTATCTTGTACCTGACACTATTAATTTTTTCATGTTTGTCTTGTATGTCACTTGTTTTGCTAACCGATAGATCATTGTTCTTACAGGCATACCCTCACCACTGAGTTATCTAAAGACATGGTTGATAGCAATGAGGAACATGAAAATATCCTGGAATAGAAAGCAATGCTACACCTGTCAGAAATATAGTTTTGCTTTTAAAAATGAGACATGTATTTCAGACAGACACAGAGCTTTGTGCAATGCTGAATCCACACCTACGTGCATTTTTAAAAACCCTCCCTCATGCTATGTCTCTTTTACTTCTCAGAGAAGGTGGACACAGCCCAAGATTCAAAATTATTCATTTTGTAATGCAAACATACTCCTGCTGCTAAGCTGCAGAGTTCAAGCCAGTTTAACAAACTACAAAAATCCCTTTTCAGAAGACAGATTATTTGGAATCATCATCTCTGATGCACTGTTTAATTATGCATGCTTTTGTGCTAAGCATCTTTAAATATTAACGAGATATGTTTTTGCACTTGTGACCTAAAGTAGATCTATAGTAAACTCACATGTCTGTTGGCAATAAGTCATCACAGGACCACCGTACAGCAGCAGCTCTTTTTAGACTAAGAGATTTTCTGTGGGATTTTTTGCTTTTGTATCATTGCCAATGCTATGGAAAAGGAATCAGGAAAATCACAACCCTGTCAGAGAGCCATTTCAGATGAATGAGGCTGAGATAATTCTTGCAATCACTTTCTGTCTCCCTCTCAATACAAGAAAGGAGTGTGTGAAAGCTGCTAAGAGCTTATCCCCGGTGATGGGCACAGCAGGCTGCACAACAGAGAGGGGCAGCTGGCTGGGCATAGGGCAGCGCTGGGCTGCCTTTAGGTTTCCAACCCCAAGGCAAATATCAGGTCCTTACGCTGGGTCTGCATGGGTTCAGGTTTTATATAGAGAAGAAAGACTGTAAAAGAGTTAAATATTACAAAAGGGAAAACACTGAGAATATCACATTACTCAAGATCATCTTGGTTCCAGACACGGGGACAACGGTAGGATCCTAGCCAGGATTAGCTGCATCTTGACAGCCCAACCCTAAATCAAATGCAGATTTCCACTGCTCCAGTGAACTTCTGAGTAGATGTCTGACCCATCCAGACCAGATTCGTTTTAACAGAGCATCAATGTTATTGGGCTCCCAATCACTTCTAGTTTAGTCAGGTCATCTTCTGCCATCATCAGGCCCAAAGGTTTTGCTTGATTCCCCATGAAACAGAATAAAAGCCCTGCGTACATGGACTGATCATGGCAAAAGTAAGAAGAGGAATATGTAACCACAAAAATTCCAGCAACAACATGGCTGCTGATGGGTTTGAATATGCCTGAGCACAGAGCCCTGTCTGTATGACTTGTGGGAATGTGTTTCTGTCCTTACTCTCATCAGACACAACAGAAATCTCAACCGCATCAGTGGCTAGTGAGAGCTTCATAGGAGCATTAAAGTTGGTACAATGCCACCTCTCTTCAGCCACAGGCCCTGTTATCTGCTGTCTGATAACACTGGCCCTACATTCATGCTCAATAGCTGTGCACCAAATTCTCTGCGTTCCCATAATGCTGAAGAAGAAACAGCGTTAAGGTATTTCTCAGGGCAGCTCCTCACTGGAGAAAGAGGAGAGGGGAGAGGATCTGCTCAGAGCCAACCTTACATCCACTCTACCTGTAAAGGCTGTTCCTGGAGCTCATCTCCCCATGTCATTGCACTGTGTCCATGGTTGTATTCACTGCTGCTGGATTACGAGATAAGGTAAGCTATCCTTTCTTTGACAAAACCTGACAGCAACACATGCCTCACATATTAAAAAAGCCTCCTTTACTGGCAGCAGATAGTATCTTTGCTGTTCACAAGCCACTCAGTAGGTAGAAGGTGCCTTGTACATACGAATGCTATTGCCTGATATATTAAGCCAATACACAAGCTCATTACCTCCGCTTCTTCCATGAAGCTTACCTATATCGAAAAGCTGTCACACAGACAGCACTAAACAAATACAGGGGCTGCTTTGTTATTATTGTCTGTGGTACAGTGGTGCTTGCAGAGCAAGGCAAGGTAGAGGTCTGGCTGTGCCAGCGGTGGATGCAGAAATCGAGTGGAAGGCATTGTGGTAGAGGTAGCATGGGCAGATGGGCTTTAACCTGTTGCAGTGATCACCCATTTCTCACTGCCAAAGCCAGATGTGCAGGGAATTATCTCCTTTTTTACAAAGCAGTACAGCACTGGAAAATAGTCTTTCCCCCTGAAAATCTTAAGTGGGAAAATCAAAGTAGAGATAAGGCAGCAGATACTCGGTAAGGGCATATGTGTCTCCAGCATATCACAGGGGACTGGGGCAGGGACAGGAAATAAATTATTTACTTCAGGTCCTGCAGGCAGTCTGCAGCAAAATGAGGAGAAAATCTGGGGGCCCTCAGGTGGATTATCTGTCCCTGAAACACAACTTCTTCTTCCGTGATAGACTGATGCCTCACCTGGGTATGGTGTCTGAGAAAGAAGGCTCCAGACACTCCTTCCACCATTGAATAGATACGCTGAGAAGTAAAAAATAATGTCAGGATCTATTACATGGGTGCCTGTTGATAGATAGCTTCTGCTTATTCTCTACTGCAATAGAGGAGCGGCTAACCACCATCACAGCAAGGACGGAGCTGACTAAATAATGCAGCCTGTCCATTCCCATGGGAAAGGGGACAGGCAGACATGGGTGTATGAACTGGCCTGGCAGCACCAGTTTGCCCCCATCCATCCCTTGCCAGAGGTTTGTATGTGCACAGGGTTGTGTGGCACATGGGCAGTATGTGGGGCACACATGGCATTCAGACTAACCAGGATACATCGGAGATGGACTGAGAGCCCCTGGATAAGAGAATAGACTGAAAAATGCAGAGAAGGAAAACAAGAATCTGCAATTCAAATCCATCATCCCTAAGGGACTAGTGAAACAACTGCTTGCAATTGCATTAGTGCATTTTAACATCTTAAAGGACCCCCAGCTGCTGATAACTGCCCCATCAGCTGGAGTGCGATCTACTGACCATTTCTTTCAGCTGCTCTGGAGCACAAAGACAGACAGGTTTCCTCAAGAGAGTTAAGTAAACAAAGTTTAAATCACATTGCAACAAACTGAGAGGATGCTTGAGGCCAGTTATGTTCATCTTAGCGCTGGAGTAGTAACTGGGAGGGATTTTTCCTACAGATTCGATGAAATACACAGCACCACTGCCAATCCTGCCTTCTCTTCTAAAATTTGCTTGTATAATTTATACCAGGTGTCAATGTAGGTGGAAAAGATTAGAATGTTAAGGACGTCATAACACTGGAAGTTGTATTTTATGTAGTAATATGCATGCTGAAGACAATAGGAGTATCTCCTACAAGTGAGTACCACTCAACATGAATGATGGCTGCAAGGTTGTCTAGCTGTATCTACACTTTTTCATTCTGTTGTAGGCAACACTCTCTACTAACTAATTAGGTTGATTTGTGAATATGATTATTCATTATCTGAAGTCTGAGAATACAGAATCATTTGCCTGTGCAGTCTGTCTTAAAGAAAAAGCATGTGAAATTTCAATGTCAGATAAGGTGACTGCATGACGAACGAAAAAAATACACTACTGGGCTCACAGGAGTTTCCACAAAAGTTCACCTGGAAAAAAGAAAAAATAACAGCCTTTGTTTTATAAGGTCAAAATAAAAGATTTAAATCCTAATTCTAGAAGGGATGTTGCATTTCAAATTTCAGTGCAATTTCTCATTTAAAGGAAATAGGAAAAAAAAGGAAATATTTTTATTTCATAGAAATGCAACTTTTTAATTGTGTTCAAAAGAATTATCTGGAAATACTGTAACACTGTAATGTCTACCAATATGGGGTCTCCAAATTTACACAAGATTAATTCCACCACACTGAGCTACTGCAAAAGAAAGAGCTGCAGCCTGTTGCCATGACCTTCCTACCATCCAGTATCCTAATGATTCCCAGTGCTTCCTCTTCCCCTTCCCTCTCCAAAAAGTGAATGCCGTGACTTAGAAGATGTCTACTGACAAGTGGGAACTGAAAGCCCTGAGAGTAGTGATCTGGAGCCAAGGCTGCCAGGGAAAGCAAAGTTCTTCAAAAGCCTGATAGCATCAGCCTTTTAGCACCAGAGGCAATAAGATAAAATAAAAACATGACAGTGCAATGACAAAGGCTGAAGAAAAGGAGAACAAGCTGTAGGCAGAGGGGGCATGCAGTCTCGATGTGAACTGTGCCCTTTGTACCCCTTCGGCTCGATTAGGACAGGCTTGTAAGAGAGCCATACCCAGAAGAAGACATTAACTGTCTAATAGTCTTTCATTTCCAATGCCCTGGTACTGACATTGGCTCTGTTCACACTCCCTGCAGCACAGCTTCTCTGAAAGTCTGTCCTGGGGAAAGGAAAGAGAAAGGAGAGTTAACAGAAAGGCTAAATATTTGAACTGTCTACTGGAACAAGAGGAAAAAAATAAAGAGAGGAGAAAAATAAAGAAAAGCCCAAGATGAGAAAAAAAAGGTGTCCCGCCTTCAACAGGCATGTTAGGAGGCAGGCAGGCAGATCTGCAGAAATAGAAACAAATTCTCACCAAATGGAAGTTGCTTTTTTTTTTTCCTGGGTCTCTAATTCCCGCCTAATGCTGGGATGTAGTTCCTGGAGACTGGATATGAATCTGAACTAAATCTCTAGATACCAATTTGGAAAGAAATCTCGGAATAAAATTCATTTCAGCTCACCCCGCTTGCTGCAGGTCAACATGCCTGTGAAAAGAAGCTTTCTGAAAGTCTCTCGGTATTTCTGCTGTAATGCCAATGCTCTGCTTCCCTCCATCTCCTACACCCCTGTTTTCCCTGCAGGTGTCTGGTTGTGAACCTCTTGGCCTTCACCTGCACCTAAACCATTCTCACATAGGGAAGTCAATGAGCCAGGGCACGCACCATTGCGACAACCATGTGTGAGGATTGTTAATGATGAAATGCAAAAGGCGTTTCCCCATTATACCCTTTCTCCCGTGCCAAGTTTTTCCTTGTTAATTAGGAGGAAAATTTCACAACTTTGCCGCCATATAATTAAATCTTGCAATTAACATGTGCACTTAAGCCATCATTTTGAAAATGAGACTTACGCAGTGAAATCTACTTAAGGGAAAGCACCAGGATGGAGGATGAAACTGCAACACTGTGCTAATGATCCAGAACACTACTGGATAAATGATAGGTCTCACTGACAGCACTCTGCCCGTCTGACATGTGAGGGAAGGGGCATATGCTTACAGATTCTAATTCAACATGGTACCAATAAAAGGGGAGCAGGAGGGAGGGTGACAAAGGCAGAGGTAAATACATTAAGTTTCAATTAGAGTAGTGACATGAGAGAGCTATGGTTAACATATTTTAGGAGAAAGCTTTTCTGTGAGATAGGGGTTGATCTCTGCAGGATGATGTGACAAGGGGTGATAACGAGGTAAAACAGAAGAGCTTTTTATTTCATTAGATACTGCTTGGAAATGGCAGTACAGTTTCAGTGCTTTATGGTCTGCATTGGCACATCTCTTCAGTTTCCATCACTTTCCAGGCGGTAACTGAATGGCTTTGGAAGAGCTGGATTCAACTGTAGCCTTGCTCTTTCCTTCTACAACACCATGATAGCTTGGGGTGTCTGGTACTCAGGCTAGCACTAGCTCCAGCCTGCCTCAGACTCAGTGCCTGGGGCAACACAGAGATGCCTGCATGATGTTACTGCACCACAAACATTCAAGTGATGTATCTTCACCACCAGTATGGCTGTTGGTGCATATAGTAGCCAACATGTGGCAAAATTCAGAAACCAGCACAGAAGAATCTTAATGGAGGTTGCAAACTGTGGGTAGTTACAGAGCAGCAGGCAAGCAGTCTCGGGTCTCATTTGGTGACTTGACATATATAACAATAAGTTTAAAGTAAGCTTCCAAGAGGTAATTATTGCAGACCAGTGGAATTTCACACTGTAATCTGGAAGAGAAAAAAACCCATCAGCTGACCACCTACAGCTCACCTCTGCTCCTTCTATGTACACTGAGAGAAAAGGAACTACCTCTTTAACAGCAATCTATGTTAACATTTTTATTGCACTGTCTGAATCTTATTCAGCTGCTATAGCTTTCCTCATTCAAAAATAATCATTATTCAATTAGCAAAGGTGAAGACAGTATTATGAAATAGTAGCAGAAGCCCATCAGAGAAACAAAGCATTACTTTCTTTTATACATCCTCACACACATGCATACACCACCACACTTATTAGGATGACATCCAACATGGAAGCATAAAGTCTTAAATTACAGTGTGATTGGGGCTTTTCAACTGATCCATAAAAGTATGCACTTAGCAAATTCTAAGGACAGGTAGAAGAAATGGATAACACCCAGTGCATTGCCTTTTCAAAACAGCCACTGAGGCATGCAAAAATAAACATTTGCTGAGGTGAATGCAGTGTGCTATTGCTACAATGCAACATGGCAATGACCTCAAGTAATAAAAATATCTGCAGTTTTAAGCCCAGAGGACTATATTGCATATCAATAGCAATAAAACCAGCAGAAATAGAAATGTATTATTTATAGACCCATTTATAAAACCTAAATACCTCTCTAGTGGACTTACTTCTATAGAATGAATTGCCTTCCTCCCCCTCTCTCCTTTAGTGGTTTGTAAAACAAGGTAACACAGGACAGTACCATTAAGACAGATCTTTGTAAAAGATACAGAATTGGAATCAGGAAGAGATGCAACTCCCTCCTGCATAATTTTCCTACTGACAAGACCTCCTTTTCACATAAGCATCCCCACTTTACTCCTTTGGAAGTGGGATTGCAGTCAAGGCCCAGGTCCATAGCACAGTCTCATTAGGAGGGGCAATTCTACCCGATAAAAACAACAGGATCTTTGCCATTAATTTTGACAGCAATATAATTATTTTATGACTGGGTTTTTATTGTTCCTTTCGTTTTTCCACTTTCCTTTCCCCTTTCCTTTCCCCTCCCCTTTCCTTTTTCTTTCCCCTTTCCTTCCCTTCCCTTCCCTTCCCTTTCCCCCAGTATAAAGCTTTTTTTGATTCAATGGACATACTGAAATGCCAGCAGAGCAAAGGAGGGTATTTTCACTATCTCCTGTCACTCAGATCTCTCCTTAAAACACTCATGTTATTTCAAGTATCATGTTGTTTTTATCTATCACTTATAAGACCACTGCAAATAATAAATCCTTCCTGGGATGCCCCATTTCATAGACCAAAGCAATTCTCTGTTCACAGGGACAATTTTCCTTCCTTGTATATCCTCTAGAGCAAAACTGCAGGTGCTGAAGTTACTTCACCAATGAAAAAAAATATTTACCAGAGACTTAAAAGATTAGACTGGGGAAGGTGATGGATTATACTGATGGACTCAGTCATCCACATTTATTTAGAGAGCCTAAGTGTCCTCAGATCTGGTCATATGCTTATGAGTAACACATTGAGTAATTTAGACACTGGACAAAGACCTCTAAACAGATCAACAGCAGACTACTGTAGAGCAGCCCTACTTTGTTTCCTGCCTTTTTCAGAGACCTCAGGTCTCTAACTTCTCCATGATATACGCCCCCACACACACCCTGTGCAATGCAGACCCCTACTGCCAATCCATGCAGCAGAGATCAGACATTGCCCTTATCTGTTCCAGTTGCTACTTGCCCTTCTAGTGAGAATCCATGCATTCCTACCACTGCAAACTACTCAGAAATCTCTTTTCACTTCCTCAAAACTGATGTGCAGCATGCACCACAATCCACAAACTTCAAGTAAGCTTTCATCTGCTTTTACCAGATCTTCTTTAGGTGTGGGATTTGGGGTTTTTTTTCAGAAGTATTAGGCTGAGCTACCAAATTCTGCCTTTATTTCTTCTCCTCCACTCTGAATGCTTTCAAATGAATTAACTGTGACTTTGGCCCTTACTATGCTGGTGAGTTAATATGATCAGTAACCTAAATGGTACAATTAACTTGATCCATCTGTAACTTGCACTGGTGCAAAACTAAAAGTTTTACTTTAAAATTGTTTGGGTTATAGCAGTGTAAAACAAAAAAGGGGGGGGGGGTGTCTAACAGCTGCAGAATTAGATTAGTACTTCCAAAGTATCTGGCTTTTCATCTCTTTGCCTTTACAAGTGAAGCCTGGTCTTCCCACCCCTGCAAATTCTTTTGAAATACTTGCAGTTTAGTTCCAAAGTGTGAGCAAAACTTGGGAGCAGAGAGGCTGAAAGCCAAATAATCTAGTTTATAACATCTGCATGAAATCAATTCAATTCCACGTGTCTAGTACAGAGGGGACCAAATGGATTCTATAGATATTTTTGAAGACATACACATCTCTGACCAAAGAACTGTACCAGATGTTTCAAATATATCTTTCTTGATGGAGATGTATCTTTTTACCTATGAATCTTGCCCAGCTCTCCCACAGACTTGAAGCTAGTCCAGTTTTCTCCTAATGGAAAAAACATCACGTTTCCAATGCCTTTCATAAATTTTATGCCTGATTAAGTTCCCATTAATGGGGTTGAGAAGGGCATCTTTATTTCCAGAACACACTTTTTTTGTGTGTTTGTGGTTTGGTTTAGTTTGGTTTTTTGTGGTGTTATTTTTTTACTTGGACTTCTGCGGCATTCTAGATTTTTAGACCGTTTTGGTTTTTTTTTTTTCTTTTTTCCTTTTGTGACACACCTGTCAGGCAGAAGTGTCACTGCAAAGCTCTCTGCCATTAACCGGTATCATTTGTTTTTCTGGTCTATTCAGATTCGTTAGCTTATTTTATCTGGGGACGGACAGAGACGACGAAAAGTCTTTTTCACCCGCTAAAAACGGGTGACGCCTCCGAGCCAGCCAAGTGGCTGACAACAGTGCCACCCTGCGTCCCAGCCGCCTGCGGAACCCACAGAGAACGCATTTATTAAACCCTTATCAGACACACCAGTCTCCTCCAGCTCTCGTGCATCACACACGCCAGCAAGACTCCTTTCCTGATGCTTCCTGGCAATTATTTACTTTCTGAACCTCCTCTTTAGCTTTCTGCAAGGAGGTGGATTTATGTCTGCCTCTCGGAGGGCTGCCTTCAGAGCAGCGCAAATAGTCATTTGAATAAGGCACCTTTCCTTAAGCAGTTTGGTTCCGTAGTTTGGGTAGAAATGGTTTGATGGAGTTGCAAATCAATATCACTCTGTAAATTTTTAATGTTCACACCATGTGAAATGCTGTAAATAAAATAAGCTAACCACAATAGGCTATTCCTTGTAGTTCATTTAGAAAAATGTCTGTTCAGCAGTATGGCTAACTACTTGCTGTAGATATGGCTTTAAAACTGTCTAGGCTAATACATCAAGACCAGAATTTGAATAACCTCTAGTGGCAGGCAATTTTTCAGAACTCCCAAATACTGCAATGAGTAACACTAGATTTTTTTAAAGTAAGTTATGTGCTAATACAGACAGGTCCGAAAATAAGTAAAATGGGCACGAGATTCTTGCACTGGCATGCTCGTTAATCCAGCAGAGTTGCTAATTAGTAGAGGTGAGCTCAGACTGGAAAAACCAGATCTGGATTTTAACCTAGGCGACACACAGAAGTCCTGGGAGTTCGGAGCTGGGGGATTTCTCATTACATGAACCCTGTTAAAGCAAGTCCAGAAGAGGCCAAGATGATCAGAGGGCTGGAGGATCTCTCCTATGAAGACAGGATGAGAGAGCTAGGCTTCTTCACCTAGAGAAGAGAAGGCACTGAGGAGACCTTATAACAGCTTTCCAGTACCTAAAGATGGCCTACAAGAAATCTGGAGAGGGCTTTTTTACACGGGCATATAGGTTTTAAGCTGAAAGGCAGTAAATTGAGGGTAGACATTAGGAAGAAATTCTTTACTGTGAGGGTGGTAAGGCATTGGAACAGGTTGTCCAGAGACGCTGTGGATGTCCCATCCCTGGAAGTGTTCAAGAGCAGGTTTGACAGGGCTTGGAGCAACCTGGTCTAGTGGAAGGTGTCCCTGCCCATGGCAGGGGGTTGGAAGTAGATGATCTTTAAGGTCCCTTCCAACCCAGCCTATTCTGCGATTCTAGAAATGTTTAGGTACCATTACTGTTACCCTGGATCCAGGATTTAAAATATTTCTTTTACCATCCTAATCCAGCATCTGTTTCCATAGATATATTTACAAGAGGGAAACTAGTGCACAAATGAGGAAAAAATAACCTATGCATACATGGCATGAAGACCCTTTCAGGAAAAAGACAAACCACAAACTGACACCAAACAAGCATAAAAAAACAATCACAAGCAGCATCTACAGTATAACAAAGTCCCACCTTTTGTAAATTCGCTTCTTGGCTGTGCCTTGCCCAAAGTATCTTGCTGGGAGACGTGTCACTACGGAGATACATGGATGAATTCTTTACCAGTAGTATGTCACTGACTAATTCAATGGTCTAGGCATAGATGCTGCCACATAGGGGATATCAGTCCAGTATTTAATTTTTCCCTTCTAGCAGAGCAAGCAAGCTTGGAATAATACGCAAAAGCCTGGCATAGAAGTACATATATGACTATCTGCCATTATATTTGAGCACCTTCTTCTAATTGAGAAGAGACCTCATGTCCATGGCCTTACACAAAGTTCAGGAGAGGAAAGAGGGAGACAAAGAGAAGTACAAAGGCTTTCTTTGTCCTGAATTGGGTTAGGAAGGAAAACAAAGATTAACTGGTAATATTGAGAAACTGGTCAGCAAAGGCCAAATCCTGGTTTCTTTATTTGCACCCTAACTCCATTGTACAGTTGCTGAATAATTCTTGGTACATCCTCACTCTGCTGTTGGGAACAACACACTTCTGGTTCCCAGGTAAGCCTCTGGGGTGGAGAGAGTCCCATTTGCATAGGAACATAGGACAGCTGAGGACAGCTCATAGCAAGATCAGCTGTGAGACAAGACCAGGTTACTCAGGGCTTTAACTAGTCATGTCTTGAAAGTCTCCAAGGATGGCAGCAGCAGAGTCTCTAGAGGTAACCTGTTACTGTGTTTCACTGTCCCCATATCCAGCCTGAACTTACCCTGTTTCAGCTTATACCCATTGTCTCTGACCTTCCCACCATGCACTGCTGTGAAGAAAGACTGGATCTGCCTTCTTGCTGACTTCCTTATAGGCACTTTCTATCAAAGCATCTCACATTACCCTACCATGGTTTCTATACAGTCCCAATATGAGGACCAAATTGCTGCTTTGGTCCCATCTCACAGTTTCCCTGATCATTGTTCCTAGTATCTCAGTGTCATAGATGTTAAATGCTCTGGCAAAAGCTGCTTTTCTCAATCAGAAGTACCTGCAAATGCAATTTGTTTGGGTTTTATGCATTTCAATATGCACTATTAGGGGCATTCAACCCTTCTCTGTATTCTCACATCATCCAACTCCAAGCAGAAAATTTATCAGTTATCAATTATGTGTTATCAACATCTGACGTTTATCATGATGTCCAAACCATGGGAAAAGGCTGTCTGTGAGTCAGATGGGTAGAAAAGGCAGCCCTGCAGTACTTGGAGTGTCAGCAGGAGGGCAGGTTGAGTCCTTAGCTCCATCTCTGAGGAGCCATATGCCCTTACACAAATCACTGCACTGCTCTGGCCTCACTTCTCCATATGTATAAAGAGTATTCCAATATTTAGACTTTGCCTCAAGGGTGCACTCCATAGCTTATGATGCATTCCTCCAATAATGTCAGAGGCTCTGTACCTATGAGGTAGAGCACTCTAAAAAATGTTACCCTAATACATTATCCATTACAGCTCCATAAATTACACGTTCCAGCAGAAAATGTGGGCTACAGGCCTGTCCATCTGACCCTGCCATATCTTTTAAGGGGACCAAGAAGAGAGGTCCTCGTCAATCTGGGTCAAAACACTGTCAGTAGAGTGAAGGTTGGTGCTGATAGGTTTTTCCACATCTGCCTTGACAATGAACCTTTCTCCCAGGCAGGAAACAGATACTGTCTGCAGAGCTAGGAGGGGTTTTAGCAGTATTGCTCTCAGGGACAGGACTCCTCAGATGCCAGATACTAATGTATTTTCTTTCTTGAAGATATTTCCACCACTAGGACACCTGAGATGGAAACACCACAAAGAGCTACATGGAAATGGATAACGTAAGTCTGCATTTCCCATTATTTTAACTGTTTTTGTTAAAACCTTAACATCACAAGGAAATTCCTGACTCTGTGTATTGCACATCCAACCAGTAAAAGCTATCAGAATGAGTGTCAGAAAATCAACATAGGAATGAACATTTTAAACAACTATAGTGAAGGAGTCAAATCAAGCTTAAAAGTCACCCTAACTGTGGTATCTTCTCAAAACAACTCAGTGTGAGTTATCCTGCAGTTTATAGAAAGGTAAGTAGAACAAAATCAGAGCAAATTCAAGTTACAACAGAACCCAAACCAGAACTGCACCTAAGAAGGTTCTTACTGGGCCCATGCTGGTTTGCTAGACATCCATCCCCCATCCTGACTCTAGAAAAGCAAAAGTGGACTGGCAGGCGCCTATCACTCATGCACACACGCTAACAGACACAAACACACACACACACACAGATCTTTATTATTTTCAAACTAATTTTTCCCATGTGAAACACTCATTAATAGGGTTCCCAGAAGGTCTTACTATTCCTTATGAGAGCGGTTCTGTTTACTTGGCATTCAGGGCCACGTAGTGATTTGTTAATGTATAGATCTGTCACAACTAATAAATCTTTACAGTGTTATGGATGACATTATTATTTTTGATCAAGATTACACTATTGGCTGGCTGATGTGGGTAATATCAATGCTAGCAAGCTTTCACCTATTCTTTGAATATTAGCTTAAAAAAAACCCAATTCAATTCAGAGCATGGTTCTATTTAAATATTAATGGCACAATGATACTGATGGTAACAGCACCCCTGCAGAGGCTGCAGACCATGTCCTCCATGCATACATTCATAGCATTAGGCAGCCAAAAGAGCACTTGCTGGGGGCTGGCTGCTGATTGTAATGCAGAAACATTCGTGTGCAGCTGCTTGTGGGAGGAGAGCTGAGGCAGGAGGGAAAGTGGTTCACATATAAGAGTGCATGCAAACGCACAAATTGAGTTCTACCAGCAGAGGTAAAATAAATCCTAATCCACTTGCTGTACTATACTTTCATGTCAGGTAAGGCTTGAAGAAAGAAATAGTACATAAAGAAAAAAAATTAGTATACAACATACATGGCATATGCACCAAATGAATTCTGTAATAAAACAGATGTAGCAAATTATATTTAATAATGTTTGACAATTCCCCATGCAGCTAATGGTTTGTTAGAAATTAGTCCCTAATGTTTTAGGAACTGCTGGCATTTACAGTAATTTTCTTTGTCTTAATTTACATTGTTTGTGTGCTGTGTGTCGTTTTTCCTGCTCCTTGCAGTTTTATGATTTTTCTTGGTTTGTTGGGATTTCAAATGTTGTTTTAACTCAATAGATACTCTAATAACACAATTTCCATGGGAAGAATTTGGTGAAATTCTTTTTTTTAGGGGGTCATTCCCTCTTTTCTCTTCATTATGCAATGAAAGCCCATTCAACTCTGACATCCAAACTCCTGTGAGAGCTACTTGTTGCCAAACATGTAACTTCCAGTCCTGGATTTCATGGTCTGAGCAAATAAAAAAGGGATGTATTGTGCCAGGCACAAAAGACAATTCAGCTTGCACTGAACGCCCTGAACTAGCATATTCGAGTGATATAACAAATCCATTTTAGCTGTAAGCACTCTTTCATCCAACTGTTTGAATACTCTTCAAAAGCACATAAAATAATTTTTCATCATATTGACAAAATAACTAAATGGATTATACCCATTGTCCAGGAGGACAAATCAAGCCATATAAATGACACACTACTTGCATTGCCAGACACTCCAAAGAGAGCGGAAGACCAAAAGTTCATTGCGTATCTTCCAACTTTAACAGCTGTTCTACTATTAAAAGAATTTCTCTTTCCCTGCAAACTTTAGCTTGACTAAGAAATATTGGACAAACATGAGACCATGGGAATCTCATGCCTTTAATCCAGACCAGAGGGCAAGTGGAGGCCACGTCAGCTCAAAACAACAGGATGAGGCCACAGATGCCTCTATGATAAAAGCCAAGAAACATTGCTCTTCTGCCAAGCTTTAGTCCCACATTTAATTTGGGATGCACATTTCTTTCTATAGTTTACCTATATTTTTTCTCTCGCTAGTCTAGCAATGCTTGTAGCTGGAGCTGACCAGGCTGAAAATAGATATAAGCTAAATCTCAAGGGCTTCCAGCTTGCTTGCAGCCAATACAGCCACTGTGCAATATCAATAAAGGATAGGCAGTCTGCTCAAGTCTTGAAGATTTCCCATAATTTCCTCAAGTCCTCCAGCAACAAAAATATTCACCATGAAATTCAGATCATTGGTAAGATGAAGACACAAAACTTTTAGTGATGGTCATGAATGAATGTGGCTTTTAAAGGGGGAGATAAATTAATGTCTTAATGAGACCAGACAATTTGAGATGATTAATTGTAGTATACAACAATAATTCATTCTTCAATGAAATGAAAGCAAACACACTGTTGTGAATTAGTCCAGTACTGACTAAACTATGCACAACATAAAACACCCCCAAAAGAAGGAAGAGGTCAGATTTTGGCTTTCGGTTTTTGTGTGCTTTTTTGAATTTTGTAGATCTCACCTAAAAAAAAAAAAAAAAGAAAAAAAGAGAAAAAAAAAAAAAAGACAAAACTTGTTTCATGCCTGAGAAAGAGAAGAAAAAGCACACCTTGGTGCACAACCTGCTCCCTTCTCTGTTTGAAGTAGATCGTTACCATTTGTCAGAACATGGCTGAGTTCAAAGCATTTGGGTGTGAAAGGTAGATGATATTGATGGATACATTGAAGTTTCGAAGGGGACACATTCCCAGGATATAAGTCAGACTAGCTGCCATCTCAGGCACAGTTTCGATCCACCTACATATACATTTTAAAGGAGGTGTGAACTCATTCACATGCTGGGCTACTTCAAGGAAATGTATTTAAACATGGTAACAGAGCGAAAGGTGGAAAGATCTGTCATCTGGAAATGGGCTTATATCAAAAATAAAGCGTCAGCTCAAAATGGAAAAACCTAGAAGAGCATGAAAAATACAGGAAAGATAAAAATGCCAGTCTCTCCCCTGGGCAGCTGATGGCTGAGGGAAGCCCTATTTGATTCTACTCCGTGGCCTTTTCCTTTTCCTTCAAGAACTCACATGGGTTATAATTAAACACCATAACTCCAAAGAGCTTGACTGTTTAAGTTACATATTGTCCAATTACTCACTTCATTCACCCTACCTGGGCTTCAGCTTCAAGTCATATCGTACTCAACTGTCCTTCTCAATCATCTTTTTCTACAAAGACACCCCAGTCCAGCTCTTTTTCAGGTTTGGCGTGTGAAGTATTTAATGAATAATAGAAAAAAAAGATGTTATTGGCTTAAAACCCCTTCAACAAAGTTGTTTGCTAATGTCCAGGTCTCCTGGTAGCACAGTTTCAATCCGTTGCTAACTGTAACTTTAATTTGAAGCAGTAAACATTTATTTTAATAAGCCACCCTGCTAAAAGATGACAGAAAAATTCAATCCCTGCCAATGTCACTGGGGCATCACAATTATCAAGGCTGTGCCTTGACTTAGACAAAGAAAGCTCAGCTGCTTTCTGAAGGATACCACTGGTGTTTAGCTTTCAATTCCCAGGGTCTATCACACCATCTTGATGCTGAAAGACCTTAATTCATCTTGCTGTCATATCTAGCCATCACCTACAAGGCACTTTTCAAATGAGGTTCATCCTGCCTGCTAGCATAACACAGTCATCATCTGCCCTGTCATCTGAAAAATATAAATGTTTCATGCTCCACTAATAAATCTACTACAATATTTGCTGTTGCTTGCGCAGTGCTGGGCCCTGTTTTATGGAATATATATGAATCACTTTCCTGATGATAACGATCATTGTTAATTGTGTCTTCCAGCCCCTCCCCCCCACTCCAGTACTTAGGGCAAGCTACATGCTCCAGTGTGGATCTGAGCCCTCTTTCCTCTCTTCCCATTGCATTTTCCACTAGTAAGTCCAGCCAGGGCAAAAATTCCCCTCGACACAACAGTGTGGAAGAGGGGAAACCCGCCATGTACAGACAAAGGCAACATCAAAAGCTTTTTGCTTGATATCCCATTTAATGAGAGGAGCTGCAGAATAAGTTTACAGACGGAAACTGTGCAAACCACAAAAAGTTACACTTCACCACCGCACACCGCCTCTCTTTCGTTCACTGGCTGCTGCCTTTAAATGGCTCTAAAAAAAACCCAATTGCACTGCCTTATATATAATCTTCTGTGCACTGTCTATATTTCCCTCTCTCCAGCAGCTCATGGTTTGGTGTCTGGTAGGTAGAAAGAGCTTATATGAAGTCACTGCTTGCCAGAGGGAGCTGGGGTTCAAGTAAGTCACCTACATGCTGCAAAACAATAGTACTGGGAAATTTGGGACAGTGAAGGAGAAGAGTTATGGTAACCTATTTTACATTTCTGCCAGACCTGGAAAAATGCCCTCTTCTCTGCACATGCCTGTACTCAGGTGAAGATGCATTGAGCTGCCTATCTGCTTTGAGAAGATGTTGAGATAAGGGCCAGAGGAGACAGGATGGTCTATGAGGTATGTGGACACATGTCGATGTTTCAGTGGCACCCAGGTGCTTCATTCAGGACAGAGTTCTTTGGCTTTAATAATGTAGCTGAAATACCTTGATTTCTTCCAAAAAAGCTTAGACCCAAAATGGGTTAAGACAGGACAGGAAAAGGAAGTTTCCTCCCTGGATTATAAAAAGGGATCTTGCAGCCCCAAGAAGTTGAGTTCTCTTGTT
The DNA here is from genome assembly GCF_037157495.1 of Lathamus discolor. NCBI lineage: Eukaryota > Metazoa > Chordata > Aves > Psittaciformes > Psittacidae > Lathamus > Lathamus discolor. Next base: position 22,921,947 of record NC_088889.1, on the reverse strand, counting down.
CAGTGTTGCCCAGTATGGCATGAAATAATAGCTTAAACTGAGCTATGAACTGAGCTCAGGGAGTCAAACAAGAGATGTGAGCAGCTACCCGTGGATGAGCATATCAGAAAACATGCCCAAGAGCTTTGGAGGAGTCTCTGCTGCTGCAAGCAGGTGTTACCTAACATCATAGAATCGTGGAAGCATTGAATGGTTTAGCTTGGAAGGGATCGTCCAGTTCCAAAGGTCCTGCCACAGGCAGGGATGACCTCCACTAGACCAGGTTGCTGAAAGCCAGGTACAGCCTGGCCTTGAACACTGCCAGGGATGGGGCAGCCACAGCTTCTCTGGGCAACCTGTACCAGTGTCTCACCGCCCTCACAATAAAGAATTTTTTCCTAATATTTAACCTAAATCTACCCTCTTCCAGTTTAAAACCATTCCCCTTTTCCTATGCCTAAATGCCCTTGTAAAAGTCCCTATTCAGCTTTCTTGTAGACTGCCTCTAGCTACTGGAAGGTTGCCATAAGGTGTGCCCTGAGTATTCTCTTCTCCAGGCTGAACAAGCCAAACTCTCTCAGCCTGTCTCTACTTCTTTACTTTTAATTTATTTTTTGTTCAACAAACTTGTCAGACATAGAATATCTTTAACATCCTGCACACTGGCTGAAATCTGGCAGAATGTAAGAGAGTCTATCAGGGAGACAGGGACACACAGTACCATGAGCATAATTACCTGAAGAAAACAAAATGAGAAAAGAGAATGTAACCATCAGGCTCTCCTCCCTTCTGAGCAGATCAATGTGTGCCTTGGTAAAGCTGGGTATTGATTTATTTTATGCAAACAGTGGAGTTTGGAGGTTCAGATTTATGCTTCTTGCCCAAAGACAAGCTCACCTCTAAAAGAACACGAGTTGGTGAACTGGCTAATGGCTCCTGCTCAAACCACTAATCATTCTGGTTCTTAAAGATTTTTAAGTCAGCTATTGACCTATATTATTCTGTCTTGAAAGAGATGCTATAAGCTGTACAACAAATTAGGGGGAAAAGCCTAACCAAGATTGGTCTCAAACCTCCAAATCTTCCCATTAAGAGCTGCTTCTTATTATTCATTGCTTTGGGTAAAGAATGTTGATAAAGTATTGGGCATTTTATCAGTTTCTCCTTCATTTTAATTTTCATTGTTGCACATTTGAGTGATGAAAGATTACAAGCTATTTTCCCCAAAGTTATTTATTAATAGTCATTGTAAAAGGGGAATAGAGGGGAAATGATGAGAAACTAAACATTCAGAATTTTTCTTTCAGCAGGACTTGCACTGGAATCTGTTTTTCCCTACTGGCAGGGAGTACATGGCCAGCACTCACACAGGCATAAGGAAAATTCAGGCCCAAAAGTGACAAAAGACTGCCTAATCCATCATTATTTTTCCACTTCACCTAACTCGAAAATCGCTGACTGCTCACTTCAAAGTGAACACAGCTGCAAAATGATGCAAATACTATTAGCAGCAAGAGGACATTTTATTTATGTATTTATTTATTTATCTATCTATTTATTTATTTGTTTATTTTTTAAAGAGAAAGTTTGGCATATTGCGAAATCAGGCTGCAGGTGCAATGAGTTAATTTTGCAGTTCATGGACTCTGGGATGGGGAGACACTGGCACTATAATGTGAATTGGTGCACTGTTAGAGCACTGTTCAACTGAGTCCAGGCTAAGCAGGGATTCACAGAAATAGTGAGAGGAGAGGTAAAGGAAGGAACCAACATGGAAAAAAAAAGTCTTGGTAGGAAAAGATCTGTTACCAATTACTAAATTCTATTTGGTGTTACTTGGGAACAATGAAGAAAATAGCAGGCAACCAGATTGTGTTCAGGCTAGCTTGATGTTCCCTCACAATGCCGAGAGGCAAAAACATATTTACAAATATTTAATACTGAGGTATTATTAATTATTCTTACTGGAACATTTCTCTCATCAGTATGAGTTTTGTTTTGCTCTTAGGTAATTCTTATGACTGTACAGTATAAGGATGTGTGTTTGCACCTTTTAAGTTTTCAATCAGCTCTATAGTAGCTGTCCTCAAGGTAGTGAAACTGATAGGATAGATAATATATCTACATCTTAGATAACAACAGACATACTCAGAAGTTGCTTGTCTGTGTATATAGGTTCTTTTGTCTAACTATACATGCATACATATACTTACATCACTTATTTTGCAGTTACATTTGCAACATCTTTAGCTTTTGCAGATACGTAGATCCATCCTTCCTAGGGCTAACTCAGAGATTCATGGACATACACCTCTATACGATAAACTGGTTCTCAGTTTAATTTTAACAACAATCAAGCCTGGAATAGCTGAAAATACTATCATGAAATGGCATTGTATAATTTACAAACTGCATTTGACACATGACACACCATTACCAGAAATTTGCTCAAGATATTAAAACAAGGACCCCTTCACAGTTCCCATTTTTCTATCTTGTTAGAGTCCCTAACTCAACCCAGGAAAATCATGTTTGCCAAGAAGCTTTAATGATACTGAAGCAAATTAAGTGCAGTGAAACATCTTCAGATTAAAAAGAGTGAGCATTCCTGAACACACATTTCTTGAAACAAGAGGAAGTGACATGAAGATTATGGAACTGGGCAGAAGTGCTAAAAGACTCTCTAAGCTTTCTGCAGGAATTGTTCTGTGAGTAATGAATCTCTGTGATAGTGCTTGTTTAGACTCCTGCTCCTTAAAGTGTAATAAATCTCTGATAATTCCCATTCAATGTTTTGCATGTTACCTCTGACTAGAAGACAAGAGTTGCAGGCCTCAAATCAGTTGTTCCCAACTATTAATGGGTTAATTTTTTCAGGAAGCCAGCTGAAGGCAGGGTGAATCTTCCTCTACACTCTCTCCAAAAGCAACTCCTCACTTCATTACCAAAAAAGACCCCACTGGAGGCAGACTTAGGTGTGCTAAGATTTTCCACTGTGCAATTTCCCTGGCAATAATTGGTCTTTTGTGTCAATGATACACGGCAAAAAAACAAAAAAAACAGAACAAAACAAAACAAAAAAAACCTCCAGGAAAATCCTGGTGGAACAGAAGAAGTGTACGCATCATGTTTTGAATTTGTTCCACAGTACTTCACAGGCCACGCACGGATTCCAGCTGGGAGGTGTCTGACTACCCTCACAAGGATACAACTCCTAACACACCCCATGCTCTGCAGAAAAGGGGAAGTTAGCGGATTGTCTGCTGGTATCAGATCATTCCCAGCATCTTGAAATATAGCACAGAACTGCCCTTAACTTCAAAAGCATTCTTTCCCATTTTCCAAGGCCAGTGCCAGGTCTCATTCCTACTGTTTGAGCAGCTGCATTGCATGTCATTCTCGCGTGTGAAATGGCAAAATCAAGCAGTCAGATGTCACATCTCAGCACTACAAAACTCTTCGCCATTATCAGGAAATGCAAATGCAGGGACTTGAAAGTAGAAGCCAGGCTGAAGCCTTTTTCTGAAAATCAAGAATATTCATTGGAAAACCCCTCCCCACATCACATTGCACCTTACTCAATATATTGACCTTGGATGGATAGATGAATCTCTTAGAGCTCTCATAAGCTTAATTTACATTTCAGTAGGCATTAAACAATTAAGCCGTTTTGGGATGCAACTTGGCACATTATTTATGTGCTTCTCAATGCCCTTCCATAACAAGGTTCTAGGACTTTAGGAAAACAAACAAGAAATGAGAGAAGAGAAAAATCCGTACTTTTTTTTTTTAAATTCCCTCTAAGGTACACTGAATATTTTTTTTCAGCCTGAGCATAGCAGGGGGTTTTAATGCTGTGAAAAAGAGACAGAGGGAATGATCTTAAAATATATTTTCAGACTTGATGAAGGAAACCGTTGCAATGAAGTAAGAATTTTGTAGGTGCTATTCTATAATCCTACACAGGTAACATAAACTCATAAAAAAGCTTATTTGCTAGTATCTTAAATTACTTCAGTGAACCAAATGATCAGGTTCCACAAACATGCACCTGATTTAGAACTAGCCTAGGCAGAGAGACATACATACAACATTTGTGAATGTGCACCCAGAAGATGGAAACAGAAGCAGAAGAACAGAAGATATATGCTGCCTGGGGATTTGATGCTGAATTTGTCATATGCATAGTCTCAAACACAAAAATATTTAGATACTCCCTCAGGTCATGTGGTACAAACTACTGCTTTCCCTTGACATTCAGTGGCCAGTTCAGGCACAGTCGTAAAAGAAATGGTTCCAGGAATGCATTGCTTGTATCAGCAATCCTCTTTGGCATTAGGAAAGCGACCTCGGAGATGATGTGTTGCCTGACTTTTATCCAATAACTCTATTGAATTTGTTGTCTGACCTTTTCTTTCTTTTGGATGGCATCATCTATGGAGTAGTATATCATCATCATCATCCTCACTCAAATGATGCATTTCACTAATAGATCATTAGAAAGAAAGCTCAGTCTGAAGATATACGAGTACAATACATCATGACGGAAAAGGGCGTACTGTTGATGTACTACTCAAAAGATGGCAGAGTCCAAAGAGGAGGAGGTCCAAGACGAAATGTGTTTAATTGAGAAGGATGCCTACACCACAATAAAAAGCCTTTAGTACTTCCTCACTTTTCATTACTGAAATCAGTCACAGTGGATACTTAGACTTCTTGCTTCTCTCAGCATGAAAGAACTTCTTTACTGTAAGAGTGACAGAGCACTGGAACAGGTTGCCCAGGGGGGTTGTGGAGTCTCCTACACTGGAGATATTCAAGGCCCGCCTGGACAAGTTCCTGTGTGATGTACTGTAGGTTACCCTGCTCTTGCAGGGGGGTTGGACTAGATGATCTTTTTAGGTCCCTTCCAACCCTTGGGATTCTGTGATTCTGTGATTCTGTGAACCAAAAAATTGATTTCTTCTTTCACATTCTGGTTCTTGGGTATTATCACATGGGGACCTGCAGCTCTTCAGCAGTTCAGAGATGGCTTTCAGGCTCAGCCACATCATGCAGTGAGCAAGAGGACACTGTTGGTGCAGGGAGAAATGCACAGCAAAAAGTCCTTAGTGGGGACGACAAGAAAATCCACTGAGTTGAGAGAGGTGTCTACAATGAGTTGTCCTATGGGAGAGCTACATGGGAATTCCTGCTTAGCAATTAATGTGATCACATAGCTTCCTGTCCATGAACCATTCCGAAAGTCCCTGTTCTCTTTGTGGTACCAAGTAAGCGCCTCCTGGCTCTTGGTCACCTGAAGATTTTGGCACATTGGTTGGAGGGTCATAGAGGTAAGATCCCTACCAGAGCCATTTGTCTTTGCCTGTAAATATTGCTTTTTTTCTCATCTTGATCTTCTCTCTCTCACTGTGACCCCAAACCCCACCTTCAACTGGACTAACGTCTATATTTTGGGCACAATTTCTGCAAGAATGTTTCTAAAATGTTGCTGCTCTACATGTTCCAAGACAACCATTTATATTTGGGAAGCCCCGTTTTGGTGTTGGAAAATATCCAAAAAGACATATCCTCAAATTTGCCTTGCAAAACTATTCTCTTCCATGTTGAACCCATCTGCCTTTTTCAGAATAACACATTGGATTGGATTGAAAGCAAAAGGATTTTGGTGCCTGCCCTAAAAGCCTTCGCACTGGATGTGTCAGTTTCCCCACTGTCATTAGCTCTTCGGCTGCTTAATTATCTCCTCCATGCTGGAGAGGAGCACCTGCAGTGCTGCGTGGGGATGGTGTTTAGATAGTGCTGTTATTCCCACCCCTTTGTTGTTACCGGTAATTTTGTTCCGTATTGTCAACAATCATATCAGAAAAGTAAAACACAATTAATTATGGTGCCAAATAGTAGCTTAATGCCTAATTGCACAACCCACAACGAGGTCACAATTACTGGGCAATCAGATAAGCTTTCACAGATGTATTATATAATCCATGAGCTTAATTCCTCCGGAGGTAGCCAGAAAATTACTGTTCATTAACAAAGTGGTTCCATTATCAGAAAACATATTTAAATCATCATTTTCTTCATTCTGGAAATACCATTTCTTCTTCAAAGGATACATATACTTCTAAGAAATGCTTCCCTACCGCCCCAAATAAATCTCAAGAGATGTTCAAAATGTCTTTTTTTTTTTTTTCCCATTAGTAAAAAAGAAAAGGAAATATTTTTTTAATGCCACCAGTTTATATCTCATGGACTATAGAGCCAAGCTGTAGAGATTCTCACTGCTATGCCACTCATGAACATAACTAAATTCTGCAGCTTTGTTCTGTAGCATGTCCCTCAGAAACCAAGGTAGTGACATAAGTAAGGGGCCAGGATCAAGCACAAATGGTAAAATGTATTTTTCTCTATCTCCAAACCTTTTAAAAATTATTTACTGCCTCACTGTATGGGACATGAAAGGATAATGCTCTTTTCAACACTTAAATAAATGACATACTGAAACTGACATTTTTTACGTACATTTATGTATCTTGAAGCAGCCTTCTCCCTTACCCTGACAAAACTCCCATGGAACAAAATGGGATATTTACCTGGAAGTGACTCAAGATTAGCCCCTCTTTTATGACTTAAAATATAGCTGCTTTCACTGAAAACCCAGAATTGCTTCACAGAAGTAGAGAAGATGTCCTACTACTGCACTAATTTTAAGAAGTACTAAATCATAGATGTGGTTTCAGAATACATCTTCAGAGTTAACCTTAATGTTTTCTCATATCTCTCTCAGACGGAAATAATATAAAATTCCATTAAAAAAAATAATAATTGTCACATTTGATGCATATTTTTACTAACGGCACTATAAAAATTCAATCACGTAGCAAAGGGCAACAAAAATCTTCCTTTATGCAATAAACAAAGCAGTCAAAAAAAAAAAAAAGAATTGTTTGCTCATGCCGTGTTAAAAATCTCTGCTTCATTGGCTGAGGTATTTAAACTAAATTCTCTCTTTGTGTTACAGATTTCCCTTTTCCTCTCCCCCTGCTCCCATTTCTCCAAAAGCTTTCCTAGGGGAGGTTTATTTAGCCAACAATCTGTGCCTTCCAGACATCACATTTCCTCTGTCCACTCTGCAAATTCCCATATCTGACGTTTACCATGAGGGAAGAGCACAACTGTACAGATGGATTAATAACAAAATCAAGATGCAGTAGCTCCCACAAACTGCTTCTGCACTGATAAATTTAGAAGTAACTACGGGCCACAGGATAGGCTGCTAGTTATCAGTAAAACCACTACTTAGGGAGATACAAAAATGTACTTCTGGACCATGGTTAAGTGATTCTGCTCTGTAATACAGAGGTGTAGAACCATTTTACCTTGCACAACAGGAGATGATCTGGCATTAAATGACCATATTTTATGCTTATCATGCAGAACTAGATTGCTGCTATCTTCATTTGGACGCACAGGAGAGCAGCTAGCAGTCCCCTTCCTCATCTCGTCAAACCAGGGCTCCACCACAGAGAAAAGTGGGATGCTTGTCTGAATTCCTCTATGTCCTCTATGTAAAGCTGAAGATAAACCTAGATTTTGCAATTGAGTGTGAGGAGGAAATCTGCTTTTCTGTCAGTATGTAGGCAGATTTTTAAATTTCATATTTTTTTACTTCCTCACAACAAAAGGAGAAGCAGAAGGATCTGGGAGCTGGAACCTGCGGTCACTGCTGGCTCCAGGCACTAGCACCCTACCTCTCCTTCCAAAGGAGCAGAGAACTATTTGGGAAACTCAAGTTCTGATTGATGACTGTAGTGACTTTAGACACAGGTATGAAACTGTCAGCTTTTCACATCATGTATCTCTGTCTAACCAATAAACAAAACTGGTTTCTGCAGGTTTCACTGCAGCCCTTGGGTTTTGAAGAAGGGTGTAATTGCTTCAGCAGCCCTGATGGTGATGACAGGAGCATCAGTCTTTAACTTGTAGCTGATTTTGTCCCACTTGCTCTCTTCAGCTATGACATCTGCCATGCATGCTCCAGTCATACCACCAGCTCCAGTGCCAAACCACTCCCCTCCTGTGACAGCCTGCAACCAGGCAATGCCTTGGCACACCCTGAGTGCACCCCTAAAACCCACTTCAAATCAGAGCTGCAGTTTTATTTCTCTTAAAGTCTTGTCCATGTGCTCCAAACCAAAATCCGGAAAGGACTAATGCAGAATTGACACTTAAGCTGACAGCAGAAGCTTATTTCACAAAGCCACTCTCCTTCAACCTCTGTATTTGTATGCAGAGACTTAAAGAAGATACAGACTGACAGTGGTTTCCCCTGCTCTGTTCCCGCCTTTCCCTCAGACTATCTTTAGCTTTATCATATGGAATTTTCTCTTCCTGTACCTATTCACGACCATGCTTCCCTAGAGGCAGAGATGTTTGCTCAGATATGCACTTCATCTGTGAGCCCTGAGTGTGCCACATGAAAATAATTAACGCATATAACAAGGAAAGGGAGGGAAGAGTAAATTATATGCAAATTTAGTCAAGGAGCTCCACAGAACTAATTAAATTGGATAGGAAAGCTGACAGTACAACAGCCACAGAGGCTTCTTTCCCTTCTGCTCACTGTAAGAATGCTTGCTTAGATGGGCTTAATATAGCCTGGTATAGAGCAGCTAGCTATAGGTTTGGTTTTTGGACTTAAATATCACATATATCATGGACAAAATTCATGTACAAGAAGCTTATTTAAGAGAGGGAGGAGGAATTATTATAAAAAGCTGAAAGTGGTGACAGTGCCTACATACCTGTATTAACAAAAGCCAGTCATAGCTGGCAGCACAGATGGGAAACAAAAATTTCAGTAAGAGAATGATGTAGGAAGGGTGGACAAAAACCCAGTGGCAAACTTCTTTGCGATACAAATAGAAAGGAGGACAAGAGAAGTAGCCATCACATTAAATATCTGGGGACACAAAGGTAAATTTCTCCACTCACAAAGTTTCTGAAGCCCATCAGCTGAGTCCAGCTTCAAAGACAATGGCAGGGCATATGCTTCAGCATAGGGTCAAAAGACACCTGTGGTGCCTGAAGGACCTTGGTGAACCAATTTCTATTCCTCACCTGAAAAAATCAAAGCAATGATATTTTCTTACCTTGCAGAACTGCTGGGAGAGGATGTTAATGAAGATTATAAGGTGCTCAGAGTCTGAAGCAGCAAGTGCTATAATAACATCTTTTAAAGACTGAGGAATAACCTGCTTCTTGCACTGTAACTGGGGCCATGCACAGCCTGCTTCTTAATAAAAGGGTCATTGCTGGAGGCTGAAGTTAGCTGCATGGGCTTTGACTTGCACACTGATGAAGATGGATTGCCATGGGGGTGACCGACTGTGCTGGACTCTCTGAGGCCACAGTGATGGCATCGAATCAATTATTGCACCAGGGGAATGTAAAAAAGTCTTCTGTTAAAGACTGAAAGAAGAAGAGACTCACTGTAGAGGCTGCTCTTCCCACTTCTACCACTGTCTTGCCAGTCTCTGACACAGACAACAGCAATTTCCCTGCCTTTACCTCTGCCATGGAAAGGTTTCCCTCTGTGGTTGGTTTTCAAATATGCATGAAAAGGCCAAACTCTGTCAGCCTTGTCTACTCACCTCCCTTCTTCCCTTTACATCTACTCAGTGCCCTGTGGCACCTTGGGTGCCTGCAGCATAACCCACCAGGCACTTGGCTCTTTCTTTGGATCACACCATCACTAGGACAGCTTTGCCATCTGCTTTATCACGAGTGTATTGTGCTCCCTCTAAACCTATATTTCACACGTAGAGTTGCTTTTTGGTGTTTCTTTAAACAAGGTTTGCTCTTTTTTTTCCCACTTTTTAGCTCTTTTTATTTGTTCTCCTTGTCCCTAGACTTTTCTGTCTGTTTCCATGCTTGTCATCACTCTTGCTATCTGCTGTTCCCATCTCTTTAAGTGTCCAAAGAGGAAGCATGGTCTTACCCACTGCATTGTTCCTTCGCTAAGAAATTCTTCCCTGGTTAGCTGTGCTAATCCTGGGATTAGCAATGAACTGGTGCTATTCACACATAAGGCAGCTGCAGACAGGCTGGTATGTACATAGTGCGGGTGTCTTCAGGAAGCTGTGTGCGTATTCAAAGCTACAACAGAAACTGGATTTCCTGTACAGAGATGTGCACACCCCACAACCTATCTCAAGCACCACCCAGAGCAGACTCTTCTGCCTAGTGTGCACTGTATGGAAGAATGCGGAATATAATTTGGAAACTAAAAAACAAGAATGGGAGAAGTCCCCTAGAACTCACTAGTACCTCACACCTCCGTCATCTTCCCGACCTTCACCACAGTCATTTCAGAGCTGTTAATCTTGAAAGAAAAGGGAGGCTTTCATAGATCAGTCTTTGTCCTTGCCACTTACATCATGTGACATGAAAGCCATCACTTTGTATTTCTGTGCCTCGGTTTCCCTGGCAGAGGGATGGAGAGAATAATCATGAGAACTCCTCTATATTACCAGTGAATGCTTACTAAGCTTAGACCTAATAAAGCGCAGAGTCTCAGCACCTCTTCAGGGTTAAATGAAAACATTTTCACTCCTCAACCCCATAGCCTTCTCACTGAGACAGGAACAGTCAGTTTGAAAATGTCTATTTTAGTTTAGAAATGCTTAGCACCAAGCAGAAATCAAAGAAAGATAAAGCCCTTCTCAGAGTTAACTTCCTTTTTTCCCATTCCTACCATCTTCTAATCAAGCCAGCGTGAGATATCAAGCAATTACAACGCCATTTGCTCCCTGCTGTATGCAACAATTAGCCTAAGATATGTAATGAAAGGAATTAAATTCTACATATTTTATAGCAAATAGCTTTAATTTTAATTACAAATCCCAAATACATCATCTTCAATAACGAGCAGCCCATCACATCTGCTAGGGGCTGATGAGGATTTGCCTTTTGTATGGTTTGGACTGAAAACGAAACCAGATTCTCCCCATATAAGAGCCCTAGTGAAGAGAATGGAAATTAGGGTACAGCAAGGATTAGAGCCCACAAAATCCCCTCAGAATTTCACAGAAACTGAGTCTGTTACCAGAATGCTCTTCATCTGCAGCTGTGAAAAGCATCCTTACACATCAGATCTGTAAAAGCTGCTTGGGGTTTGGGGATATAATTCATTGCTGAGTGTCTGTTCTATCTCCCCATTTGGACTCCATCCACATAGTCCATTACATCCCTGACTAAAGCTCATTTTCACAATTTGCGTTATTCCAGGTACCTGTCCCTGAGCACAAGCCACCCATTGGCATGCAAGCAGCAATCCATTAAGAGAAGATCAGGGCTCAGGGTAACTTATCTCCCAAGCCTCCCTCCTCTGCCTAGGTGTGGAATTGTCAGTAGTGATAGGCAAGGAAGAGCCCAGAGCCAAATGCTGTCCACCATAACTGTCTTTGAGCCCACCAGCCTCTGCTCATGAGCACACAGCAGGGCTTACAAACTGTCACCAAACCCATGCTGATGATTTTGGATTCCCTGTCCCAGCAAGTAAGGAAGTCTCTGATGGGCCTTTCTTTGTGGCCATTTTGCTTTTGTTCTGAAATCTCTGCATCCAGCTTTATCACCAAGTGCATGCCTGGTAATAATTCCAAACTATCCATATCCCTTCTGAAGAGAAAAACATACTCTCCTAAGTCACTTACTTGCACATTTCTGAATGCTTTACCTGAAAAACATCCAGAAAAAGGGGTAAATCCTCCTTCTCCCCAGAACTGTGACTTTTTCTCCTTTGAGCACAGAAACATAATAATTAAAAAAAAAAAAAAAAAAAAAGTGGATTTCTGTGGTAGAAATGTAGGCTGTATTTAGCAATGAGTGAAATAACAAAAATAAGCTGTGTTGGTTGGATCACTGCAAGTAAGCTGATATTTTTGGTTTTATCCCAGTTTGAATATAAGCATCACAGAAACATTTGGATTTTATTGCCAGGGGAGATTCCTGAGTTCCCTCCAACTCTCCTGTTCTGTGTTTATTAAATCCACGGAGTTAGTTATACTACAGTGAGAAACACTCAAAGCAAATTCCGCCTGCCTGACAGCTACAAACAGACCAAACCCCCCAGGGGGACTCGGGGCTCTGCCCTATCCTGCAACTATCCCTGGTTCTCATTTGCATTGCTGAGCAGTCCCTCCATTCACGATGCCTGTGAAAGGCTGGGTAGTTCTGCTAGTTTCTAAAGACCCTATAATACAGTGGGCGATCCCTCCATGTTCACAGCATTGTAGCTGACCTTCATTTTCATGTTATGCTATGATATCTCTTCCCATGGGCCTCCTAACTGCTTGCAGGAGCTACAATTTATACCTGTCAGTTACTTGCAACGAACCCCAAGAGTCCCACTGTTGCTCAGGCTTGCATTTTCAATTCGATTTGTTGTTCAGAGGCAGCAGAAAATCAGAAATAAAGAATGTGAGTGATGAATTACTGTTTCTGCATATCCCGATACGGCCACCCACTTAATGCCACCAAATCTCTGCTCTGGTTCTGCCTCTGGCCACTGGGGCTGCCTGACCACACACAGGTCTCAGAGAGTGCTGTAGTCCTGTAGAAATGCAACTCTAATCCATCACACCTAATCTTCGTATCATACATCCACACTCCGTCCACACTGATATGTCTCCTCCAGCACCCCAGCATAACTAATAACACCAGCATTTATAACAGCGGTATCATGCTGTGTACCCCATCTCACTCCATAATTCATGCAGGGTGATTTATTTGCTGTGGACACACCTAGAAAATATATTTGCTGCTTCCCTCCCCTCCTACATGCAGTGCGACATCACTGAGGGCTGAGGATGCAGTGCAGAGCTGCCCAAGTTGGGGAAGGAAGCTGAGCTGGTTAATCCCCATGGCATGGCTGCAGACAGGCTCAGCTCTTGGTCAGGAGTCATTAGCTGTTTGGCATCACACTGAAGCAAACAAGCTTTGGTGGGACTTAACACCTTCCTGCTTTCTGGGCAAATGCTGGACTGCTCTGGAATTTTATAGTGCAGTGGTTTGGTGGCTGGGATGACAACTTTTCCCCCAGAAAATGTTAAAAGGTAGAAATGATAGGTCAGAAGGAGCTTCAGGAGAATCTCTGGTGAGGCACATTACTCAAAGGAGGCTCACCAGTCTCTGGAATTCTTTCACAATGTGATTCTCTGCCCGTATTTTAACCTCTTCTGCAAAAGACTCCACAGCTTCCAGAAGACTGTTGTAGTGCTTTGCCCTCCCTCCATTTAGGACAGTTCTAATATCCAACATGCATCTTCCTTGATGTTCATTTCTCCTCATCATGTAGAGTGGCCACATCAACATGTAGCCACCATTATG